>NC_056671.1:89776102-90078602 GCF_018350195.1 Panthera tigris | reverse complement strand
AATTGATTATTTGGTCAATATAGACAATTAGGGAGAAAATTGACATGATGGAACGTCAGATCCTTCTAGCTGGGTTATAAAATGAGGTCTTCATACATAATTGCAACGTCTCCAATTCAATTAAGTCCTTCGGCATCCCCACCTAGAAGTTTAAAATGCTCATGTGCTCTGGGAATATGGCCCTCTAGTTTCCAATTTTTGCGTTCTTTCCCAATGGGAACCTGTAACAGTCTTGTAGAGGCTACTTAAAACATTCATGGAAAAACACGAAATCTAGGCCAAAATAAATAAAATGGCTTAGTTCGTGCAACTTGCATGGGACAGGCTGAGGGCAGAAGGCGCGGGCGAGGCGTTCGGGGCCCCGGGGGCCAGGAGCCTGGGGCGCCGGGTGCTCTGGGCGTCCCCGCCCCGCGTTGGGTGCCTGCGCGCGTGCACCGGCGGCGGGGGCTCCCCGCGCGGCTCGGGGCCCCCGGCCGTGCCCCGCCGCCCCGGCCGCGCTCGGGGTTGATTCGTACCACCTTGCAAGGAAGTGAACGCTTCGCACGGGAAGGGGAGGTGCCTGCGCCGGCCGCTCGGCGCCGCGCCGCTCCGAGGACGCCCGGGGCTGCCGCCGGCTCAGGGCCGCGGCGGTCGCGGGACGCGCAGCTCCCCTCGCCGCCCCCCTCACCCTTTTAGAGGAGTCAAATCCGGCTTTTAGAGCGCGGGGAGGGTGGGGATATCCGGTGCCTCCCGGACGCCGGGAGAAAGGGGGAGGGCGGAGAGGATCCTTGGCCAGTCTGCGCCGAGCAGATTCAAACCAAAACAAAAAGATTAAAGGAGCAGCGGCCGGGGTGGCAGCGATCCCCAGGCCGGGACCCCGGGGGTGGCGCGTCCGGGAACCGCGGGGGCTGCGCGGACCGCCGGCGCTGCGCGCGGCGGGGAGGGAGGGGGAGAGAGGGAGCCAGTCGTAGTGGGGAAGGGGGGGGAGGGAGTCGAGGGGAGCACGCGGGCCGGAGGAGGGGCGGACCCGCCTGCTCCGCCCGCCCGCGCCGAGCCGAGCCGAGCCGAGCGGGCCGGGCTGGGCGCGACCCCGGCCGGCGGCGGCGCAGAAAGCGGGCAGAGGCGCGGGCCATGCTTCGGCTGGCGCCCGCCGGGGCCCGGACCATCGTGGACATGTCGTACGCCCGCCACTTCCTGGACTTCCAGGGCTCCAACATCCCCCGCGCCATGCAGAAGCTGGTGGCGACCCGTCTGAGCCCCAACTTCCGCGAGGCCGTCACCCTGTGCCGGGACTGCCCGGTGCCACTCCCCGGGGACGGAGACCTCCTCGTCCGGAACCGGTGAGCCCGGCGCGCGCCCCCCGCCCAGGCCGGGCCCCGGCCCGCGCTGCGCGGCTCCCCGGCTGTCCCGGGCCGGCCTGCGTCCCCACACTCCGGCGAGCGCTCGGGCGCACAGCCTGACTTTGCGAGATCCCGGGAAGTTGAACCCGCCGCCATCTGGCGAAGGCGAACGTAATGTGACTGTTGCCGGTGTGAATATCCGATGCCACGGAACGTCCTCATAACTGAGGGTTATTTTAATTTGGGATTCCCCTCCCCTCCCCCAGCCCTCCCTCCTCCCCCTCCCGCTCCCGAAATAAAACCGACGGGACCCAGAAGGGGAGGCTCCCCGCCCGCCCCACCCGCGCGCACCCACGACTCCTGCGTTCCCATAATCTTTAGTGTGGACCAGGAACAGGCTGGACACAATCTGCGACGTTTAGGTAACGTGCTTTGGAGGAAGGAGGCCGAGGACCCGACTGGCTTTTCCCGTGCGCTCCAGGTTGGCAGCCGCCTCGCCATGGCGGAGCCTGTCGTTGGGTGTGTTGGTGTGCACCTCGCCGGTGTCGTCTGCGTGTTGTCAGTGCTGTGTGGCTGTTGTCTGTGCCCCAGAGCTTACCGGCAGGCGCGTGGCGCGTCCGGGGCGGCTGGGCCAGGGCTGGGGTGGGGGCGCGGCTGCATTTGCCTGCACGATCTGCAGACCTTTGGGTGGCACTCGAGTGGTCGCCCTACCTTCTGATCGCCTGTCCCACCTCCACACTCCCTACCTTGATGTGTTTCCAGCTCACTAATCTCTAGTAATCGGAGAGGTGTGGGAAGGAAAGGGACCTTAGTCTGTGGGAGTCGTGCCCTTCGGTCTCTGTTCGGTGGGTCCCCCTCGCCTCCTCATTTGCAGGCGGGGCATTCCCCATTGCTCTGTCCCCTACGCTAGAGCAGGGCTCACCCGCCTGCTCAGTCCCAACTACAATATTGCATGTTTCAGGTTGGATGTGCGGTTGAAGGAAGGCGTGGGTTCTGGTTGTAACTGTGTTGTAAATTGTGCCCTGGAAAGTCCTGTAAGTCACCTGCAAGGAGCGAAGGACAAAGTGTTCCCCACCTACGTAGCTTGCTGCCACATTTAGTCCGTTCATTTTAGAGATTCATATCAGCCTTCCAAAGACTGCAAGATTGAATAATTCTGCTCATGATTTCAAACTTTTGGAAACCTGTTGGCAACGTAAAAATTGAGGGAGCCAAGGGTGGGGTTGAGGGGAAGCTGGCTCTCGGGCTGGGGTGCAGAGAGTGCCTGAAAAGGTGGATGTGTGTGTCCTTCTAAAAGTTTTCATCGGTGGAAACAAGGCTGTAGAGGATTTCTTCTTTATGGGATAAAGCGCTAAAGCTATTGAGATAAGGCTACATATCCTACCAAGTTAAAAAGAAGGAACACACACAGAGCACACCAGACACACGAGTGATTTGCTAGAAGTTGAGATGAGAGCAGGCTGAAAAGCCTCCAGGCTTTAACCAGCAAAAAAGTTTCACGTGGGCCGGTTTCTTTTTCTTTTCTTCTAATTTTTCTGATCAGGTACACTGTTGACGGTGAGCACTGATGTAAAACACACACCACTGCTTGAATAAAATCCATTTCAGACACCGGGTGTGAAATGGGGAGGGGGCGACTGAGCAGAGCGGGCAGAGGAAGGTGTGAAGTTAGAGCACTCCCAGCAGCGGCGGAGTGCCACCACCCGCCAGCCCAGCGCTGTCCGTGGAGGGTGCTCCCGCCCGCCCGGTGCTGCCGCCTGGCCTCTCTACCTGCGGTGTTCCCCAACCCCCTGGGTTGTCCTCCCCTCCTCCGGCTCCTCTGACTGCTCGCTCACCGTCACCCTTAGCTGCTTCTTCCGCGACAGGGCCCGGGCACCCCCTGCGCTGGGTCACCGGGGATGGTCCCCGAATTCGGTGGTCAGGGATCTGGAGCCGCGGCTCCCAACGTTTGGAGCTCATCGGTTCGGATTGTTTTAGGATCCATGCCTCTCTTTTCCCTTCACATATGCCAAGAGCCCCCTTTATTATAGTATGTTTATTATGGGTGCAACTTGACCTCTAACTTCTACCTTGAAGCCCACATCAGAAAGAGAATGGGGCCAGTTTTTCTGCCTGTTGGGAGGGGGTGAATCTTTGCATCCTCTTTCCCTACTCTGTGGAAGATCTGCTCCTAACCCCAAATATTAAGAAGATCCTTTATACTTGTAAATAGTTGGGGGGGGGGGGTGGAGGGGGGAGGCATTTTACAGATTTTTTTTTTTTTTAAAGAATAGACTGGAGGTCTATTCACGCAGGTTAGTTCATTTTATCCTAGACCAAATCTTCCCCAGGAACAGTGTTAATTGCATGAAAATTTCATGCAAGCACTTTTCATTTTTCTCATAATAAAAATCTACTCTGGAATGAATGGCTTAAGCACACATTCACTTGTTCAGAAAGGTGTTTGGGGATTTTCACTGTGCCCCGCCTGACTCTTCCTTTCAGTTGGATATTTGCA
The DNA here is from genome assembly GCF_018350195.1 of Panthera tigris. NCBI lineage: Eukaryota > Metazoa > Chordata > Mammalia > Carnivora > Felidae > Panthera > Panthera tigris. The sequence goes on along the minus strand of NC_056671.1, from coordinate 90,074,786 downwards.
CATCTCATTCCATCTTAACAGAAAATACAAATTCTTTATTCACCGAGAGGGAAGTGCTTTTAAGTCAGAGGTGGGTTTAGGATAATCAAGTTTATCCCATTTAGGGAAGGTGTGAAAGGGGTGCATAAAATCCCTGCAGAATGTCTAATTGATGTCCCTTTATCCAGTGCTCACTGTTTCCTGCAGCCGAGGACAACTTCACAACCCCCTCTCAATGCCCAGCCCTCAGGAAAGAGAAGGAAAGGGAGAAAGACACCCTCCGGTTAAGTCAGCTTGTGTGCTATTTTTAGCCTTTTTTTCGAAGGATAGTGACACATTATTTCGTTTCCAAATATTTCTAACGATTTTCTGCTCAAGTGTAAGATAATGGAGCAAAGAGTTTGTAGTAATGGCAAAGAGCAGGTGGGGGATGGGGAAGGCGTTTTTGATAAACGGTTTGTTGCTCACGGGGAGGGTAACAGTATTTCTGCTGACTCTCCAGGCGGAGATTTTTTTCCCTTTCCTTTCCTTTCCTTTTCTTTTTTCTTTTCTTTTGTCTTTTCTTTTTTCTCCGTTTTTTCCCTTTCCTTCTCTTTTCTTTCCTTTTCTTTCTTCTCTTCCCTTTCTTTCTTTCTTCCTTCCTTTCTTTTTAAGTAAGATCTGATTTGGACGACGCTGTTTGGCTCCCAGTGTTGAAGGCTCCAGACTCGATCTTCGCATTTTGTTTTTGTTCAAAGAAAGCGCTTCCTCCCTCTGCAGGACTGCCTGCTTCATAATAAACACGACGAAGGAAGGGGTTCAGGACTTTTTAGTATAAATAAACCGGCGACTCTCCAAGGGTATATATTTGGGGAAAGCCCTCACCGGCCCCATTCTTTTTCCTGGGGTTCCTCGATTTTAGTCTTCTGAGTGGATCCTCCGGTCGGATTGCTAGGACCCTGCACTTATTAAGAGCATATATTTTAAATTAAGGTACAAGGAGAGTCTCGAAATGCACGCATTCTACCAAGCGTGTCTTTCCTTTCTTTTTCTCGCTTGCTTGCCCTTTGCTGTCCCCTGCTCCCCGGCCCGGGCCCCCTTTCCCATAGCGCCCGCTGCTCTTGAACTTGTTTCTGGAGGGGCGGAAGGCGCGGGCTCCCGACCCTCAAGCAGCTCTTCCCAAAGCCCAGGTAAGGCCGAGGGCTCATCCAGGCAGTGGCGGGTCCCCACCTGCTGCGGCGGCCTCGCGGCGTCAAAGCTGGGGTCCGGGGGAGGCGGGGGCCCGGAGACCCGGGAGAGGGCGAGGTGCGCAGAGCGGAGTAGCGGGGAGCTGTCGCCACCAGCCCGAGCGACTCCTTCACCGACGACGAGGCAGGCAATTTAGAAGACGGCAGGGCGGGGGGAGGGGGAAACATGGGAAAAAAAAAAAGGGGGGGTGCTTGCGAGGCCAAGGTCACGGTCCGGCCGCAGGCGGGCCCGGGCGTGTGGCCTCTGCGCTCCAGCGCGCTGTGTGTTCTCGGGACTCCCGGGGAGCTTGACGGCCCTGCGCCCGGGCTCCGCGGCCTGCGCTGACTAGGCTCGCCCGCCGGGACCCCGCCCGGCCCGGGGAGGCCGAGGTCATGGTCGCAGGCCTGGGCGGCGGCCCCTCCTCCCCAAAGCCCGGCCTCTCCGCTCGGCCCCGGCCTGCTCCGGGACTCAGAGTCCCCGATCGCGCCTCTCCGTGGTGGCGGTGGAGAGCCGGGACGGGAGGGGAGGCAGTCGGCGGAGGCCGGGCACTTCCGAGGGGAGACGGTTCCAGAAGGACTTCTGGCGCCCAGCAGGTTGGCCGGGGCTCACGGAGGGTGCCGCAGGGCACACGCAGAGCCGTGTGCAACCTGGACGGGGCGCGCAGAGGGCCCTGCGGGTCTGCTGCCGCTGCTCCGGCTGTGCCCGGGCTCAACCACAAGGTTTGATTTGCTTTTTGAGGCAAAGCCCCCATGGAAAACTTAAGCTCCCGCTAGTCAGCCGCGGGCGCCCCAGCTCCCAGCAGAGCCCGCTCCCACCTCCACTGGACCATCGCCCCCCAACTCCGGCGCCTGCCTGTGCCCTCTCTCCTCCACTTTCCTCCTGCCTGCGCCCCGCTTGCTCTTGCCATCTCTCCCCCTGGCAAGTGGCAAACCACATCTGGGAGCGAGGGACAGCCAGAGATGCATTTTCCTCCAGCAGCCCCCCCCACCCCACCCAGGGCGAGCTCCTTAGAGGTGGGGAGGACCCGTGGGGCCAGCCGCCACAGGGGCGTCCCTCTGAGTCCAAGCGGGGTGGGGAGGGTTCCCGGAGGAGGAAAGGCCTCTCCAGTTGGGACTGAGACAGGAGGAGAGAGGGGCACAGGAAGGGTTAATCCTGGGCGAAGAGACAGGAGCTGGCGGCAGGGCCTCAGTCCCCCACCCCTGGAGCAAGCCACCGTCACTTCCACCCCACGGACCCCTTCCTGGACTTTGCTTTACAGCCTATGCAGCAGGGGCACCGGAGGCGAGACGCTCCAGCTGGGCTCTGCCCTAGCTGCCTTCTGTGAAGTCCAGAGGCATGCTCGGAGGAACCTGGCCCTTTTTTTAAAAAAGCCCAAACCCCGAGAATTATGTAAATTGAAAGGAAAGATCAGGCGCCCACCCCCAAAATACGATGCAAGCATCCTGGTACTAAATCCCAGATGGAAAACCAGCAAAAATCATTTCCCCCACTTTTCATTATTGTGTTATCATCGATGGCTATGGAATTCTGTAGTGTGCTGTTGAGGCTACGTGACGTGCTAACTTCTGAAAGCAGCTTGACATGCCCCAAAGAAATTGTTTCCTGCTTTCTTATTTCTACAATATGTAGAGAGCTTTCAATATTGTAGATACACAGGGCATGATCATCAGGGAACATTTATAAGTGCAAAGTGTTATCTCTAATACGGTAGAAGTGGGTCCTTGCACAGGGCAGTTTTGGTTTATTAAGTTAAATTAAAAGTGAATTATTTTAAAATGACCCACTTGCCAGCTTTCCTTCTGCCACCAGATACCCCCATCTTTTCATTTCATTACAGGTGGAAATGACATTTTTAGGGTCCTCCATTATGTGTTTAAGCCACCTCCTGACATTTTTTAGTAGACGGCTTTTTTTCTTATGTATTAGGATATTTTTGTTATGAGGTATACGGAGATGAAAAAAAGCTGGTAAAAATACCGGCCTCGCAATTAAATTGACTCTGGATACCAAAGTGAAAATAATCATCTGGTATTAATCAAGTTATGTCTCTGCTTCTTGTTGAGGAAAAATATAGTGACGATTTGCTTTCCTTTTCATCTAAAAAGCACTGTAAAATGTTGAATGTTCCATAAAAATTTCTACCCTTATGAGACAATTTTTGTTCAATTAATCAAAATGCATAGTTTCACGCTGGACATAGTTACATCAGAAGAAAATTTGCTGCGGCCAGTCTAGCAGTGTTTTAAACAACCCTGCAGTAACATGTAGCAGACGATGACCTTGCACACTGCCTGAATCTTCAATAATATCATTGTCATTACTATTATTATCCGAAGTGTTAAATTGTCGCCAGAATCAATACAAGTCTACTTCTCCGAATATATTTTATCTCACTGTTGTTTTTAACATCTTTGTTAAGAGGCCAATTAATTTCCAACTCATAGCTGCAGTGAAGTTTGCGTATAAGAGGGCTTCCTGGCTTTTTTTGTTGTTAACAGTTTGTTTCTCCTTTTGAAAGAAAGAGGAGGAAAAGAAATAGCGTGTGAAATAAAGAACTTGGTGTTTAAAGTGGTACGAAACGATTCCCAATCTGATTTAAAAAAATAAAATATACCAAAATTCTGATTGCAAATCCCGGTCAAGCTGATACTTGTTTAACTTTTTTTTTTCAACTGAATATCAAGACTGATTTTTTTTTTTTGAATTCTACCAGGATAGATAGCTTAGCCACCCGTCCACAGTCCCTGGAATTAGAGGAATTTTTCTAAGCGGAATACCAAGGCCTTGGTGAAGGAAACATCTTAATATCCTCGTTTGTTTGTCTGTCTGTTTTCTTCTAGATTTGTCGGTGTTAATGCATCTGACATCAACTATTCAGCTGGCCGGTATGACCCTTCGGTGAAGACCCCGTTCGATGTAGGTTTCGAAGGCGTGGGGGAGGTGGTAGCCTTAGGCCTCTCTGCCAGTGCCCGGTACACGGTGGGCCAAGCTGTGGCTTATATGGCACCTGGCTCTTTCGCGGAGTATACCGTGGTGCCTGCCAGAGCCGCGGCCCCCGTGGCCTCTGTGAAACCCGAGTATGTCACCGTGCCGGTGAGCGGTACCACCGCGTACATCAGCCTGAAAGAGCTCGGAGGACTGTCCGAAGGGAAAAAAGTTTTGGTGACGGCAGCAGCGGGGGGAACGGGCCAGTTTGCCGTGCAGCTTGCCAAGAAGGCCAAGTGCCATGTCATTGGGACCTGCTCTTCTGGTAAAAAGTCCGCTTTTCTGAAATCGATCGGCTGTGATCGCCCCATCAACTATAACGCCGAGCACGTCGGTACGGTCCTGAAGCAGGAGTACCCCGAAGGGGTCGACGTGGTGTATGAATCCGTCGGGGGAGCCATGTTCGACTTGGCCGTAGATGCCTTGGCTACCAAAGGGCGCTTGATAGTCATTGGGTTCGTCTCTGGCTACCAGACTCCCACTGGCCTTGCGCCTGTGAGAGCAGGAACCTTACCAGCCAAACTGCTGAAGAAATCCGCCAGCGTTCAGGGCTTTTTCTTGAACCATTACCGTTCTGAGTATCAAGCAGCCGTGGAGCACTTGCTTCAGATGTGTGCGGACGGAGACCTGGTTTGCGAGGTGGACCTCGGAGACCTGTCTGCAGAGGGCAGGTTCATCGGCCTGGAGTCCGTATTCCGGGCTGTCGATTATATGTACATGGGAAAAAACACTGGGAAGATTGTACTCGAACTGCCTCACTCTGTCAACAGTAAGCTGTAAAGTCAGAACGATGGCAGAAGTCAAAGGAGAACGAAAACGGGCACCTTCTTCCTCAGAAAGAGTCGAATCAGTTTATTTTTGGTGGGTAATGGAGATCATGTCTCTTAAAAGGTGTTAACGAATAAGTTTCTCTCTCTCTCTCTCTCTCTCTCTCTCTCTCTCTCTCTCTTTTTCTTTTTTGCCCCTCCCTTGAAAAAAAATGCCAATAAAAACTTCCCTCGATGGCTCAGAGGTAAAACCGTTACACTCAATTCTTTGGCCATAGACAGTCTCATTCCAGGCTTTATTGTTCCAGGGAATTAAATTAATTCCTGATGCAAGATCTGATCAAATCAGTATGCCTTCAGCTTGATGGGATTTTAAAATCAGTCTTGAAAATAGTTCACAAATTCCTTACTTTGGGAGAGTTTGGTCTTCCGCTAACGAGCAGTTAATCGATAAGAGATAGGGCAGAAGGACAGCCATCTATTCTCAGAGTCCATATTCCCAGGAAATGGCCCTTCCTTTCTTATAAATCACCAACTATCTAAATGGAAATTTGGAGGAATTCTCCCAAAACTTTGATTTTTTTTTTGTTTGTTTAGATCATTAGGAAAATGACTAAGTGAACACAGACCTATTTTTTAAAAGTCTCTGCTGTTTAATGCTTTACGCACAATTATCCTGGGGAGGCACATGTGGCATGGGAAGCCTCTCTCTTCCCTTAAGAAGCAAATTAGTGTTGAAAACCGATGAAGACAAAAGCAGATTTTGGAAAGGGGCTCTACGGAGATCTGGGGGTTACCTGCCCAGGAAGGAAAGGACGTGCTTCATCCACGGGGAGGGTCTGCACAACGAAACACCCACCACGAGGGGAGACTCACTCTCTAGGCACACCGCCAGAGGCTGATAACAGCATCCTTCATAGGCCTGAGGTGGGATCCGTCAAAGGGCACCATGCGGAGGAGGGGCTTGATGGGATGGGAAATAATAAGATACTTGCTCCGTGTTGCAGACTTTCTTGGACACCGTGTGTTTTCTCTCTGATCACGCAAACAGAATAGTGTGCTTAGCGTGGGACGCCGTTCCTCCGTTCCCATTTTACTTCTCTGTGCCCTCGCTCCGTGGGGATAAGGTGCTCCTGGGCACCGCTGCCTGGGGTCACACGTGAGAGTCCCGTCATGTGCCTTCTCTCGGGAGCCATGCCTACTGCCGACGTGCCTGCCCCCTCGCCTTCAGCTCGGCTTTCGCCCTCCCGTTGGAAATCCCACGGTGCCTTTCTGATTGAAGGCAAAGCCCACCAGATCCTTTTCTCAAAGCCTCTGGCCCCAGTGTATCTAACACGCTAAATAAATAGGAACGCAATTAAAGATGCTCCGGGAAACCCGGTGACCATATTTAATTTTTCTTTCCTCCCGTCTGAGGAGCGAGGAAATCCTACTGCTGAATAGCTGTTAGTATCTATTTTACAAGATTTACTCATTTTCAGGTACCTAATGTAGCTGCTAGCATGCATGCACAACAATACAATTTATATGGTAAATGGGACCAAATAATGGCTTCACTGAATGTTATGGCTGCACTGAAGGGAAATGTCACGGTAAATAGCTGCCAAATTATGGATCATGCCGAAGTGTCACAACTGCACTAAAGACAAATAGCACTAGAGGCTACTGCCACTGTGACGCTTTTGAGTTATGAAGAAGGGTAGAAGCCTGATGCAAGCCTCTTTGTGTCCTCATTATAGCAAGGGGTGACGAGTGCAGGGTACAAGAAAAGCTGGCCCAATGTGGTGCTCGGTTATTAATCTGTCCCTTTCAGACCTAACAGCCACGGCCAAACGGAAGGAGACTTCGCCTCGCTTTTGGATACGCACACAAACACAGGGGAGGGGACAGGTTTTATGAATGTATCTGCACGGGAAATGACTGGTAATGGGAAAGCGCTGCGATCCAATCATCCCATCAAAGAACAGTCCCCGTGTGTGCTGCTCCCCGTGTGGATAGATGTGCGAAGTCTAAGCGGTAATGTACTTTCTCCCTTTGTCAAGACGAGGAACCAGGACGCTGCCAGCTCTCGCTTCTTACAAACTGAAGTGCGTCCCGGTTTCTCTCATTTTAATGGGAGGGTAATAAATATGAAAGACCAGCATTTTAACGGATGGATCCCTGAAGCCGCAGAATAGAAATTTATTATGTTTTGAAGGAATAGACTAAATTCAGCTATGTAAAAAAAAAAAAAAAAAAAGACTTTTTTTTTCAAACACCCAGGTTTAAAATAAAACATAATCTGAAATCCTCGTGCTCTCTCCCCCCAAACTAAGAAACTACAGGACATGTTGTTTTCATTTATTCTTAGAAAACAAGCATGAAGGATTCCGCCCATTCAGATAATGCCAAAAATATGTTTAAACTTTTTTTTTCCTTATTCTTCTGAAAAATGATTTGTAAATTGAGGGTCATAGTTCAGTATCAGTTTCATCTTCTGGGATTATCGTTCAAGACCAGCGTCTAATGGGAGGTGAAATGGTGTGATGTTCTCAACACCTTTCTCCTGAACTGTTATCGCAGATCACAAAAAGTACATCCATAATTCAGGGCGATTGTCAGTCTTTGTTTTAGAGACAGGGCCGGGGCTGAATGATCATGGTGGATGAATTACTTCTCAGTTCTCAGGGTGGCCTTCTCTGCGCATCAGCCTTGAGGTCTCTGGCTGGGCAGACGGAGCGGTTGACTGGTAAGTGAGCCTAGAAGCTATTCTTTGCCGTTCCGTTGTGACTTCTAAAAAACCCAATGCCGTCCCTTCAAATTTGTTTTGCATGCAAAAGAAAAAAAAATACCAACATCGTTATTTCAGGTCTGACAGTGAATTCTGCTATTGAACGATGTCAGCATCCAAAAAAAAAAAAAAAAAAAAGCTCCAGAAACCGGGAATAGTCTGCAAAGAAATGACACAGAAGTTTTTTGCTCGATATGCTCTATGCGTTGTTATTATATGATTCTATCTGGATGGAGTTTCCCAAGGGTCGGATGGAGCGTTTATAAGTGGCCACTAGTAATCAGCCAGTATTTATCTAATGAAAGTGCAGTGACAGGTAGCTGCTGCTTATTAAAATGAAAATCCTACAGTATGTACTTAAGGAACATTCCAGCTAACGAGGATGTAACATCCTCGGTACAACACAGACCTTCTTTTTGTGTCCACCACCACAAGATGCTGGAAACTTGACAAATGATATCATTCAAGACACATGCCTGCCGTAGGGACGTGCTTTCTGGGTTCCTGTTTCTGGCTTTTATTTGGGTAACATTTATAACGGCCACCCGACTTGTAACGGGTAGGGTTTTAACCCCTTCATGAAGCTCCCAATTAGCATGAATTTACTACAATTGGGGTTGCCTTTAAAATGGGGAAGGGGGCGTTTAGGACTGAAAATATTTTTCTTGATCACTTTACCACATGTACACATGGGGTAAAGGCCATATTTTAGAGTTATGTAAAAACAGATGAGCCATGGGGAACTTTCAGGAAAAATACGATAGAAAAAGACCAAGCACAATCAACTGTGGGCGATACTTTCCTAGGGGCTACTGTGCACGTTCTGAGAATGTAACCCACATGTGATGTGGCCTGGTTTGATGGGTTCCTAATCGCTGCTCTCTATCCTCCTGCCTCTCTTCTGTTTTTAAACACCGTCTGTTATTTATAGAGCTTATTTAGAGACCCAAAATGTATCTTTGCAGACGTTGTTTTGGGGTTTGGGATTTGCTGGGGTTTTTGCGACAGTCAGATGTTCTGTAACTAATGTTTTAGTTATGGCCCAGAATTAAATATTTAGGATCATATTTCAGAAATCAAATGTGAAACGCTGGATTCTCGACACCATGGCTGTGGGCATGTCAACCTTTAAAATCGGTTGCTTAGCCTTACGTTATTTCAACCTGGAAAAAGAGGACTGTTTGATACGAGAACCTTAATGCCGTTACCATCAGCAAATAATAGGACGTCCCTCCCCCAAAAAAAGTGCTACACAAAATACGTAAAGAATATTTTTACCCACATGTATCAGTCCAAGTAATTCTTGATAGTAGAGAGTTGATACTCAAAGAAAGTCAATAAGGTGTGTGCGTGAGGTCTGTATGTACTTCCTTCCTTCACGAGGCAGGAGTGCAGATGAGCCCCGACGGTAAGACTGAGCTGCTGCGAACACTCTCCTCCCATCTATTCCCGATGCCTCGGTTTCTGCCAGCGTGGACCTGCCCTTCAGTGCTCGCTGATGCTTCTCCAGTGGCATCGACGCTCCCGGGAAGCATGTCTTGGATCCCTCCAGCGCACGGGTAAGTGCCACGTGGAGTACAGTTTGGGGGAACCGATGTGTGCCTCGTATGTCCCGGGAAGCACGGAGCCAAAAGTACAGAGATTTCAACGGCCCCCCAAAGTAAGAGTTTCCCTGGAAGGGCACTATCTGACAGTGCCTTCCTGCCAACACGAAATTAAAATAATAATTAAAACACACCCTGCTGACTGACGGTGGCATCCAACATGAAAGATGGATTTGTGCTTAGAGCTCAGAAGAATGTTCCCTAAAATTGTCGGCCACTGGCCAGCCTTCTCCTCCCCACAAAAGGGCTAAGCTGCATTTTAGAATGACTGGAATGAACAAACTCCTTGGTGGGGGAAGATGTGGAACCGTGATCGGGGAAGGGAGGGTGTCCTCCTTAGAAGAGTCTGTCTTGCCTTCTGTGTGGCTGTGTGCCTGTACCCGGAGGGGGGGGGGTCGGCCACAGGCACAGAACTGGAAGGAGCCCAGGACCCCTTCGGCCCCTCATACATGAGAAGACTCAGTTGTCCCTTAAATGGTAAAATTTGGCTGGGGCGCCTGGGGGCTCAGTCGGTTAAGCGTCCGACATCGGCCCAGGTGATGATCTCACAGTTGGTGGGTTCAAGCCCCGCGTCGGGCTCTGTGCTGACAGCTCAGAGCCTGGAGTCTGCTTCGGATTCTGCGTCTCCCTCTCTGTCTCTCTGCCCCTTGCCCGCTCGTTCTCTCTGTCTCAAAAACAAATAAGCATTAAAATAAAAAAAACAATAAAATTTGGGAGTTAAGGGACAATCTAGTTCTTTCTACCCCTTTCTGTAAATGAAGAAACCAAGACCCAGGAAGAATAGGTACCTTGTCTGGGGACACAGAGGTCACTGGACTCCAAAATGAAACTAGAGGTCAGGCAGGTGCCTTCTCGGGCCTCTGGGCGATCTCTGGCTTATCTCCTGTATGATTTGCCAAGGTCCCTCGGTCCGTGGCTGATTAAAAGTGTCACAGAGTAACAACTGGCCTTCATGATAAATCTTTCTGTGGATGAGACGATACTGAACCCAGGAAGGATATCACGGTTCTGACCACGAAAGTGTGTTTCGCTCAGGACCCCCTTTAATCGAGCACAAGTCACGGTTCCAGATCATTTGATTCTGTGTCATCTAAATATCACACAAGCTTCTGGGGGAAAAAGTACTCAGTGGAATTAATGGCTGAACGCTCCCAATTTCGTTTTAATGCTACAAGGAAGGTCTCTGTCCTATCAATGTATTCTTGGATGTCCAATAATGAAAATCAAATAAAGAAAATCTTCATTATCATGTGTTGAGTGGGTTATTTTTTTGTAGAGTCATTTCACCCGCTTATGTTATTGCCTATAGGAAGCCCATGTCTGACCCTGATCATTTTTGTAATAGCAAAACATCTAGAATCTGAATTTGTGGCTCTACCTGAAATCGAATCTGAATCCGGCAGACTCAGGGCCATGGCGATGGATGCGTGTGCTGGCAGCCAGAAGAGCTATGAGGGGCAGGAGACGCGTTTGGGGGGAGATACTGGCGGGTCCCACATTTCATGCTCGTGTGTGGTGAGAATCTCCCACTCCGTACAAATGACAGATCATAATTAAGGCTCAGAAACAAGCCCTTCAAAACCACATGACATTGAGTGCTCATGCCTCTCCGCATCATTTCTGTCTTCCTTGAACTCATGCATAACAAGCGTAAACTTTCAACTTTACACGAACAAATCCTTTCCCAGTAGAAACCGCTTCTTTTAACATTGAAAAACCCTTCTCGGCGACGGCAACAATGTCACAGGCAATCTCATTTTGTCGAAAACCTCACGTCTCACCAGGGGACTGGTTGCAGTAGGGGCCCCCTCTACCCGCTGTTGGAATTTACATTTGGAAATTGAATTGTCTCCTTGAGGGTCTTTATTCCAAGTACCTCTTGGAGAATTATTCACATTCAAGTACACAGAATGGGACCGAGCTGAAGGAGGACCAACCAGTGTCTCCCCAGCTGGGAAACACACACACACACACACACACACACACACACACACAAAACAGAAAGCAAAACCACCTGCTCATTCCCTAGCAATAAAATTACGTTGTCATTGCGGAAGAATGTTAGTCATTTTGAGTTTTCCGTGTACTTTGCACACCGTCTTGAAACTCGCTCACCAATTTGTTTGAAAGCAAGGCCACTGTCCTCCCCTCTTCGCTATTAGATAAGTGAGGAGGAAGCGAGGATAAGGCCCATCGCACACGTGAAGGGTGAAAGTGCGGAGAAATGACTTGCCTTCGATCACCGAGCCACCGGTAGAGCAGAGCCTGGGGCCCCCGGAGGGTCCTCGGACCGCAGCTGCGTCTCCCTAGAACGCGGTGCTCGCCCAAGTTCGCCGTGTGCACGTGTCACCCGTCGCGACGCAGGTCCTGATGCCACAGGTCCAGGGCGGGGCCCAAGGGTCCGCATTCCCCAGGCGACGGGGAAGCTCCAGGGAACGTGCTTGGAGAACTACATCACACTGCCTTCGAAGGGATTCCCGTCTTGTGAAATGCTGTTTTGTAAAGGCCTCTGAGTAACCTGGAGGCCACCGAGGCACGAGTTACAAATGCAAGGACGTGCTATGACTATGAAAACGGCTGCCTTTATCGTCACATTTTCAACACCTTTAAATTAGCCGTTCCTTCCGAAACTCAGCCGTGACACTGACCTGTCTGCCATTTAGAGCACTCTGCCAGCAGCCAGATTCATACAGGCCTCAATGCAGCGGAAAGGTAACCCGGGTGTCCCGGGGCCGCTCAGCAAAACGTGACAGCAGACGCCCGGCCTCGGTCTTCGCTGCATTTCGAATAGAAGCAGGGCCCAGAAGGACCGAAACCCTTCCCGTTTGCCTTCAGCTTCTGCAGTCCAGTTCTCCGTCAGTGCCATTTTCTTCCTGCCCAGCGTCCCCAGTTAAGCATTGGTCCTTCTCTGGGAGCACTGAGTGCAAACACCAGCCAGCCAGTCCTGCACTGGGGCTGCCCTCAGTGGGCATGTGAGCCTCAGTGACACCCTCTTTTGTGATTACCCTGAGCCCGGGAGGCAGCTGGCATCCACTTTTGGATCAGGTCACTGGGAACCAGCCACGGGGCACCACCTGTAGCCTCTGAAGACCGGCCTCTAGAGTTCACGCTAATTGAAGAGGCCGTGACCTTCATCAGGAGAAATCGTCATCCACACAAGTGCTCCTTCATAAACCAGTGTAGCAATCAGAGGAAGGGCTGTCTAGACGGGCAAAGGGTAAGAAAGCATTTTGGTATCAAAAAGGAAGCCGAGGGGCGCCTGGGTGGCTCAGTCGGTTAAGTGTCTGACTTCGGCTCAGGTTGTGATCTCACAGTCTGTGGGTTCGAGCCCCACATCGGGGCTCTGTGCTGGGAGCCTGGAGCCCACTTCCGATTCTGTGTCTCCCTCTCTCTCTGCCCCTCCCCTGCTCATGCTCTCTCTCTGTCTCAAAAATAAATAGAAACATTAAAAACAACAACAAAAAAAAGGAAGCGGAGTTACAGGGAGTCAGGAAGGCGGTGTTCCAGGGCCCAGCTCGTAAGAATTAGCATGTGGGCTCACACAAGCCGCTGGGCTTCCCAGGTGAGCGTCTGCCCCTCACCCTCCGAGGTGCGCTGTGACCACGGGGTTGTCGTGGCACTTGTGACCAAGGTGCCACCCCCACAGACGGGGACTTGGAGCTGAACAGGAGCAACAAGAGAATCATAACCCCACTCACGTTCACCCACAGGGTTGGGTGCAATTCGGGGAATCGAGACTGGAGGCGGGGACAAGAGGGACGGGAAGCGAGCCCCGATGACCTCGGAAAATTCCCAGTAGGGAGGGGGTTAGTGAGAGCAGGAGCCAGGTGGGGGCCAAGGGAAGCGGATGGGTCTCAGGTTGGGCTGGGGAGGCAGCGCCACGTCTGTGCGTCGACTTCTCGGGGTCTCTGCACACCCCCAAACGCAAATCTGAGGAGTGTTGGAGACTCCAGGCTTCTAGGCGGGACCTTTTCTTGACCAACGAGCTCGCAAGAGGTGGCGGTCTCAGTTAAGAAAGGGACCGGCGGGTGATAGCAAAGCCAGCTTGCCGCTTGCCTGCCTTAAGCGGTTTATTTGTTCTCACAACCTCCCAGTCCTGTCTGGGCAAAGACAGTTACTCTCACCTGTGGCCTCTGTTAGCGCTCTGCTCATACTTTATTTCTAGCACTTTCCACGGTGCCCCAGAATCGCATCCATTTGCATGTCTGTCTCCCTGGAGACTGTGAACCCCTCGAAGGTAAAGTCTGCCTCACTGGCACTCCTGAGCTGGAGCATAGTACCTGCCGATAAATATTAAATCAATGTATACGTTGTAGACTTTTCACTTTTATTTCAAAATCAAACCAACAAAACCCCCATCCGGGGTCTCCCAAGCGCCTCCTCCCGCAGGATCCGTGGACAGGCACCGGCCCACGACGCAATGAACCCTTAGAGAACCGTCACATGTGTTCTTAATCCCACGCCCACGTAACCTCTGCCCAAAGCTGTTCACCGGGAAGTCAGGTGACCTGATCTGAGCACCGGGAGCCACACTGAGCGATGGTGTGGACTCTGTGGTGCCCACTTGTTGGTACAACAGAGAAAATTTTTTTACGTTTGCTTATTTACTTTGAGAGAGGGAGTGAAGGAAGGGCAGAGAGAGAGGGAGACAGAAGCCCAAGCAGGATCCTGGCTGTCAGCGCAGAGCCCGACGTGGGGCTCCATCCTGTGAACCCTGAGATGGTGACCCGAGCCGAAATCAAGAATCGGTTGCTTAACCGAGCCACCCAGGTGCCCCAGAACAGAGAAACGTTCTCTTTTTTAAAAAAAAATTTTTTTTTAACATTTATTTGTTTTTAAGAGACAGAGCATGAGCAGGGGAGGAGTAGAGAGAGAAAGAGACAACAGCATCCGAAGCAGGCTCCGGGCTCTGAGCGGTCAGCACAGAGCCCGATGAGGGGCTCGAACCCACACACCGCGAAGTCATGACCTGAGTCGAAGTTGGACCCTCCAGCAACTGAGCCTCCCAGGCGCCCCCCACCCAGAAAAATTCTTAACGGCACTTTGGATCTGTTGACATCAACCCAACGTGCTAATTCCGTGCTGTACAAAATAAATTCCCCAAACACTGGACATCGAGACTCTAAATGGCTCTTCGGTTTCCCACGTGTCGGAGAAAGTTACAATCAAACTGAATTAGGTCCCGAGAAGTGCCCAGCACATAGTAGGCACTCTCAATACAGTACTGGAATGAATGAATGAACGCATGAATGAATGACTACCAAACCCCTGGAAAAATAAGAACTACCACTTAAGGATAAGCTAAAAAGATTTTGATGCTTCAGGTAAGGGTTTCTTCGGGATTCTGATCGTACTCTTGCCTCACATGTGAGAGGACCCCCTCCCAGCTGGGCGAAGGCGCCATCTGGAGAGACCTCACCGTGTGACCGGGCCGGCCTGTGTCCTGTGTGCTTGCGGAAGTGACAGACCTGAGCCGGAATGCCTCCTCCCCCACCGATTACCACCGCAGCTCTGGGGAGGTTCTTAACCTACCGGAGCCTCAGCCTTTTCCTTTGTTTCATTTGCCCTCCGTCAGAGGGAACAAAAACGCTGGCCCGTGGACAGAGCACGGAGAGCACCTGTCGTAGTGTCCCAGCCACTCATAACGCCAGCTTCTTCCCTCTTTGCCTTTGGAGCAAGAAAGGCGCAGGGGGGCTGTCGGGGAGTCGGGGAGTACTCCTAAAGTGAGCCTGCTCCCCACGACACAAGACCACTGGTCACAGCCCTTAAGGTTCCGAGACACTTGCCGTGAGAAAACTGAGGGGGAAACCCCACAAAGTGAATAGCGAAGTCTCGAAATTCATTATCCCTATAATCTCTCGCCCAAAAGTAGATGCAGCTAAATTTCTTTTTAAGTGAAATAAAAGTAGCCAATGACCAGTCCACAGTGGATTATTTTTTAAATGTTTACT
Source organism: Panthera tigris (assembly GCF_018350195.1). NCBI lineage: Eukaryota > Metazoa > Chordata > Mammalia > Carnivora > Felidae > Panthera > Panthera tigris. The sequence continues at coordinate 90,059,524 of NC_056671.1, read as the reverse complement.
ACGTTTATATTAGATATATATCATATCTTATATTTATTACATTAAAAGCAGTTAGGTTTCTTTCTAGCCCAAGTAAAACTGGCTTAAACAATCAGGAGGCTCATGTAACTGGAAAGATCAGAGGTAGGTCAGGCTTCAGGTGCAGCTTGATCAGGGACCCAGCTCCCTTTCTCTGGGATTCCTTTCTCAGACTGCTTCCCCAGAAGGCTGCCTACAGGACCAGGCTCTGCTTCTATTCCGCAGACACCCCACCCACTGACCAAAGGCCTCCACTTCCCTTGGAATGAGCCAACCGAATCTGTAAGTGTGTTGAGAGAAGTGGGTTTCCCTCTGGGGGGCGGGCCAGTCCCGCCGGAACCACAGAAACCCCGGGTGCTGTTCAGAAAGGGGAAGGGGCAGGCTGGTGGCTAGGAAAACCACGCCCCCACCCCATGGAACATCTATGACCTGGCAAAGGGTAAAGGCCCCCCGGGGGCGGGGGGAGTCCTCGTGAATCCTGCAAGGACCCTTGAAGCCAGGGACGTCACGCATTTAATTAAATGCACGTCAGGCATTTCATTACAGTCGGTGTGGGTAGTGGGGCCTGTCTGGGAACCGGCCTCTCTGTTGGCTCGAGGCCCTGGTTCCTGCGGTCCTGCCTCAGGACTCTAACCTGTCTCGGGTCGAGACTACGAGACTGGTGACTTCGGGCCAGGTGAGGGGTGGGGGCCTGAAGGAACCCCCTCCCTCCCGGCCTCAAGAGCCCCATCGGAATGAAGGGTTCGCCTCCAGGCCCCCCGGCCCCTAACCACGTAGGCACCGACCTCCCGGGTCTGCAAGGAAGCTGGGCTTTACACGATGCATCACCCAGGCCTACCTCCGTCTCCCTGCAGCCTTTTCTCCCTGGCACGACTGCGTCCGAACTTCCCTTTGTCAAGGGACACGGTCACACTGGGCTGGGTTAGCCCCACTCTCTGACCTCGGCTTCACGGGCACCCGTATTTTGAGTCTGTTCACAGGTACCAGGGACGAGGGCTTCAGGGTCTTCCGGGGGACGGGATTCGACCCACAGCGCGGGGTGACACTGGAGTGCGTGCCTGTGTGCGCGTGTCCCCGAGGGAGACAGGAGACGGGGCCTGCGGCCTCCATCCTCCACGTGGATGTGTCCCTGGCTGCCAGGTGGGGAGCCTTTTGGGGTACTGTCACCCCCACTCCTGGGCGCATCCCTCCCAGACTCCGGGACGGGTGAGCCTGGAGCCCCCAGTGCTGCGACTTGGCCCGTCCTGGCCACCCTCGGCCTTCCTTCCCTGCCTTCTGGCTCACCTTCCTGTCACCCGGGGACACTCCCTCTGGCCTCTCTCAGGGCGGGTGTCAGGTGCCGGGGAGGCCAGCGGCTGCCAGCCCAGCCAGGGGGCAGGGGCCACGAGTGGGGTCTGGGCCCGCGTGGGGGAGCGGGCGTGGGCGCTCCCAGCGGCGGGTGAGAAGCAGTGCCCTGTGCCCACCTTCAGCTCCTCACGGTGACCCCCCCCCCCCCAGGGCAAACCACCTCCTTGAGGAGGGCGGGGCCTCTGGTTCCGAGCAGCAGGCCCCCTCCGGTCCCACCTCGCCCACGACCCAGCCAACCGTGCAGCAGAGCACCTGACCGTGTTTTCGCGAGAACCCTCACCACCCCCAGCCCCACCCCGCCCAGGCGACCAGTATTCGTCCTAACTCTCAAAGCGTCTGTTTATTCTAGAACAGAGAAGACCCTCCCGCCATAAGACGAGTTTTCAGTTGACCCCTTCGCCGAACTGAAGGCTGGCCCAAGGAGTCGGAACCGACGCCCTCTTTGGGGAGAACGACGGATGGCTTGTTTTTTGCTCATTTTAGGGGTGAAGTTTTCTGTTTCTCAGACTGTTTCTTTGAAGACAAGGAGGTTTCCGCTCCGCAGAATTTACACGCGCTTTATCACCATCCTCGTCCCCCATGATCGCCCGCCCTTGCAATTTTCCCCACAGGGTGAACGAACGCTACTATTCTAACTATGGCAAAATCCACCTGCCTCAGGGAGACTCTGGGGCCCAGAGGGGCACGGCAGCGGCCCGAGGACACACGCCGCTGCCTCTGGCGCCCACCCCCCGGGCCGGCCCTCCCTGCCACCCCTGCCCCCACCACCAGCACGTGCAGCCTGCCAGAAACTCATTTTCAGATGATTTTTTTTTTTGAGATGATTTAAAACATCCTTTTCCAGAGCTTTTTACTCTAAGGCAATTAACCCATTCCGTTAATGGCAGGAGGGCTGTGCTAATATTTGCTGGAAAAATCTCTCACTTAAAAGCTCAGCACTGTGAAAAGAAACCTGTGCCACATTTTACAAGCCAGTTGGGTTTCATTTAAATATTCCACTCACTTTTTTGCTTTAGAGGTGTCTGTAAGGAAATGTGGTGACACACCCAAAAGCACTCAGCTCACTCAGCCACGGACGTGGCCGGTCGCCAGGGACCTTCCCTTGGGACCGGGGACAGGGGCCAGGGGAACCGAAGGGGCGGAAGCAAGCGGGACCTCCGTGCCACCGGCCACGGTGAAACACTAGGCCGGCAGTCTTAGCTCCCCAAGGTATCACCTGCTCCCGTCAGGACAGACCTCCCCGCAGATGAGCCCCCGAGAAACGCGCACAGCGTAGGAAGCTCCCGGGCAGCCGTGCCCAGCCCACGAGAGCAAGTGATGGTCCGAGCCTGGGAGCCAGGAGCTCAGTGCTCCCAGGCACTTGCCGCTGGCTTCACCCTCATTCTGGAGGACCTAGGGTCCCAGGGGTCGGGAAGGGGCGAATGCGGACTTCAGCGGGCTTGGCCCATCACGGAGAGCGGGCCCCAGTGGTCGGCTCAGACTCCCCGGCGTGGCCCCCTAACCGGGGTCAGGAGGGTGCTGGCCCTCTGCGTGAGGGACATCAGCACAGAGCCGGAACGTCTTACCAGGGACGGGGGGCGATGGAACATGAGCGTTGCCTGCCGTGGAGGAGAGCGGCCACCAGCAGGGCTGGTCTCCGCGTGCAGCCCTTAGTCCCTACTGTTGTCAAAGTGGAACCCAAGCCCGGAGCAGGTGAAAAGCAGCGTTGGCAACCACAGGAGGGGTTGTGTGTGGATTCAAGGAGCAGACCCGAGGCCCAGGTCCCCAGTCATGCACCTTGTCCAAGCTGTCACTCACTGTCACTCACCGACGAGGCCATGTCACCCGCCGATGGGGGCCCCCTTCTGGTCACGCTCCGTGTGGGGGTGCTGGTGCTTTCACGAGCCCCCTTCCGGCCGTCCTGCTGGCCCTCTGCCCTCTGTGAACACACAACCCTCCAGGCCACCAGGCTGCAAGGAGGCGGCGCTTTCTGCCAGGGCTTCCGGGGGCGCGGACAGCCTGCTCTCTCGCCACCTGGCATCTTCAGGTCTTTGGTTAACACTGGACGAGAGGGCCCTCGGTACGAATGCCTAGTCCTTCCGACGGGGACTTTGCAGGGACCCAGAATCTGTGCGCGCACGCGGGGTTTGCTGGCGGGAATGGGCGCCGTGAGCAGGGGGAGCCCGAGGAGGAGGCAGGCCCAGATCCCCCCTGGCCGCGGACAGCCGCTCCCCTGCACGTGGCCGAGCGGGCAGCCCTGCGATAGGACGGCTGGCAGGCCGTCGTCGTGGCTCGTGAGACGCAGCCACCGTAATGGCCCCTGTTCCTTCGAGATGGTGCTCCACCAACACTCTCATTATCGCACACACGTGTTGATGTCACGTTCCCAGGGCCCTCGGTGCAGCCCGATGCGGTGAAGGCAGAGAGAACGTTGTGTGAACCGACGACACGGTTTGTTCCCTTTCTCCCCGGCTCCCCAGAGCACCCGGGAGGCCCGGAAGCCGGGAGTGTGCGGCCAGGTGGGTGTGCAGAGGGTCACAGGCCAGCTGGGCCGGAAGGCAGGGCTCTGACTTCCACTCTGCGGTGGCGGCTTGAACAGTCACGGGGCCTGCTGCCTGGTGAGGCCCTCCGGAGGGCTCCCATCTACGGGACAGGGTCCTCTCGCCCAGTGCAGGTGTGTGGGTCCCCACCGTCGGGGGCTGCCTCAGTGGTCGGAGCAGTGAGGACCACCACGCACCATCCCCCCGCCCGCGAGAACCTGGTGCCTCAGGGGGAGGCAGCAGGTGCACAAGGTGGGGAGGTGCCCAGCGAGGGGAGACAGGGCGCCCAGCAAGCCCCCACCGTGCCCCAGGCTTCCTGCTAAGTGCTCACTCCATTTCTTTGACTGAGTCCCCAGAATGGCACGCTCTAGGCCAACACTGTCCAATGGAAATAAAATGAGAACCACACGGGCAAACTGTCCAAACGGCCGCATTAAAAAGGGAGAAAGTAATCTTCCTAATACGTTTGTATCCTTCTAGAAGGACTGACAGAAGCCACTCGCTGCACAGGGGAAGTGCAGTCCATCACCCACAGGGGAAGGAAGGCTGCTCAGGATCTGAGGCACCTGCCGGGCAGCCAGTGGAAGACACAGCAGGCAGGTTCTCGTCCCTCCCTGGCCACTCCCTGGCGCCCGGTGCGGTCTGGGAGCGGCCTCGGTGGCTGCCTGAACTGTCACTCACCTCAGGAGGAGCACCCCCCCCCCAGATGGATTGCAAGCCACCCGGTGGAGACCCCAGCCCGAGGTCCTCGGACCCTAGGACGTGGACGGCTCTGCCGCAGACAGGAGGGGCCCGGCAGGGCCGGTTCCCCCCCGACCCCCCCGTCTTCCTGTCTTCCTGTCTTCTCCTTCTTCCTCTCCTTCCTTCTCTTCCCCTCCTTCCCTCCTTCATCTGCTTTAGAAAAAGATTGAAAGCACGAAAATCTCATCCGGTGCCATCCGCTGTTGAGCTCGACCTCTAACAGGTTTCAGATCTTAATTGCATTATTCTCACACGAAGGAGAAACTGCAGGTACGTTTTCTGTTTGTTAAAAATAATAATAATAAAAGTCATGTGTAAAATGGCACTTTTTGTTTGCACAACTCTCCTGGTGTATTATTTATTGCGAGGGAAAATTATCTTGCTAAGAAAATAGTGTCACTAAAAAATTAGGTGGTTCCTAATCAACTTATGACAGTAATTGCTGTAATGTCCTCTTTGATTTAGATATAGTAATATCAATGTAATTGCCACTGGGAAAAAATTATAATGGCTGTTAATGATAACTAACACATAAATGGCAACGAACAGGAACATGTACTTTATATTGGATCCAACCCTAGAGCGGCAGTAAGAAACCAAGGGGGTTCAACAATCTGGCGCGGTCCCTCCAGGAGCCGAGCCCCCCGCTCTCCCCTGTAAGTGAGGGGCTGGGTCCCCAGGGCGTGCAGGCGCATCCTCAGCCTCCGTGGGCTCCACAATGTGGGGGGCCGGGGGGACCGCCAGCCCTCCAGAGGCAAAGGCAGGGCAACACCAATACCAGCCCGTGGCCCAGAACCTGCTCCTGCTCAGGCTGGAAATGGCGCCACGAAAGGTGGCTTGGGGACCCTCCGGTGTGCCTGCGTGCGCTCCCTAACTCGTTCAGCTGTGCTCCAGTCACTGTCCTAACCCGAGGGTGCACCATCCATAAAACGTGGTCTCTGTCCCCTGACTGCAAACTCCAGGGGAGCTAATAATGGATGGGTTTTGTAACACTTGAGCCTCCCTCCCGTGGGCCGCACAGGACCCGACAGCCAGCCCAGCGATGCCCGTCCGGTGCCGTGGTTCACGGGGGACTGGGTGACGGATGAGACCCGTGGCCGTTGGTGGCTCTCGTGGTCCACTGTGTGGGGTGCCCCGGCAGGCAGGGGGGCCGTGGGAGCATAGCCCTCGCCAGCGTGGGTCACAAGCACGTCCACAGACAGGTTTGTCATCCAGAAGAGGCACGGTTCCAGCTCATGACCAGTTACCCGGAGATCACTGTAGCGGTTAAGCTTCTCAGGACCCACCTGGTGGAGCGGGAGCAACAAGGAAATGAGGCTCCACACAGGACTCGGTGCCGTCAAGTGGGGGGATGGGAAGGACCCCACGGGGCCAGGGTGGGGTCGGGCGCCCGAGTGCTCACCCAGACTCTGCCCGCTCCCTGGACCCTGGCCTCGCCGGTGGCGAAAGAGGGGCCCGGGCTGCACGGGCGGTGCCAGGGTGACATGTGGGTCCCAGCCTCCCACAGAGGCAGCGGGGCATCCTCTCTAAGGCCCCCCCGGGAGTCCCATTCTGTAGAGCCGAGGGGTCTGGGGGCGGGCCTGACTGCCTGCGTACTCAGGAAGCCCCTTGGGGAATTCTGAAAAGAATGATCACGCTGATAATAGCTTCAGTTCCCTTAATACTGGGGCAAGGCACCGCGTTAGCTTTTTCTTCCAGATCAAACATCTTAGGTGGTGGTTGCTAATTTTCGTCCCCCCTTTACGGAAGAAGGAGGTAGGCCCAGGGAGGCTGGGTAACTTGCCCGAAGTCACACAGTAAGCGGCGAAGCCGAGTTTGGGGCTAGCCAGTTCACCCCAGAAGCCACACTTCAGCCCAGCAGAGCATCCGTATGTGGTGCTGGCGGGAGCTTATGCTTCAGGACCAACAGCCTGGATGACCGGTAAGGCGCTGTCCAGCTTCATGTCGCACGAGAGCGTGAAGCTCGGTGGAAATAAGAGGCACGGATATTTCCAGAGAATGGAGTGAGAGCCTGAGCATAGTAGTTGGCATCCTTGGGCGGCAGGAGGCCTCCTGGACACCCACAGATCGGAGGCAGGTGGGACTTCTGGTCCCACTACTAAGGGCACCGATGTCCCCACCACGAACAACCGAAACGTTCTACAAAACTGTAAAAATCCTAAAAATTGTGAGGATCTGACAAAAAGGCAAGAAAATAGAAATTACTAGGCCAAAATCCGAGAGGAAGTAGAAACACAGAGGCAGGCGGGGCACCAAAGCCACATCTACCTTGGAAAAGAGAAAAACCCGTTAACGATGGGGCCCTTGAACTTTATTCAGTTACCACAGCTTTTCAAAGTGCTTGGGACTAAGGATAAAGCCCAGAGCCATCCGAGGTGACAAGCCTCAGTGCCCAACGTGATCTGGTTGGTCCAAAGAGCAAAGATCTGGTTGGTCATGATCTCACGGCTCGTGAGTTCGAGCCCTGCGTCGGGGCTCTGTGCTGACTGCTCGGAGCCTGGAGCCTGCTTCGGATTCTGTGTCCCTCTCTCTCTGCCCCTCCCCCACTTATGCTCTGTCTCTATCTCTCTCTCTCTCAAAAATAAATAAACATTTAAAACATTTTTTTAAAGAAATATTTAAGAAGAAGAAATGCTGAGCCATGAGCCAGAAATAGCAGAAGCAAAGGAACACAGACACATAAAAAGACTTCAGGAATTAACAGGTATGGATTATAAAACAACAATGCTTACTACCTTTAAGAAATGAACTTCAGGAGGGGAGCCTGGGTGGCTCAGTTGGGTAAGCATCCAACTTTGGCTCAAGTCATAATCTCGAGTCATGAGTTCGAGCCCCTGCATCAATCGGGCTCTGTGCTGACAGCTCAGAGCCTGGAGTCTGCTTCAGATTCTGTGTCTCCTTCTCTCTGCCCCTCTCCCACTCTTGCTCTGTCTCTGTCTCTCAAAAATGAATAAACGTTTAAAAAATTAAAAAAAAAAAAAGAAATGAACTTCAGGAAAAATATCAAAACAACCTTGAATATTTGAAAAAGAATGGATATAATCTTAGGAAGTAAAAAAAAAAAAAAGAACTGAAAATAACAATTTAAGTAATGGTTTAATTATCAATTAGATATACCTGAAGAGAGAATTCATGAATTGGAAACGAGACAGGAAATTGTCCAAGATGTATCGCAGAGGGTCAAAGAGATAGAAATTATAACCAGTGCTGACTCCAGAAATTTCTCCCAACAACGAACATCCTCCAAGTTTACTTGATCTTATCAGATGTCAAGAAAAGATTTTCATAGTTACAACGCATTCCTTCCCAGAAGGAATAGTTTTTGACTTCATAGTTTTTGACTAACATTGGGGGTGTGATGGGGTCCAGTCATCCCACCAGGAAAACCACCTGAGTTCAAGCACACGTGAACCACGACCGCACATCTCAAACGGCCCGCGGCACTGTGTCATTGATGGCAACACGCTTCCCCATTTCAGAGACACTGAAGCAGAAACGGAATCGGTGAAGCTAACTGGATCCTGACTCCAGAATATCAGGCTGCTGTCCTCCGGGGAAGCCATCCCATGCGTGGGATGGAGGCCTGGTGTGATGGTCTGTGCCGGCCTCCTGGAGAAGCTCCAAATGTAGGACCGGCCAAAGAAAGGGAGAGCAGAGAAGGACGACAGCAAGCTGAGAGCGCCACGATTCTGGCTGGAATCAGTGGTGGGCGCATTGGAAAATGGACGGCTTTGGGGTCCCATGGAGGGGGGTTCGGAATCTGACTCTCTTATCCACTGCTGATCATTAGACATCATCTCTGTGAAACGGGGACAGTGCCCACGGTGTCATTCCAAGGACAAGGAACCACAGTCCGTTCTCATTGTTCAAGAGAGTCATGCTCTATGAAGTCACGTGAACATGGGATTAGTAAATGCTGGACAATCGCTCTTAGGGGGAAGCACAAGACTAGTTTCCCCCAAGCCCCTGGCCACAACCCGCATCAACCAACGTATACAGAACCTTATTTTATGTGCTTCCACTTAAAAACACCTTATTTAATATTTACTGTGGATTCATGAACACTGAACCCATGGCCAGCAGTAGCATAACTCAGGCCTGAATGAAGCTTACCTAATATACCTATTTTCTCCATGAGGCATGTCACAGTCTTTAGCACCGTACTTGGGCGTCATTTTGAACTGCAAAGTCATCAACAAAAAGCATAGCGATGAACAACACGGTACCAAGTAGACCATGAAAAGGACAGGTGTTTACAGTAGGAGAGCCGAAACAAGAAGGCAGAGTGTTGCCCTGTTGGACCTGGGAACGTGTGCGTCACGTTTTTTGGTGCTCCGCACATACCCACGAGTGACATGGAAGCACCGTGGGTGTTGATTTGGGGGTTACAAATACATTTTAGTGAGAAGGAAAATTCACAAATATGGAATCTGCAAATAGTGAGGATCAGCTATACATACGTAAAGCACGGGGTCCTTAGAAGGCACCCAGTGGATGGTGACTCCTACAGTCACTGCTGTGTGACATCGCTGGTGTCCGTTTGAAGTTCTGCCATATTGGAAAACCCGCAGAGGTGGGCTAAGCGGAGACAACAGAGGGGCTTACCCATCCGTCATTGACCTGTCCATTCATTCAACAGACATTTATCGAGTGTCTGTTTTGTGCCATGCATGGAGAACAGAGAACATGATATCTGACCCTAGACTGGCCAACTGGATGGAGCCTTTGACTTCATTAAAGACATTTCTCTGACCATTGGAGTGGGGGCAGGGGGCGGGATACAAGATCCTGCAGGCAGTTGGGCAGTAGGTAACCAACAATGTTACACTACACACTGCACTTATAGCCTTCAAGACGTAAATGCATTTTAAAAAATCTATCCAAGAGAGGGGCGCCTGGGTGGCTCAGTCGGTTGGGCGTCCGACTTCAGCTCAGGTCACGATCTCGCTGTCCGCGAGTTCGAGCCCCGCGTCGGGCTCTGGGCTGATGGCTCAGAGCCTGGAGCCTGCTTCTGATTCTGTGTCTCCCTCTCTCTCTGCCCCTCCCCCGTTCATGCTGTGTCTCTCTCTGTCTCAAAAATAAATAAACGTTAAAAAAAAATTTTTTAAAAAATTAAAAAAAAAATCTATCCAAGAGAAATAGTCAGAGATAGGCATGAATATTCGCGTATTACGCTTTTCGCCACCTTGCAGTCCATAGTGGAGAAATTATAGTATGTATCCGTAAGGGTATGTAATATATCCATTATAAATCATCAAAGAAGTGTCATGATGTATCTACCATTGGATGAAAACTATCAAGTTATAAAGCAGTGCATACAGCATGAGGCTGATTTTTGTAAATCACGCATGCACTGAAAAAAGCCTGAAAGGAAATTGTCTAAAATGCTAACAATGGTTATCTCTCAACAGCAGCAGCAGAAATATACAGCTGCTTTGTATGCTTTTCTGCATTTTCTAAATCTTCTATAATAATCGTGTGTTTTATAAAAAGATAACCATTTAACCACTCCCACTTTAATACAGGCATTTGACAGGGCTTCAAGTCTTTTTACAGTCCCGCGTGGCACCCATAATGAGGAGTGGGGCCATCCCCTGCTAGAGGGGAGAGTCTTTCGGGGGACCGCAAATTCTCTGAGGGGCCATGCGTCTGCCACTGAGCACTGACCCTGTTCCCTGCAAGAGACCATCCCCCCCGCGTGCGCGTAAGACCGTCAGCCCGACTTTAGCACTTTATTTGGGGGTAAATCTGAAAACCCCCAGCCTCCTTTGCCGGCACCTAAAGCCCCAACCACGTTCCAGATGATGAATTGAGACTCTGTGAAAGCAGAACGCCCCCTCCCACCTGGGGGTGCCTCACACAGATGGAAATGCACTCACCTCGAAAAGAAGGAAGTGACACGTTAGACATGAGAATGTCACCCTCGGAATATCAGCCAGAGTATCGCCCTCTCTTACCAGTGAAGAATACATCCGAAAGACCCAACATTTGTTTCGGGAACATAAAAGGGCAAAGAGAGCGTAATGTGCATTCACAACATGCGACCACAGATGGGCTGGAAGTTAGTTCCGGACGGAAAAGTTTAAAAAAAATCCAGGATTTAGGTACTGAAGAACCATCCATGCTGGCAAGAAATGAACAACATTTCTTCCTTTATTTACGGCCACGGATCGCCTTTGTTTGGGGCCTGTTCGCTGCGTACAGGTTTACATTTGAGCAATTCACGATGTTTCGGCACAAATCTTTCGCTGGATCAATCCATAAATTCAAGCAACCAGCTCATAGGCTCCAGTTTCAGAAACACCTGTTATTCCCCTTACTCTAGCCCCGGGGGGGAGCGGAAAGTCCACGTGGCAAGTCCACTGACCCTGTCTCCTCCTGTAGTTAGACACACAGTTGGACTACAGCCTCCGGCCCCTGTGGTTACTCGGGGCCCCGGGGCCCTTTGGGCCAATCGCTTGGACGCGGGAGCGCTGTGGACACTTCCAGGCCAGGCTGATGAAAACCCTGCACCTGCGGGGCTCCCTCTCCGCCGGTGCCCAGGCTCACTGCCCGTCAGAGAGCCTGGAACCTCAGACCCAGAGCGGCCCGGGTGAGGCACCGACCAGCGATGCCCCTTTCTTGCCCCCAGCGTGACAAAACAATCTGTGTGCTAAGGCCGCACGAGGCTGGGTTCGTCTGTCCCAACAGCTACCGCTACCCTAATGAATGTGGACGGAGACCCAAATGTGAGCATCTTCCAAACAGGTGCTCGTGTGCCGCTGGAGATCTTTTCAGAAAATCACGAAGTGAGCAGTGTGCTCAGCTGCACTTCTGGATTCCCTCCCAAACCAGTGCCTGCCTTCGGGGAAGACGCAACGTCTCAGCCCCTGGGATACCGGAACAATCATCTCCACCCGAGATCGCTAAGACCCACGTCGCAGATTCACCTAAAATCTTTGCTTCCCAAGAAAAACTCCCCATCACGGGCGAGACTAGGTCCCGCCGCCCCTTTTCTGCCCACGTGATGTCCATGAGGCCGAGCACCGGGCTCCGGGCTTTAAGGGTGCTCATTCCCCCTCTCTGCTGCCCGCCTGACTCACTGTTCTGCCCCCTGCTCGGCCAGCCCCCCACTCTTCCATCCCCGGCTGCCGGGCAGGCCCCCGCTTCCCTCCTGCCAGGCTCAGCCTTCGGAGCTTCACTGCCTCCGCCACCTTCTTCCCACCGACTCCTCCCTCCTTCTCAGAAAACCTCACCTTCCCTGCACCCCGAAAGCGGCAGGAGCGTCTGGGAGGAACCACCCCGACACCAGGGTTCCGTGGCCACACACAGTGGGGTCTGGGCCCCCCTCTCCTGCAGGAAGGACCTCATTCGTAGCTGTCCCTCCCTCGCTTGCCCCTGGCTCTCCCCTCCCAGCCCAGAAATGTGCCCAGTCCTGCTGCTCATTGAGTCATTCATCCGAGCAAACATTCACGGTCACTACGCACCCCCCAGGGTCACTGCGCAGGCACAGGAACGCAGGGAGGAGAGGGCAGGTAGCCTTGAGCAGGAAGGCTCAGGGAGAGGCACACCCGGGCGGTTACACCTGTGACTCGTGGCCTGTGGCCTCCGTGTCCCTCTCCTCGGGGGCGGCTTCACGGAAAAGTCGTCTGTGCCGAGAGTCCCCACTGCTCTCCGTCCCTCGTCTCCCTGCCCGCTGCACCCTGACTTCTGACTCTGCCGGCTGCACGGCCAGATTCCCTCCCGGCCTGGCTCCAAGTCCTATAATGCTCCCCAGCCCTGACCTTCCCCGCCCGGATCAGCGTGCTCCCTGAACCACTCCCTTTCTTTTCCTTTTAAGTTTATTTACTTACTTTGAGAGAGAGAGACAGGGACGGAGAGAGAGAGGATCCCAAGCAGGCTCTGCTGTTAGCCTGGAGCCCACGCGGGGCTTGAACTCACGAACCACGAGGTCGTGACCTGAGCCGGAGATCCAAAGTCGGAGCTCCCCACGGAGGGGATTCTGACGAGCCCGCACCCTGAAGCCTCCGCCCGCCCCACTCGGAGAGCCCGCCCTCAGGACCTCCCAGCCACCCTCTTCCCTCGGACCAGAGTCCGAGTGGCGTTTGCAGAAACTCGCCGTGTGTGATGGCCTTTCGGACACGCGGGGGCACGGCCGGGGCCTGGAAGGGCTGTGTCACCTCCGGAGCACGTCAGGCCCACGATGCCGGGAGAAAGAGCAGAGGCAAGTGTGGTTTTCAGTGTGACGGGGGCCAACGTTTTCACTTAGGAGGAAATAAGTTCTTGGATTTATCCCGAAACGTCAACAGGAAAATAAGTCTCCACGTACAAAATTGCATTCACTTGCAACTCCTCCGTTATATATTTGGTACCTAACGTGAGGCGCCTTACGTTTCAGCAGATAATTTCCTGGGGCCTATTAGGGTAGTTGAGTTCTTTTGAATTTTGCCTGTGTCTAAAAATGACAACGGAACTTGAGAAAAGGCCACATAAACCGGTACACCGGAATGAATCCCTGTCCCCTGAATCACGGGTCACGTTGCCTCTGCAGCACTTCCGCGGGGTCTGGGTTAGGACGACTGACCGAGAGCTGGCCCTCAGGAACGCCAGGGTACCCCGATGCAGTCCCTCACCTGGCAGGTAGGGCCGCGGGCCTGCGGGCCTCCACCGCAGCCCCGTCAGCGGCGGGAGGCCGCCGGCGTGATCCTGACTCTGCCTGGGGAAGCGCGGACGGGAGAAACCAGCCCCACGCAGACCAGACCGAGTCCTCAGCCCTGCTGCTCTTGTTCCCCACAGACCAAATCACGGTTGCCATCGACAGCGTGGATCAGTTTCCCGGGGCTGCAGGACGAGAGCACCGAAAACGTGGCCGAAACAACAGAAACATAGTCTCTCAGTCCTGGAGGCAGGAAGCCCAGAATCAAGGTGTGAGCAGGGCCACGCTCCCTCTGAAGGCTCTGGGGGCGGGGCGGGGGGGTCTTTCCTCTCCTCTTCCAGCTTCCGGAGGCCCCTGGATGCCTCAGAGATCCATCACTCCTATCTCTGCCTCTGTGGTCACGTGGCTTCTCTTGGGTGTCTGTGTCCACATTTCTGTCTCCTTACAAGGACACCTGTCATTGGATGAGGACCCACGCTGCTCCATTGTGACCTGGTTCCAACCCAATTACATCAGCCCACACCTAAGAAGGTCACACCCACAGGTACCAGGGGTTAAGACACCAGTACCTCTTCTGGGGGGGGGGGCACAATTCTACCCACTACAGAGGCTGTTTTCTTTTTTTTTGAAGTTTATGTATTGACTTTGAGAGAGACAAAGAGAGCGTGAGCAGGGGAGGCGCAGAGAGAGAAGGAGAGAGAGAGAATCCCAAGCAGGCTCCATGAGGTCAGTGCACAGAGCCCGAAGCGGGGCTCGAACCCAGGAATACCGTGAGATCATGACCTGAGCCGAACTCAAGAGTCAGGCGCTTAACTGACTGGCCTGGTGCCCCCAGAGTATTGTTTATATGCTTGACAGTGTGCCACATTTTTTTCCTTTGTTTCATTTCATCCTTATAACCATCCTATGAGGTGAGAACGCCCAGTCCACAGGTGAGCAAACCGAGAGCAGGGCGGTCAAATCTGTGCCCACGGGCATGCACCAACCACACTGCAGAAGTAGGTCCGGGCCTCAGCCTCCAGCCAGCCCTTCACCACAGGCTAGGGGCTGAAGGAAATCAGCGGGTCATTACAGCCTAGCTGGGATCGGTGTTCCGGGTCAACTGACCGGTCCCGTCTGCGATCTGTATGTAAGGGGGCGTCTCAAAGGGCCCCGGCTACTGAGGGCAGACTCGGGTCTGAGAGAACCGAGCGTTTCCATGATGAGAACCCACCCACGGAGAGAAGGCCTTTGCCAAAGCAGCTGAGAGTCCCCAGGCCCCCTCCAGGCTCTTGCCCATACATGACGTACGAAACGGCCCGTGCACATCCCCCGTTTTTGTGCCGCGCGGGGTTACAGAGCTGTCCCCATTAGCTCCAGCCCCTCCTCGCCCCCGAATCCCTTTGGCAGACGGGGCACGGGGCCCCTAGTATGCTAGCACGCCAGCCGTCCGGCCCTTTGCTGGCCTGAACGTAAAGCTAACTAAACTAATTAATCACACCAGATTAATAAGAGTGACAAGGTGAGAGGGGTGACATTGTCCAAAATCTCCAATTTGGTGTGAGGGCGCATATTTTTTTAATCCCCACAGCAATTTATTTTCCGTATAGCAAACTTTCTCCGAGAATGTCCCAAAATGTAGTCAAGGTTAACTGTGCTGTGAGCTTATTCAATATTTATGATTCTTTTTATTTGTATTACGAGGACTTTTTGGGGACTCCAAAGGGTCCATTAATCAAACAGAGTGACAAAATGAGGCATTTGACAATCGGAACAAGGCCTGCATATTATTACGATTAGATGTCTATACCTAGACATATAGACGTAACGTCTATAGCTCGGGGAGGGGGTAGGGATAAGAGAACCAACTTAACTTTATCAACAGCTCCTGATTAATTGTTACCAAGTGTCATCCGTAAATTTCCCTTCCACTAATAATCCTCTCGGACGATCTAACAACATCCCCGGCGAGCTGGCGGTACCGAGGCTGAGTTTCTGAGACAAGGAGCGGGTGACACCGGTACCTCCAGTGACTGGCGACGGGCGGTGGACAGCGTTCAACGGAGCTGCCATCTCTGAAATACAATTATCAGTGTGATCTGCTTAAGGATTCATCATCAGCTCCTGCCTTCTGAAGACTTAAAAAAATGCCAAGACACACAGAGAGAAAGAGGTGATAAGAAGGCATCATTTTCCTCCAGCCTCATAACTGTAAATTGGAGAAAATTATTTTCTTTGCCTGCAGCTCATTGGCATATAGGCAGCATTATATTATAATTTCATAAGCATAAATCCTTTGAATAAATTTCAGAGGAATAACTGAATTAGAAATGCAAGTAAAGTATCTAAAAAACTTAACTGTAGCAGGCAGGGGAGAGGAGGTGTGAGGGGCACAGGCAAGGAGGAGAGCCCCTTCTGGGTGCCTCCCGTGGGTCCCCAGAGGCCCGGGAAGAGCTTGGTCAGGGAGAGGCCGTTTCTCACCCCCTTCTGTGCCTGATGGCGAATAAAAGAAGTTCTCCTCCTCTCCCCTTGCTCGTGTTCCAAGGAATTTGAGCCGTAATTCATCATAAATTAATTTTGGAGAAACAACAGGCTTGGGGCGTGTTATAATTATTGTTATTTGTTTATTTATTATCGTGTTAACCATTATTTATTATTGTGTTAAGCATATGTGAGATCACAAAGGTTGCTCCTGCGGTTTCCTAGCAACAAGTCTGTGGGTCCGCCACGCAAGTTTCCCATCTCGGTGGGGGTGGGAGGCGGATGCCGGTTCAGGGGCCCGAAGCGTCTGTCCCTTCCTGAGGGCGCCCCTTGGGATGCACTGTGGAGGAGAAGGGTCGGCCTGGCCCCCTGCTGATGGCTCACCAGACCCCCCCGCAGATTATCTTCAAACAAAGACCACTTGGAGGCCAAACCCTGGCCCCGGGGGCTGGCTCAGCTTGGACAAGGACGTCCTTTCCTAGGCCCGTGTTGGTCCTCAGGGAGGTGGCCACCAGGCCCCCTCCATGGCCAAGGGACATCTGCGGGGGAGGAGGCTAAGGGTCGGGAAGAGGATGGAAAACTTCCTGGGGGCCTCCGCGCCCCCCTGTCGCGGCCTGGGGCAGCCCCGTGCAGCTCCCCACCTCCCCAGGGTGACCGACTGGCTTCAGGAGCCCGTCACCATGTACGTAACAGGAACAGAGGCACAGAGCCCGGAGTTTCAACTGTGTTCACACAGCCTCTCAGGAGCACGAATATCCATTTGCAATGTCTGTTCTTGTGTCAGCACAGAAGTGCAGAGAGGGATTGGTTTCCATGTTTCCGGCACAGGGACCCTGCCGGGTAAAGGAAACCTTACCTGGGGGCCCACAGAGTGTGATGCAGGATGGGGGGACTGAACCAGAGTGACGGGACGGGTCTCCTTTGTCCGGCGTCCTCAGACAGACCCCCGCGCCTCCCATATGGATCACTTCCTATCCTGGTTAAGAAACGCATAGCAAAGGGGCCCGGTGATGCCAGTGCTTTCCCATTATGGTGGAGCCACGCACACAGGGTCCCAGGCAGAGCCCCCCGCCCCTCCCCCCCCACCAACTGTCCAGTGAAATCCCCTGGGAGTGGCATTTTTTCCCCAGTAAACTTTTAATTGTAGAATAATTGGACTTACAGAAAAATTACAAAGACAATATAGTGCCCCCACATGCCACACACCCAGTTTCCCCGTTAGTAGCCTTGTCTATTACGATGGTAGGTCGGTCGCAATTAACGAACCAATGTCGATGCATTAGTATGAACCGAAGTCTATGTATTATTTAGATCTCCTGAGCTTTCACCTTCTTCGGTTCCAGGATTGCGTCCAGGACAGCACATTACTTCAGTTATCAGGTCTCCTTAGGCTCCTCTTGGCTGAGCCTCTCAGGTTTCGCTGAGAGTAATGACCTTGCCGGTTTTGAGGAAGGTTGGTTGTGCATTTTGAAGAGTGTCTCTCAATTTGAGTTGTCTCTCAGATTGAGTTGGATGGTTTTCTTATGGGTAATGTTACGGACGGCATGTCTCTCCCAAACTCGCGTTTTGTAATCTCATCCCCAGGGTGGTTTTATTTGGAAGTGGGCCCTCTGGGGGTGATCAGATAAGGAGGGCAGGTCCCTCGTGAACGGGATCGGTGCCCTTGTGAGAAAAAGCCGCAGAGGCCACCAGCTCCTTTACCCACCAGGCGAGGACACGGCGAGAAGTCAGCAGTCTGCAAACCAGAAGAGGGTCCTTGCTGGACCACGCGGGCACCCTGATCTTGGATTTCCAGGCTCCAGGGCTGTGAGGACTCCTTGCTTGCTGTTTACAAGCCATCAAGCTCATGGTACTTTGTGAGAGCAGAGAACGGGCTAAGACAGACCGCATTTATGGGTCTAGGAGAGGAAGGTCCCAGAAATCCCATGGAGGGTGCCTGCCGTCAGGGCACTTGTTGTTGTTGATGTCAAACGTGATCACGTGGCCAAGGCGGTGTCTGTCGGGGTTCCCCCCATGGAAGGTTGCCCTTTCCCCCTGTCCATATGCTGTACTTGGGGGCAGGAAGGCCCTGTGAGCAGTCCGCCTCCTCCGGCGTGGAGGGTCCACACAAATCATTTGAAATTCTGCAGAGCAGATTCTCCTCCGTCTTCATTTCTTTAGTCAATCACTTCTTTATGGCAGGATGGACTCGGTGTAGACTTGGAGTTGTATTCCGACACTGCCTTGTTCATGTATTTGCTCAAACGTGTCAGCCAGCGGGGGTCCCTTCCATTGCTCCCGTGTCCTCCTGACATATCCCCGTCATGGCGGCACTATGGGTCTGGTTTTGTGTTTTAGCACCTCCTTACTTTCTGGCATCACAAGATGCGCCTGTCTCATATTCCTTGCCCCCATTCTAGAACCGACCCCTTCTCCACAGACCCCTGGCTCTTTTTATCGGAGAAGGGCATTAGCAACCACACTCTGGATGCGGGGTGTGCTCACCGCTACAGGGCTGGGGAGCTTTCAAACCTCTGCGCATTTAGGATGCATCCAAGATCAGTTGCCAGCATCTCCTGGAGGAGGACCCAGGCCTCAGTGTTTTTAAAGCTTTGTCTGTCTGTCAAGCTGTTTCTACTTTTATATTTGGTCAATAACCGGTGGCCTCCTAGTCTTGGGATTAGCACCTTTACATCAAGCGTATGGATACAGGGTGCCCCTCCGTGCTCCAGAAACAGTGTGGAACTTTACCAAGACGCAGGGGGCTAAATGTTTGAAAGAACTTTTGAGGGGCTGATTCTTTTCGTTGTTTGGTGTGGGGGGGGAGTGGGGAGTGTCCGCTTCTCCCTTTTGTCTTCCTCTCTCTTACCTTTATTTTTCTTTCCTCCTTAATCCCTTGAGAAGTACCTGCCCAGTGCTCAGACCATTGGCATCCCAGAGGCTAGGACTGGCAATCAGGTTCCATCTATCCCTTCTAGCCGGTGACCACAAGCGAGGGGCTTCGTTTCCCCTCCACCTGTGGCTGGGGACACACTGAGACCACTGCCCATTGAGTCAGAAGTAGGTGGCCGAGCTTAGAAGTAGGTGAATCAGCATGTGGCACATAGAGGGCACCGATAAAGCTAGCTCCTCCTTCCTCCCCCCACCTCCAGCCCCAGGGAAATAAGACAGGCCTGACACTGGGGCTGGAGGCCAGCTTGTCACCCTCTCTGGACCAGAGCTCGTCACCACACCTGGGGGCTTCCCTGCAAAGCAGAATCCAGGCGGGTCTACGTGGGCATAGCGGCAGGACAAACCCTCGGAGTCAGAGCACCCACGCCTGGAGATGCTCGTGCAGCGTGGGCGCTGTTTGCACCCCCTGCCCTGTGGAGCTTCTCTGTGGTCAGAGGCTGCCCCCTCCTGCTCACTCAGACGCCCAGGGACTGCTCCCACGGGAGCCTGCCCTGTGCCACCCACTGACCAGTGACGATTGTTCGAATCAAAGGAATCAAATCGATCACGAGCCAATCTTACTTGGAAGTCCTTTGGAGGAACAGGAGTCCTTTACCTCAGTAGCCTGTTTTGTTGGCCAAGGCTACTTGGGGGGCCAGCTGTGACGGCCACTCTGGCAGTCCTGACCACACAGTGGGATCCCCCGAGAGGACTTTGGGGTGGTCCGCAGAACCCGGGGCCCAGCCCAACAGCTGAGCCTCGACCTCTAACAGCTCCCTGGGGCACACCATGCGGTGATGTGGTTCCATGGGTCTCTCGTCCAAGTCTCACAGTCTCGGGAACAGAGCCTTCTGGTGCACCGTGAGGCGTCTCTACCTGTGGGTAAACCAGCCACAGCTGGAGGGGCAGGGGAATGGGACACGCGGGCCACCAGGGGAATTGTTATCAGCTGAGCAGCCCCCATAGGGGTCCATGTAGTTAATCAGCAGTTTCTCTCCTTAAAACCGAACTAACAATAAACTCTTACCAGCAACCACAGCTTCTCAGGAGCAAGCGTCTCATGCTGGGTCCTTCAGACATCATCCGCTCAAGCTCTCTGAACAACCATACCGCGTAGACGTGAAACCCACAGAGACGAGAAAACAGGCCGAGGGAGGTCAGGTATCACCGTCCAGGTGACCCGGCCGACATGCTTCGGAAGGGGGACCTGAGACTCCGGAGGGCGTTGTCTTCTTGAGGGTGTGACACTGGCACAAGCATCCCATACATGAGCCTCCAGACCCGGGACGCCGACAGGGAGACACGGGAGCCGTTCTTGCCCGGAGCTGCCAAAGCAAGTGTAAATGCCCGGGTTCCACCTGCCGGGACACCCGCCACCAAGCACCGATTCCCTCCGCCAACCTCAGCTCTTCCCAAACCGGAGCCCTCGCTGTCTCCCACACACGCCTCTGTTCCTTGCTGTCCCCTCCCTTCTCCCACCTGTCGGGCCCTTCAGGACTCAGTAGAAATGTCTCTTCCTGGGAAGCCTTCCTGAGTTTTGCTCCCTACACATCACACTCGGATGCTCTTTTAAGGTTTTAAAATTTTTAATTTTTATTTGGGGGGGGGAGGGGCAGAGAGAGAGGGAGACACAGAACCCAAAGCAGGCTCGAGGCTCCGAGCCATCAGCACAGAGCCCGACGCGGGGCTCGAACTCACGGACCATGAGCTCAGCACAGAGCCCGATGCGGGGCTCAAACTCATGGACTGCGAGATCATGACCTGAGCCGAAGTCAGACGCTTAACCGACTGAGCCACCCAGGCGCCCCATCTTGTGCTTGTCGGCCGTGCTACTTAGGATACTTTGCTTTGCCCTAAGGTATCGGAGCTCATTCTGTCCTTCCCTTCAGACAAGAGGAAGGTCTTCCTCGTCACCGTCCCCTCTCCGGTGTCCGGCCTGGGGTGGACTCTTGGTCCTCGTTGGGTTGAGTTGATTCGAGGCTCAATGACACCTGTGCCGAGTCCTTCCCTGCAGGGAGGAGACCCTTCTCCATCACACTGGTTCCCACCATCTAGAGGAGACGTGCTGGGCAGATTCACAGCCAGTCCTCACAGCGGTGGAAAGATACAGACAAATTCCACACATGACCATGGCCTTTGTGACGCGTGGACAGACCTGGTCCTGCCCACTGCCCTGAAGGTAGGTGCCGCCACAGGACTTGCTTTGGGCAAGGAAATGCGGGCAGTGGTGAAAGTGTCTCTCCCAGGCAGAAACTGAGGGTCGGGGAACTCACTGGGCTCCCCTGCTCCCTTTGTCCTGACTGGGCACCCAACGGAGCCTGTGTCTAGATAAAGTACTATCAGTGGGGGTGGGGGCTATGGCACCCCCGTGAGAAGACCTCCCCCCACTGCCCTACACCTAGGCAGAAGAAACAGCAGCTCCTGCGTTGAGCCATGAAGACTCTGGGTTATTTGTTGCCATGGTTTAACCTAGCTTTTCTGACGAGCGTAGTCACGTATCGTGCCTCCTTGGATACAACCGGTACCTTCCCGAATACTCTAGATCTTGTCTGTAGATGGAAAGAGGGTTCACAATAATGACGCTACGGAACCGAGCGTGGCGACAAAACGTGTGTGATACGGCCTCAGCCCTATTGTGCAGTGTAGCTCTGAGCAGACGCACGCATACACAGAAGCATACAGGACGGACTTTCCTTGGAAGCAATTTTTCATGCTTCTATGAAAGCTGTTAATTTTTCTCGTTGGAGGTAGGCCAATTCGGCTCAGTTCATGGAGGCGTCCACTGCAAAATTCATCTAGCATTATTTCCTGAAGCTACCTAAGGTGCAGACTAGAAGAATGGGTATTTTCTCTTAATGAAAAGATAGTCGGATGAGGGGGGGGAGAAATGCCTTTCCTTTCTTCCTTTCTCTTTCTTCCCTTAAAAAAACTCGCAGTGATGTTGTGATTAACTTGCATTTTGCAGCATAGTGGATATGACAGTCAACCAAATTAATCCCATTATGCAAAACCCAGTTCACAAATGGTTTTGCATTTTTGCAAAATTATGTCAATTTCCCTATAAATTGGAGAGACTGTGTCAGTTTCCTGAACTGCACAGAGACGCTACTCAGTGCTGTATATCTATATTCCTCTAATTCAAAAAGATACAGATTTTAGCTCCGTGCCACACATTAGGATTCATAACTTTAATGCTGATATTTTTGTTTACATGAGACTTGCATGAGAATTACCAACAGTTTTCACATTCGTTTAAAATCTTCCTCCCCACCATACTCATCGTGGTGGCAAAAAAGAATTAGGAGCTTGAACAGAAAATGGTGAGAACAAAAACCATCCCTATTGTGATTCGAGGACCGCGATTCCTTCTTTCGTCCCACCTCTGAAGCCCTCGGCTTCTCCGGCCAGGCTCCCCGCGCCCTCGCCGGGGCTCTGCCTCTCTGTCGGTGGCGTTAGCGTGGAGAGAGCAGGGACGGCCGCCCACCTGCCGTCCTCTTGGCCAGCCGCAGACGTGCTGTTGGTGGCCAAATCTGCTTGGCATGGACCGCGATCTGTGAATTCCCTATAACTGGACCACCTTGTCAAATTAAGCCCGCTCCTGCGTGGAGCTGCTGAGCAGCCTGGATCTGGAAGTCCCCGCTCTCTGACCCCTGTCACCAGCCCTCCGAGCCCCTAACATCTGCTCTCTGGGAGCTGCCTTTTCACCTGGTTCATTTCAGATGCAGCAGGGCACTCCGTTCTGAGCTCAGCACTGCCCCTCTCTCTCTTACGGGGAGAAAGAAAAAGCTTCCTTGTTTTGAAGACTGGCGCTCTGAGGGCTAAATTACTTACTGAATTCAGAAAATCTATTTTTTAATGGTTATTCTTTCTCCGCGTAGCACTTTTTATTCCGGTAATGCTTTCTTGAACGGTGAATTGTTGACTTTTTATGCCTCAGATTTATTAGACATGTGCCAAGTTGTCAACCTCCTACTGTTTTCATTTGTGTCCACCTTGCAAACAGCAGGGAAAAATACTTTTTTTTTCCACGAACGCTCACTTCTTGGCAGTTCTGAAACAAATTTTTGAACAGTTGCTGTTCCTATTGATAGCAATAGTTTGATGTTTCAAAAAAAAAAACCCAGGGTTTTATTTTCCCCTAAATTTTTGACACGTTCTGTCATATCCTATCATATCATACCCTGATGCATCAAAAACAAAAAGAAGGGAGGTCCCAGCCTGCACTGTTCACATAGATCATGAGTCTTCGCTAAACACCCTCCCATCTGTTCACCGCGTCCATCCTTTTGTCCCCGCTCCAATGCTGGTATTCCTCACTAAAATCTGTTCTTGCTTCTTTCTAGACACCGCACTCTCCCCAGCGAGGCTGCCTGAGCTCGGTGAGAAATGGTCCCGAGGAATCAGGGGGCTGTGGGCATTTTCCTACCGCTGGCTGCCCGCGATTCGGACGCATCGTGCAACGGACAGGGACAGTAATGAAAAAGAAGAAACACAAATGAAGTGAACGGCCAGTCGCCTCAGGCAAATGTCCCCTGCAGGTGCTGGTACTGTGAAAAATAAAAAAAGTCAGCAATCAAAACTCCTCTTCCCAGAGACTCTTCCCGCCAGGGCCACCGGGCCCTCCATGCTGAGGCTTTGAAATGAGGGACACAGTGGGACGGGCTGGCTCCTGTTCTGGCCTGGCGACAGCTTGCTCTCCGTCCCAGCTGCAGGGCTTGCGGAGAGGGGAGGCGGGATCGGGGGGGGGGGGGGGGGGGGGACGACCACGCCGCGTCCCCACTGGGGCTGCCCGGCCACTCTCAGGACCCTGCGGACGCAGCCTCGGGTGGAGTCTTCTGGGGCCTCTCCCGCTAGATCCCGCTGCACGGGAAGGACCAGCTTCCCAGGGAGCAGGTGTCATGGGAAAATCGGGTGCTTTGGGTCGACCAGGAGGCTCAGGATGACCTTACGAGGGGCTGTGAGGGGGCCCCTTACCCGGAGCACCAGCCGGAGGCCTCACACGGCCTTGTGAGGGCACACAGAGGCAGCCGGCGGTCACGTGACGGGACCCTGGCCCAGCCGCCCAGAGAAGCTGGGGTCTGCGGGGGGAACTGGGGTGCGTCCACCTCCTTGAGCAGAACACACGTCCATCCTTTTGCAAGATCGACCCTCTGTCCAACAGCCCCTTCAGCTCGGTAGACACCGCAACCTCTGTGGGCTCATTAGCGGCGCCTAACCTTGGTCGGTGGACCCACATCCGGCCCTCCACCTGCCAGCCTGTGACCTCCAGGCAGATCTGTGCCGGACCCCCTTCATCCCCGGAGCCCAGGTAGGGGAACCTGAAAGGGGGGGGGGGCGGCGGCCTGGGTGGCTCAGTCGTTTAAGCGTCCAACTCTTGCTTTTGGACCAGGTCGTGATCTCACGGTTTGTGGGGCCGGACCCCGGGTCGGCCTCTGCGATGACGGCGTGGAGCCTGCTTGGGATTCTCCCTCTCCCTCGCTCTCTCTCCCCCACCCGTTCCATCTCTGTCTCAAAACAAATAAACTTAAAAAAAAATTTTCTGAAAGGAACCTGTAAGCTTCTGGGGGAGCCGAGCCCCTAGAGGATTTTAAGCTGGGGCCCGAATAGATTTGCGTTTTAGAGAAATTGTCTCCAACGGGAGACGTTTAAGTGAAAGGATCAAGAGGATTTGTTTGCTTGCTGGGAAGAGGGCGGGAGGACGGACGTGGGTGACCAGTCAGGCTGGGACACTCAGAAGGGCAGGTGGGCTCTGTACTGAGCAGGGAAAGCGTCCCCGCTGGGGGGATGCGGTTGGCGGAGGGGCACTGGGGGCCGCTGAGCTCTGGACTTGAGGTCCTATTCTGCGTAGGAAGAGTGGGGTTGGCTCCTTCCAGGACCAACATTCTAGAACTCTGCTGGGTTTCCGAAAGGTAAACAGCCTCACACTGAGCATCATGCCCTTGTTTACGTGACTCCCTGCCTTCCTGGAGCTGCATTAGTTTTCTGGGGTGGCAGGAAGAGAGCACCAAACACCTGGTGACTTAAAACGATAGAAATCTGGGGCGCCTGGGTGGTGCCGTCGGCTAAGCATCCGACTCTCGATGTCGGCTCAGGTCATGATCTCACAGTTCGTGAGTTCGAGCCCCACGTCGGGCTCCGTGCTAATGGTGCAGAGTCTGCCTGGGATTCTGTCTCTCCTTCTCTCTCACCCTCCCCTGCTTGTGCTCCCGCTCTCTCTCTCTCAAAATAAATAAATAAACTTAAAAAAATAGAAATTAATTCTCTCCTGGTTCTAGAAGCCAGAAATCTGAAATCACCGTGTTGACAGGGCCGTGCTTCCCCAAAAGCTCTAAGGGATAATCATTCTTCCTTGCCTCTTCCAGCTTCTGGTGGCTCCTGGCAGTCCTTGGCTTGAGGCTACATCACCTAATCTCTGGCTCCAGGGTCATATGCGCTCTGTGTCTCCTCCTCTTAGAAGGACGTTAGTCATCAGATTTAGCACCCACCCTGATTCAGTATGACCTCACCTGAACAGATTACATCTGCCGAGACTCTATTTCCAGATCAGGTCACATTCTGAGGTTCCTGGTAGACTTGAACCTTGGGGGAACACTATTCAATCCATTATACTTATGCTTTATTTTAAAAAAAATTGTTTTTTAATGTTCATGCACTTTTGAGAGAGAGAGAAAGAGCATGAGTGGGGAGGGGCAGAGAGAGAGACACACACACACACACACACACACACAGAATCCAAAGTAGGCTCCGGGCTCTGAGCTGTCAGCACAGAGCCCGCCGTGGGGCTCGAAATCACTAACCATGAGATCATGACCCGAGCTGAAGTCAGATGCCCAACCGACTGGCCCCCCCAGGTGCCCCTGTACCTACACTTTCTTATCATTGTAGGGATCCTTCCCTCATCCAGGGCTCCAACGTGCGCTGTGCCTCTGCAGTCACCACAGGTCGATGAGAAGAAAATAGAAGTTCTACTTCTATGTACTTGAAATTGTTATTTGGGGGTAAGTCGTATAACATCCCTAATACAGAGTACCATGGTATGTGTATATAATTAACAAGCAAATTTACGTTCATTGCAGGGCTTACAAACTTTCTAGCAATGGGGTCGTACCGTGAAAAAAGCAGGGAGATGCTCCATATGGCACAGGATCCCGTCGAGGTGCCACTGGATCCCTGCCGCCTGTAATCACCTGTGCAGTAATGAAATGGGATGGAATTGAAAACAAACAAACAAAAAAACCAAAACAACCCTCGCTCGGGGCTCCTGGGTGGCTCAATTGGTTAAGAGTCTGACTCTTGATTTCAGCTCAGGTCACGAGCTCCCCTTTCGTGAGACCAAGCCTCACATCGGGCTCTGCACTGAGCCTGGAGCCTGCTTGGGATTCTCTCTCTCTCTCTCTCTCTCTCCCTCTCCCTCTCCCTCTCTCTCTCTGCCCCCTCCACTGCTTGCGCTCGGTCTCTCTCTTGCTCTCTCTCGCTTGCTCTCCCTCCATAAATAATAAAATGAAAGAAAATGAAAGAAAATAAAAATAAAAATGAAAGAAAACACTTGCTTATGTCACCCTCCGGGATGCTGTATTACACGTGGTTATGAGCTCTGACTCCAGAGATCATACCCGTGACTCGGCCACTAACTGGCCTTGTGATCTTGGGCAAATTACCTCGCTGTCAGGAAGGGGCTTGAGGATAATACGACCATCCCGGCCCACTGCAAAAGCTAGATTACATATTTTATGTCGGCCGTTCGGCACAATGCCCCGCCCCCAGACATCAGCGGATGTCTTGGCCAAGTCAGCAAGTGGGACTGAGGAGGCAAAGGTCGGTCCGCAGCGGCCCCAGCTCTGCCCCTTCTGAACCTGTGCACCTGCGAAGCCTCTGTCGCCCCCCAACCCCACCTGAGCACCAGCCGCGAGAACTCTGATATTGGCCGTGGTGCTTCCTCCCCTTGGAGAGGAAGGGACTTTGGGGAGCAGGGCTGAAGGCTCGTGGGAGGCTCAACCGCTCTCTACGCTTGAGTCCCCCCTGGCAACAAAAGCATTCGAGGTGAGGTAGGTTGGAGTGCACGCGTGTGTGTGCGTGCGCACGCGCAGGGAGAGACAGGAAGGGAAAGATGATGAGCTCCCGTCCCAGGCTAATGAGGCCTGTAAGTATGGGGCGAAATCACGCCGGGCCATTTTGCTGCGGAATTGCACAGTAGAATTATAATTAATTTGTTGTCCGACATTACCCATAGGCCTTTTTTTAGCATTTCTCCTTTCCTGGCGGTTACTGCCCATTGAATTCCAATGTTTTGGATTAATATCCTCTGGTTAAATCTTGCTGCACTTTTGCACACTGAGCCTCATTTGATGCCTTGTCCATATCTCTGAGCTCTTTGAATGATTTCTCTGTCATGGTTGGTCTTCTCAACACCTCCCAATTTTGTAGAATCTGTGAATGTAATTAACAAGTCTTTTACCTTCTCCTGCACATAATTAGCAAAGATGTTAAATAAAGCCGGGCTCGGCACTGATCGCTAGGGCACCGTGCTCGACTCCCCCCAGCAAGTGATACACAGCTATTTATCATCATCTTTGTTCACAGCCCTTCCGCCAGCTGCAGCCAACACAGCTCACCTGCCCGAAAGGGGGCACAAACCCATCAGCCGTATCGGCCCCGGGCCCGGGGCCTGGG
The DNA here is from genome assembly GCF_018350195.1 of Panthera tigris. Classification (NCBI taxonomy): domain Eukaryota; kingdom Metazoa; phylum Chordata; class Mammalia; order Carnivora; family Felidae; genus Panthera; species Panthera tigris. Next base: position 90,032,224 of record NC_056671.1, on the reverse strand, counting down.
CCTGGGCCGCGCTCCCCACCCAGGCTTTCCTGTCCTCGTGCTGAGCCGGGAGTCCGGCCTGGGGCATCACTCCCTCCCCTCGAGCAGTGGAGCCCCCTCTTTCTCTGGCCTCCTCTGTCGGCACGCTTCCTCTCCTGGCCCCGTATTTCCCGACGCTGCGCTCACCTGCAAGGAGGCCTCTCAAACCAAGCCGTGTCTCCCTCACCCCTCGAATCCGATAGTCTCACCGCCCTTTGCAGTAAAAGCCACCCGCTCCCGGCTCAGGCCCAAAGCCTCGGGACCGTCCTCCATCAGGCTCTTTCCCGGGCACCCCACAGCCAACCCGCCGGCCATCCCAGTTGCCGCTACCTTCCAAGCGCATGGCCACCTAGCCGCTGCTTCCTCACCGCCGGCCTCCCTGCCCGGCGACTGCAGCTCTCCACCTGTTGCCCCTCTTTCTGCCCCGGCACGGCGGCTGGAACCAGTGACGGTGCAAGTCAGGTAGCGTCCGTCCTCCCTCAAACTCCTCCGGACTCTCCCCACCGGGAAGGCTCGGGCAAAATCCATCCTGGTAGCGATGAATGAGCTTCCAGCTGCTTCTGTAACAAGCTACCACAAACTCGGGGGCTGAAACGACACAAGCCTGTTAGCTCACAGTTCTGGAGGTGCGAAGTCCCACGTGGGTCTCGCGGGCTGAAGTCGAGGTGTCAGCGGGGTCCTGTTCCTTCTGGAGGCCCCGGGACGGGATCTGCTTTTGTGCCCTCCCCAGGCGCGCTGGGAGGTCGCCTGCGCTCTGCGGCTCACGGCCCCGTGGCTCAGAAGTCGGCTTCCGTGGCCCATCTCCTCTGACGCTCCCGTCTCTCTCCTCCACTGACCAGGACTCTGTGCGAGTGCCTTGCACCCCTGGAAACTCCAGGGTGTTCGCAAGGTCCTTAACTGGCTGACATCTGTGAAGCCCCTCCTGCCACGTGAGGGAACGCGGTCCGTGTTCACGGGCTCTGGGGCTTGCAACTTGCACGTACTTAGAGCCATTACTCTGCCTGCCACAGATGGCTTTCAGGATCCATCCACGCCAGGTGGCTGTCTGACTACCTTGCCGACTTTGTCTTCCGCTCTCTCCCCGTTGCACACCATCCTCCGGCCGCACCGGCCCTGCACAGGGTGGGGGTGGGGGCCGATCCGTAAGCTCGCCGATTTCCCTGGTGCGAATGTTCCCTCCGTGGCCGACTTTCACCTGCCGACACGTGAGGAGTTGGCAAGAGGTGCCCGCTGGCTCCTGCCTCGTGTCTGCAGTAACGCTCGGCCCCCAGGTTCCGCGGCTCCCGGGGGTGACCTCCTTCGGGCCTTTCCTCGAACACCACCTTCCCAAAGAGGCCCTGCAGCCCGCCCCCTCCCGCCCCCTATTCCCTTTCCTCCTTCATCACACGTTCTTTGCGCTTCATCGCCCTCCAAACTTGTGCATCATATTTATTTATCCCGTGTTATTTCTTATCTCCCCGCTGTGGAATGTGAGAGCCGGGAAGGCAGGGTTTCACCGTGTGCTGGTCACTGCTGGCTGCCAGGCCCCCCAGCACCCGGAACAGCTCCGGAGACACCGTGATGCTCACTGATAAGTGAGAGAATGAACGCCGGACCGTGCTGAAGACAGGACAGAGACACGCACCCTGGCATTGCCGAGCCATCAGAGGAGCAAGGCGACGGGACAGGACCGCTCACTCTGCTTTGGAACCCATGCTGTGTTTTTCCGAGAGTTCCCTTCCGTTACCGTGTGCCCTTCCTTCTCGGCCTTGCCCTGTTTTGCTGGATACCTGGGACCGATTTGCTAGGGGCCCAATGGAATAATGGTCATGTGCTTTGCAGGAAAGCTAATCAGTTACTCTTTTCTAATTTCATAGTGAACCCCCAGCCTACACACTTCTTTATGATGATAATATATAATTCAAGGGGACCAGCAGGAAAAGGATTAATCCAAGAAGTCCTTAGGGACGTATGTTGACGAGGATTCTGTGAAATGCTCCTTTTCATTTAGGGCTCGGGTGGGAGCTGTAAGCATAGCACCCAGGTTATCGCCCTAGATAGTGGACTTAGAGGAAAAAGCGATTCTCATGGGGCAGGAAAGTATTAAGAATAGTTTGGCACTAAAATGATATTTAACGTTTGTGGGTTACTTATGAAATGTCAAGCGCTGTGCTAAACGCTGTACTTACATTATCTCAAAACAGAGGAGAGAAGTCCATCCAAAGATAGCTGTAAGGCACGAGGCAAGAACAACTTACAATCGGTGTGATTATGAGCACATGTAACCACGAATAACTCCACTGTGCAAAACAAGAAATGTTCCACGGTGCCATTCACACTTTCGGCCGTAAGCACATCTGTGTTCTCTGACCTTTCTTCTCAGACCTCCTCTTCCGTGCGGACTCCGGACTGACCCGGGCTGCTCACTGATCAGCTCTGTCCCCTCCAAGCTAGCCCGGGGGTTCTGGGTCTTACAACTGTTGCCGGAGACTTCCACCATCCCATCTCCTCAAGGTCTCAGGATAGCTATAGTTTCGTCGTATTTCGCAAAGTGGCTTTGTGATGGTGTCGGGAACTTTAAGAAAGGAGGTTTCCCTGATCAATAGGAAAGGAGATAATATGTTAAAATGCGTTACCCTGTTTTAGGGGAGCCTGGGTGGCTCAGTCGGTTAAGCGTCCGACCTCAGCTCAGGTCACGATCTCGCGGTTTGTGAGTTCGAGCCCCGCGTCGGGCTCTGGGCTGACAGCTCGGAGCCTGGATCCCGCTTCGGAGTCTGTGTCTCCCCCTGTCTCCCCCCCTCCCCCACTCATTCTCCATCTCTCTCTCTCAATAATAAATAAACATTAAAAAAATTTAAAAATCGGTACCCTGTTTTCTTTAGCACATGACACCTCAGAACTCTTCGTGTGTAATCATGTGCGGCAAATCATGGGAAAGAGGGCATTATTTATAATGTCTCCCAAATTTACGGAAACACGCTTAAATTTGTTTGAGCAGTGTCCTGGTCATTTCTGTGCTCTGGGAAACACTTGGGAAATAAGATATTACCTGCAATGTGGTAAACTCTTCTGTCTCCAACCAGTGATTGATGTTCAATTGACCATTTGATGGGAATATAGGAGAGGGGAATAAGGTGAAGATCCTTAGCTTGGGCAAATGGTCCCACCAAGAACAATTAGAAAAGATGGATAGACAGACAGACAGACATGGATGATAGAGGATAGATGATAAAAGATCGACAGACGATAGAAGATAAGTAGATAAGACAAATATGACAGCCACTGGTTGATGATAGGGAAGACACATGACAGATATAGATAGATTGATAGACAGATAGAGAGATAGACAGATAGATGAGAGAGGGAGAGAAGTAGCTAGCTCTAGATGTAGCTATTTCTTTTACAAGTAGTGGAGGGCTTCTGAGGGGTCTTAGGGGTCTTAGGGGTCTTAGGGGTCATGACCCTAACAGGACGAAACTTCAGAGAAGTGAGCTGATCTATTATGAGTCACATTTTCCCTCAAAATAATTGCAGATTCTTGATATAAAGCAAAATCTAAGAATCTGGGCGGGGGTGGGGGTGGGGGCTAGGGCTCCGAGGCAGAGAAGCTGTCAGAGCTGCTGGTAATCTTCAAGGGCTGTAGAGATAAAAGTAGGATCCGAAAGATGCCTAAGCAGAACCAAGATCCCAGAAAGAAAGAGGACATAGGGAGGTGAGTTCAATATTCATGATTTTCCACTCGAAGCATTTGCCAAATTCTCAATCTGTGCAGAACAAAAAGCTAGGAAAGTAAATAGAAATGGACTGAAATACAGACCATGATATTCGTCCAAGCAAAAACAATGCATTTCTGGACCCACCAAGTAGCAGAGGCCCCTTTAAATACGCAGGCTTTCGCTGGGACTTTCGGATAGCTACACCCGTAAATCAGAGATGACAAACGGGAGATGGACTATAAGAAGTGTGAGTCGGGCTAGAAACAGCTCAGTTATTTTTTGGATTGAGGTGATATGCTGCAGTGCAACCGACAGAGACTAGTGAGGCGTCTGGTGTTTCACACACTACGCCTGGCATTCAACAACAATTACTAAGTGCACCAAAAAAACGAGACCAAGAGAAAAAATAGGCTGTAGACATAGGCAAACAAATGACTCGACCTAATTATTAGAGTTCTCAGATATGCGCTTTGACCTAACTGTGACAAACATAGTGAAGAAAAAGTACTAATTTATATCCAAACAATATAATTTCTACAGGAATTATTAAAAGGACAGTAAAAGGGGGCACCTGGGTGGCTCAGTCAGTTAAGTTTCTGACGCTTGATTTTTGGCTCGGGTTCGTGAGTTCGAGCCCCCTGTCAGTTTCTGCACTAACAGCACGGAGCCTGCTTAGGCTTCTCTCTCTCCCTCTCTCTCTGCCCCTCCCCCACTCACTACCTCTCTCTCAAAATAAATAAACATTTGAAAAATAAAAATAAAAGGACAGGGCGCCTGGGTGGCTCAGTTGGTTGGGTGTCCAACTTCGACTCAGGTCATGATCTCGTGTCCCGCGAGTTCGAGCCCCACGTCGGGCCCTGTGCTGACAGCTCAGAGCCTGGAGCCTGCTTCAGATTCTGCGTCTCCTTTTCTCTCTGCCCCTCCCTGCTCGCACCCTGTCCTTCTCTCTCTCTCTCAAAACAAAAATAAACATAAAAAAATTAAAAAAATAAAATAAAAGGACAATAAAAGGACATATAACCAACAAGCTATAAAGAAGAAAGATAAAAATGTTTAAAAAATTGAAAATATTTTAACTGAATTATGATAAAAATGTGACATATCGAAATGTGCAGATTTCTGAGCAGCTAAATCTGTGCTTAGAAGAAGATGTATACTTTAAGTGCATATATTAAAAAAAGAAGAAAGCTGAAAAATCTGATATAAATGGTCATCTCAAAAAGTTAGAAAAAAGGCTCATGACCTGAGCCGAAGTCAGACACTTAACTGACTGAGCCACCCAGGTGCCCCTGAAGTGAACTATTTTAAAGCTAAGACTTTCTGTTCGTCAAAAGGCACCATCAGGAGGGCGAAAAGGCAAGTCACAGAATAGGAGATACGTGAAATACGGAACAGACAAAAGAGTCATATCTGTAATACATAAAGAACTCCTACCAATCAATAAAACAATCCAGTAGAAAAACAACGGGTTTAAAAAAACAGAAGTCCTTCACAAAGAGGTTATCCAAATGGCCAAAGAAGCATATGAAAAAGGTCAATCTTGTTAATCACCAGGGAAATGAAAATAAACACAATATACCCACCCAAATGCCTAAAATGAAAAAGTCTCTGGGAATGCAAGCTGGTGCAGCCACTCTGGAAAACAGTATGGAGGTTCCTCAAAAAACTAAAAACAGAACTACCCTATGACCCAGCAATCTCACTAGTAGGCATTTATCCACAGGATACAGGTGCGCTGTTTCGAAAGGACACATGCACCCCCATGTTTATAGCAGCGCTATCGACAATAGCCAAAGTATGGAAAGAGCCCAAATGTCCATCAATGGATGAATGGATAAAGAAGATGTGAGATACACACACACACACACACACACACACACACACACAATGGAGTATTACTTGGCAATCAAAAAGAATGAAATCTTGCCATTTGCAACTACGTGGTTGGAACTGGAGGGTATTCTGCTAAGTGAAATTAGTCAGAGAAAGAAAAAAAATCATATGACTTCACTCAGATGAGGACTTTAAGAGACAAAACAGATGAACATAAGGGAAGGGAAACAAAAATAATATAAAAACAGGGAGGGGGACAAAACATAAGAGACTCTTAAATATGGAGAACAAACAGAGGGGTTGTGGGAGTGGGGATGGGCTAAATGGGAAGGGGCATTAAGGAATCTACTCCTGAAATCATTGTGGCACTATATGCTAACTAATTTGGATGTAAGTTTTACAAAATAAAAAATAAAATAAAATAAAAAGCTCAGTAGAACTTCAAAAAAAAAAAAAGAAAAAGAAACAGTCTCAGGAAACCAAGTACTAGGGAGGGTCTGGGGCAACTTGAACTTTGAGTAGACCACAGGTGAGAGAACAAAGAGGTACACGACTCTGAAAAACTGACATATTCAGTGTAATATGGATACGTGCATATACTCTGACACAAAATATGTACTTATGTTTAGCAAAAGGTGTGCACAAAAATACGTGTTTCAGCTTTATTTGTAATAGCCCCAAACTGGAAACAACCTAAATGTCCATCAACAATAAGAGAGAGAAATAAACTCATAAATTCCAGTACATTCCATCTGTAAAACACTACAACACAGCGACAATGAACAAACCGCACAAAGAATATGGGGATGAATGTCATAAATACAATATCGAGCACAAAAAGAGTACCAGAACTACAGCAGAGTAAAGACGGAATATATTCTCTGATTCCATTTATATCAAGTTCAAATAGACAAAATGCATCTTTGGCATTTAAAGCCAATTGTGGTTACCTTTCTGGGAGTTGACACTTGGGAGGGTGTAAGGGGACTTCTGGGACACTAGTCACGTGTTACTTCTTGATCAGATGCTGGTGATGTAAGGGTGCTGAATCTGAAAATTCACCTCAGCTTATACTTCAAAAATGCTTTAAAATACCTTTTAGAATGGCCCAAATCCAGGATGTGGCCAACACCCAGTGCTGGCCAGGATGTGGAACAGCGGGAACTCTCCTTCATTGCTGGTGGGAATGCAAAATACAGCAGCAGCTTTGGAAGTCACCTTGGTGGTTTCTTAACAAAACTGAACATAGTCTTATGTACAACCGAGCAATTACGCCCCTTGGTATTTACCCAAAGAGTGAAAACTACGTCTACACTAATACCTGCACACAGATGTTTACAGCAGTTTTTTCATAGCTGCCAAAACCTAGAAACGACCAAGGTGTCCTTCAGTAGGTGATGGATAAATAAACTGTGGTCCCTCCGGACAATGGAATATCATTCAGCACTAAAAAGAAATGAGCTCTCCAGCCACGAGAATCCATGGAGGAAGCTGAAATGCATATTGCTAAGGGAAAGAAGCCAATCTGAAAATGTGACATAGTGTACCATTCCAACTATATGACATTCTGGAAAAGGCAAAACGATGGAATCGGTGAAAGGATCAGTAGTGGTTAAGAGTTGGTTGTGGCAGGGAGGGGCGCCCGGGTGGCTCAGTCATTAAGCATCCAGCTCTCGATTTCAGCTCAGGTCACGATCTCATGGTTCGTGAGTTCAAGCCCCGCATCAGGCTCTGCGCTGACCGGGCGGAGCCTGCTTGGGATTCTCTCTCTCTCCCTCTCTCTGCCCTTCCCCCACTTGCGCTCTCTCTATCTCAAAATAAATAAATAAGTAAACTGAAAATAAACAGAGCTGGCTGGGGGAAGGCTAGATAGGCAAAGAAGAAAGCCTCTTTAGGGCAGTGAAACTATTATATTATACTTGTGGATATAGATTATTACTCATTTGTCCAAACCCACAGAATGTACAACAGCAAGAGTGAGCTTGGGGTGATAATGCGTTCACGTAGATTCATCAGTTGTAACAAATTGTATCACTCTGGTGGGGGGTGTTGGTAGTGGGGAAGGCTGTAGGGTATGGTGGGGCCATGGGATACATGGGAAATCTCTGTACTTTCTGCTGAATTTTGATGTTAACTTAAAACTGCTCTAAAAAATGAAGTATATTTAAAATTGTGTAATGCATTAAAACAAAAAGAATGTCATACTTGTTTCATAAAGAGAAGCATATTTAAGTATTTTATTTTTTATTTATTTTTTATTTTTGAGAGAGAGAGAGAGAGAGAGTGGGTGAAGGGTCAGAGGGAGAATGGATCCTCTGGGATCATGACCTGAGCTGAAATCCAGAGTTGGGGGCTTAACCAGCTGAGCCACCCAGGCGCCCCCACCTTTTTTAAGTATCATGAGTAGAAAAATGTGTGTGTTCTACCTTCACACCCAATAGAAATCCTTGGTACCATGGATCCCACCCCCAGAGGCAACCGCTGTTAGGAGTGGCTTTATATCCCTCTTTTGTGGGTGTACAAACACCCAAGGGCTAATGCCCAGGAACGCCCACCGCTGTAGGGTTATATCACATCATTCCGTCCCTCCATTCCCGTTTGCTCATCTTTAAATTGCCAGTGTTGGGTTAGATTAGGATTAGATTGTAAGGCCTCTGGCAGTTCTGAAATTCTACAGTTCTCTTTCTCCCATGTATTAATTCCGCAAACTTAGCTGAGTGTCCGCCTGGTACTAGGCACTAAGGACAGATGGTGAGTGTGTAGGAATGAATATGTGAATGAATGAGAGAGACATGAGGCCCGGTCGTGCCTTCCAGGAGCCTCTGGGGAGGAGCCTGCACCTTGTGAGCAGAGGAGCGACCCAGAGTGACCTGTGTGTGCTGTGTGGGGACAGCAGGAAGCGGAGGGCACTTAGGGGGGTGGGGAGGCCCACCAATCCTGGGGCAGGGGTGGGTGGGTGCTCGGAGGGGGTGTCCTATGAGTGGCTTCCCAAGGACAGCAGATGTCAGCCTGCCCTGGGTGCTGGTGCAGGGGGGATGAGGAGAGCAGGGTGGGGAAGGCCCTCTCCCTGGGTGTTTGTCAGGGGACATTCATTCCCTGAACCTGTTCCTGGCCGAGAGGTCATAATGTTGCCCTCCTTCTGTTTGCAGAGGACCCATCAGTGACCCTCTGATGCTGGAATTCAGGCGCTGAGAATACGTGGGAAGGGGACTTTGATGTAACCTTCGCCTCCAGCCACCCTCTTGCTGCCGGACCCGCCTACCTGCCAGGGAGGCTGAGCCCAAGAACCAAATCGCGGTGGCTCCAGGCTCCGCGCGCCGTTGATGCCCCGCCCACAGCAGGTGCACCTGCGCCATCGCGGCGGGGGCCCCGTGTGCGACCGGTGACTTTAGCAGAAGCACGAAGCACGTCTCAACGTCTTGGTCACTGTTAGGGCTGAAGTCACAAGCCTTTGGGCTGCTAAATGGCAAATAAAAGAGCTGCCCGAGAGGTAAGCCTGCTCCACGCGAGAAGTGGAGGCATGAACCCAATTCCCCTCCGGTATCCTTCGTTTCTCCCTGAAGAGGCCCCACCCTTCAAGGTCTGAGTCGCCCATCCACCTGACGTTGGCACTTGGTAAAAAAGGCAAGCGAGGAAGGGAAGGGGCTTTGGATTTCCTGAAGCCCATACCGGTGGACAAATTTTGCTCATTTCACCAATGAACATAAGGCTTTGCAAAAAAATAAAAAAAAATTGTTTAAAAAAAGGAAAGAAGAAAAAAAATGTAAAAGCTGTGCTATCGATTCAGCCAAAACGACCAGGAGAAGCAGCAGCACCTCCCTGCAGGAGCACCTGCCCCCGCCCCCCTCCCCGCCTCCCCCCTCCCATCCCCCCCCCCCCCCCCGCAGCTCCCCGGCACATCCTGAGACGGGGGGGGGGGGGGGGGGGGGGGGGGGGGGGGGGGGGGGGAGCAGCGTGCGACCGCCAGAAGGAACAGAACAGCAACGAGCAAAATCATCTGTTGGTGGGGAGGTGTTTTTATAAAAATGTGATTGTTGTGGTGGTAATCGATGGTAATTACCATCACACCCCCCGAAGCCGGGCCCTGTGCCGCCGAGGGGGGGCGCTGCCTTTTGGCCAGGCCTACCTGCCTCACAGGCCAGGATCCGCGAGAGCGTGGGCTCGCGGCAGGTACCCTGCTCCCGTGCACAGACCTCCCCGAGAGGGGGGCTGAATCACTTGCGGCAATATTTGAAAAACAAGGCAGACATATCTCAGACTCAGGAGATATGCCTGAAAGTAGCAAAAAAAAAATTGATTCTCCCCCCATATTCCCTGCCAGATATTGTTGCGCTGCCCGGCTATATGCAGATAGGGGACACTCGGCCGCTTATCACGCCGGTGATAGATCCCACACTGTCTTTAAAGGAATAAATCATTAATTTAAATTGTGCAGGTTTCTTCCATTTATAGCATAGCTGTGAGCTTTTTAACCATTTTCTCCCGTTTGGGAAGAAACTGACTGACTTGTGGGTGCGTGGGCCTAGGGATTCAAGCTATTTCTTTCTTTCTTTTTTTTTTTTTAAAGGCCATTGTTGATGAGTCATCGGAGGCTTGCTGTTTACCTGGTCGTTTTAAAAAAAATTTTTTTAACGTTTATTTTTGAGACAGAGAGAGACAGAGCATGAACAGGGGAGGGTCAGAGAGAGAGGGAGACACAGAATCTGAAACGGGCTCCAGGCTCTGAGCTGTCAGCACAGAGGCCAACGCGGGGCTCGAACTCACGGACCGTGAGATCATGACCTGAGCCGAAGTCGGACGTTTAACCGACTGAGCCACCCAGGCGCCCCAACCTGGTCGTTTTAAAGAAAGTTCTTATTTTGATCATGGATACTGTGAAATTAGTATGCGCCTGTGGGAAACTGTGGTAATTCCAGAAATGTGGGAAGGCAAAGTGTGTTCACCCCTGGAGGAGGTAAATCATTCACCCACCGAGCTAACCACTCACCACGTCTACGAGAGGTCATTTGTTCCCACGAAAAGCATGGACGGGCCCTGCTGAGTACTAGGGGTCGCCCGGACATGGGAGGAGGCAGGGCCGATGTCCTCCCGGGTGTGTGATCCTGGGAAGCAGGGCTCGGCGTGACGGTCCCCGTCGGTGCTGTGGCAGGTGGGTCCCCCGGGGGCCCGTGCCAGGGGAGGCCCCATGTGCAGGGAGGCTGGTGGGGAGACTGCAGGCACCTGCCGGGTGGCTCACCTGGGCCCAGGTGCAGGGAGTGGCCTGGTGTCATCAGGGCGGGTGAGCCACTGGCCACTGGCTGGTGGTAGAGTGGGCCTCACTCTTCTGGATTTCTGGGGGCCCCAACTGCAGACATTCTTTCCCCGAAGTCACACAGGTTGTCAGACTAGGCCTTCCTTCCCATCGCACCCGGAGAGATGCTGGTGGTTTGGGGAAGGCCAGGCCCTCCGGAGGCGGGTGGGACTTCCTCACGCTCCGTTAAGCAGATTGGAGCTCCTCCCATGGGCCGTGGACATCCATCCACCGTCTTTGGTCCGGAGAGCCACGGAAGTTTCCTGGGGCTGTTGTAACAAATTGCCCCAAACTAAGTGGCTGAAATAACACAGACTTACTGTTTTCCACTTCCGGAGGTCAGAGGCCCCAGACTGGCTTGCACGGCAGTGTTTGTTCAGGAGGTTCAGCGGAGAGTCCGGTTCCTTGCCTTTCCAGCTTCTGGAGGCTTCCTGCACTCGCTGGTCGGTGACTCCAACCCCCGTGTTCTCTCTTCTTGATTTTGCTTCTGTGGTCATGTCCGCTGTCTTCGATCTCCCGCCCTGCTTTGAAAGCCCCTGTGATCACATCAAGTCTTCAGGCTTCTCTCTCCATCACAGGATCCCAACCACAACCTCAAAATCCTCTTTGCGCATCAGGTAACGTATTCACGGGTGCTGGGCATTCAGATGCGGCATCTTTGGGGACACATTATTCTGTGCATCACAAGAATGATCTAGTAAATGCTGGCAACGGTAGTAGTAAGTAGAGTGCAGTGAGCTCTATCCTGTATAGATACTCGCCATTCTATCGAACCACTGCTCCATGGTGGGCATTATTCCCATTTCACAGAAAGGCAGACTGTGAGTCGGAGGCGAGCATCCTGTTCAAGGCCTCCTACCTCACAGGACCCATACTGGCGCCCAAACATCCCAAAGAACTTGGAGGTATGCCGTGGATTCGGTTGTGGTCTACGTGGCTGCTCGTGACTCAGCCTGGAGCAGTCAGCCTCCCTTTGAGAATGTCTTTGTTCAAGCCCATTGTTCACCAAGCCCGCACTTGACGCTGTTTCGTGCCAGACCCTGTGCTAACCCCGGAGACAGCGCCGAGCCCGGATCCCGTGGGGTCCCACGGCCTGGTTGGTGCGGGAGACAGACGGCCCGTGTGCACCACGGGCCCCAAGGAGACAGCATTTACCTCTGTCTGGAAAGGTTAGGGAAGATTCCCAGAGGGGGAGACATTTGAAGGTGAAGTGAGGAGGAGTTTGTCGTGTGCACGAGGCCTGGGGCACCGTGGGAGGAAGACGCCTTCAGGCGGAGGCAATTTCCTAGGCAAGAAATGTGTGGGTGAGAGACAGAGACAGAGAGATAGAAACAGAGGACAGAGAAACAGACAGAGACAGACAGACCGGGGTGGGGGGGGAACAGAGAGACAGAGACAAATAGGGACAGACTGACAGGGACACACAGAGACAGAAACAGACTGACAGAGACATGCAGAGCTATACAGAGACAGAGAGATAGAAGTGGAGAGAGAGACACACACAGAGACAGAGACACAGAGAGAGTGCACACGTGCTCAGGAGGGAAGGGAAACCACGTGTCCAGAGATGGAAGAAAGCAAAGGCAGGGTCCGGACGGGGGACGAGGAAAGAGGAAGAGAGTCTGGGCCCAGGGGAACCTCCGGCGACGAGCTGCCTTCGAGGAAGCTGGGGTGCACTGAGCTGGCGCCCGGGAAATACAGAGCACAAGCAGGTGAGCAAGCCCATGGGGGCAAACGGCGACAGGGGACAAGACCTGGTCTGAGTCCCGCTGCCACCACTAACCAGCCTCTCTGTGCCTCACTCTGCCCACCTGTAACGAGGGCGTGCAGCCAGTGTTGCGAGGTCTCTCCCACGTGGTCTGGCTCTACCTGCCTCGATGCTGTCCCGGGATGCAGACGTGCCTGGTAGATGGGGTGACCGCCCCTCAGGATGGCCCTGGGAGCAGATGTTACTCTTGTGCACCGGAACCGGTGACACGAGAGTCAGGGAGGCGCCAGATTCCCCGGGGCCATGGAACCCAGACAGACCCCCTCTGCCCCCCGCCCCGCCATGCCACCAAGCCCTGGGGGCTGGCAGCCGAGGCTGGCAGCTGGGAACAGGTGTCTCCAGATGTGGACAGCGGGCTGCTCCCCAGGCAGGCTCCTCCCCGCTCGCCCCAACCCGCTCTGGTCTCGAAAAGACTATTGCATAATCCGGTCGGAGGAAGGCTCTTCGCACAGGGCGCTCACTGCGTAGCAGTTACAAACGTGAACAACCGGAAACGACCTGAATACCTATCCACGGAGGGGCTCACCAGACTACGTGAACCTGTACGCGCTACGTTTAAGCGCGTGGAAAAAACACGTTTGTAAAATGTCAACGGCCTGGAAAGATGCTCACAACAAAGTGTTAGGGCGAATACCAGCGTCCGTTTCCTAGTGTTTGAACCATGAGTATCCATTAACTGCAAATGCAGGCCGTGTGGATCTGCCCAAAGTCGGTGAGTACTAGGGAATTCATTAACCACGGCGAAGAAATGCAGGTTGCCAGGCGTCTTGCAGGTACTGTGTCTGCAGCCACAGTTCTGGGCTCGGGGACAGAGGTGAGCCCATCCTACCCGGGGCTGAAGCAGTGAGACACCAGGATGGGAGGCTTAAACCCACACGCTCCCACCCCTGGTCTCCCGGGGGTTCTGTTCCAGAAAAGGGCTCCCTGAGAAAGTCATGGTGGGTTGCTGATTCTCTGAAGGCTGAAGAGGTGAAGGGGAAAGCAGGTATGTCCATGCCTGCTCCTGCACCCCCGCCCCCCACCCCACGCCTGGACACCTCTCCAGACTCCCGGGTGCCAGGAGCGTGTCCTCACCTTGAAGACAGACTTGCACAGGGCACACGCCGTGCTCCGCCTGGAAATTTTGCCTCTGTTTTACAACGATTCCGATAGAGACTTCGTAGAAATACGGCCTGCCGCGAAAAAGTCTCAGTAAATACACTCCTCAAAATTTTCATTCTTAATATATCAGTAGCTTTTCAGTTCATCACAGTGTTATTAGTGAGTCTTCATAAAAGTGCTATGCATCTTTATTAAAAATGGAACTTCACATCATTTTATGTTCCCATAAAAATGGGTGGTGGTACCTTTGATTAATTTCTTCACATACAGTGAACTTTACAGCAAATTGGACAGTGTAATTCAATTCCTATTTCTGCAGATTTTTTTGTTGGTGGAAAATTGATATCATTCATATGTAATCATATTGCCTTTGCAAGAGATATTTAAGAAATAATATCCTGAGGTAATGATCGCGTGGCTTAATTATTAATACCATGCCTCCACACATGGCCGGGTGCGTTCCTTTTCCCAAGCTTGACTTCTATCAGAAAATATTTCTCCAATCTAAATTCAGCTGTGTGCCACCAGTGTGCACATGAGCGTGCGTACGTGTGTGAGAGCGAATTAGCTCTCAAAGTTGTTTCTTTCCTTCACAGCTCGAGCGGCACTTCCGAAGTAATCGTTGGCTGTCAGTGGTTTAGCAACATGACTGAAACAGTCCAGACCAGAGGGAAATTTGAAAGGTACGCGTTCAAATCCCCAGCTTCCCTGCCCCCACCCCTCCACCAGGCAAACCTAGTGCGTCCCTCTTGAATTAAACAATTGCGGCCAACTAAATAGGAGATTTCTGGCTTTGGATGCCGCATTAACAAAGGTTCTCCGGAGAGACAGAGACAGAGAGAGAGCAAGAGAGGGGGAGAGACGGAAGGAGAGAGAGGTGGGGGAGAGACGGCTTTCACGGACTGGTTCATGTGACCGTGGAAGGGAACAGGTGGCTGGCAGGCTGGAGACCCAGGTGACGACTGATGTGCTTGTCTTGAGCTGGAGACCCCGTCCCAGACAGACGGGGTGGAATCCCCCGTCGGGACATGTCCTGGGGGGTTTGGGGGGAGGCCCCGAGAGGCCCGACCTGGGGGCCGGTTAGGGAGTACGCCTGGAGCGGGCAGTCCCTGGGACTGGCCGTGGGGCCTACAGGTCTGTCCGGACAGACACACGGCCAGCGTGCCATGTGCGGACTCTGCCCCACGGAGTCAGGAATGCCTCGCGCTAACGAGAAAAACGCTCAAATAAAAGATGGCTGGGGCGCCTGGGTGGCTCAGTCGGTTGAGCATCCGACTTCGGCTCAGGTCATGATCTCACAGTCTGTGAGTTCGAGCCCCGCATCGGGCTCTGTGCTGATGGCTCAGACCTGGAGCCTGCTTCCGATTCTGTGTCTCTCCCTCTCTCTCTGCCCCTTCCCTGCTCATGCTCTGTCTCTCTCTGTCTCAAAAATAAATAAAAACATTAAGAAAAAAAATTAAAAAAAAAAAAAAAAAGATGGCTTTGGCAGGCGGAAAAGGTGGATCGGTGGGCTCCAAGACGGCAGGCCGTCTGATTCTACTTCCCAGGCCAGGGCGGGGACCCCGGGCTCCCGTGGCCGGCGGAGCACAGCGTGCAGCCCCCGGCAGAGGGACGACACCTGAGGAGGGGGGCTGGGGCCTACACGCGGGGCCCTTGCTCTAATCTGTCCTTCGCTGAAGGATTCAGCGGTGAAGGATGCCGTGCTGCTCCCTTTCGTACGCGTGGGTGCACACACACATGCACTTACCCGCACAAACCACACCTCCTCCTTTCTGACACATGCCCCATTCACACCACACACACTACACGCGCACACACACACCCATCTGTGCACACACAAATACGTGTATTTACACATACACGCATATACGTGGTCACACACATGCGCACACATTCACGATACGTATATACACACTCGCATGTATGTACACGTACACGTACGCATGCACACATACAGACACACAAACATACTCACACATTTACACCTGCACATATACACACACTCATAAACTCGGACGCATGCTGTGCAGCCACACTGTCACACGCACACACTCACATCCATGTACGCCCACATACATGTACACACTCGCGTGCTGGGCACACTGGGTGCTTCTGCATCTAGAACGCCCCGCTCCCTGGGTGTCCTCGCCGGGAGCTGTGCAGGAGGCCGTCCAGTCATGCCTCCAGGACACGGGGCCCCGACAGGCCCCCGACAGAGACCCCGGCACTCTTCGCAGGCTGGGTCCTTCCGCTGCTGGCCCCAGGCTGCGGCCCGATGTGCAGTCAATGCGGGTTCTGGAACCCCCGCTCCAAGCATGAGGGGCGCGGCAACGTGCCCAGAAACACATGCCGCGACACTGGGCTTGTCCCCCCCGGGGGTGGCCCAGGTTCCAGAAGTGCGTGCAGACCCCAAAGACAGACTGACCCCCTCTGCCTCTGTGCAGTCGGTGCTCTGCCCCGCACCTCCACGGTGGGTGACCCTCCTGTGTGGGGCCCTGTGCGCCCCCCCCCCCACCATCCCACTGTGGGACCTGCTGTGCCCCAGGAGCACCAGCACCTCCCCGCTGAGCCGAGTGGCCGGGGGACTGTTTCTCTTTAGGTGGATGTCGTTGCTCTTACTTGCATGGCTTCAAAGGACACGTGCCTGCCTTCTGCACAGCCACCCCCCCCGCCCCCAGGGTCATGGCCCTCCCGGGCGCCCCTGTGCCCACCGCCCCCTCCGTGGAGCCCCAGACAACCTTGAGCACAGCTACACTGACACGGGGCTCCCACAGGGAAGCTCGTTCCCAGGGCCCTGCGTGAAGAGTTCACGGACAGTAGTCATGAACTTGAGCCCCAGGTTGATGACGGGTGGGGAATGATGATCCGATCCCCACGAGTTGTTATCAAAACTTATTTGCAAGTTGCTGAGCTGTTTGCAGCGTTCGGCGGAGAGCCGTGAGACAAGGTGCTGTGTCCTCGAGCATCTGAACGACTGGGGGAGCGTGGCCTGGGATGTTCCCAGGTAAAGGGAAGCACGAGAGAGAATAAGGGCGTGAAGTAAACAAAGATGGCAGGAGCCCGTCAGCCTCACGCTTAAGGGAGGGTTCAGGCTGGAAGCGGGTGGCGACAGTGGACGAGGCGCTGGGCACGAGGGCGTGACGGGACCACCTCTCCAGGGGAATGTCCAGGAGGGGATGGGCTTGGAGGACCGCGGGTACACGACAAGGGGACGCGGGCGCCTCTCAGGTCCGGGAGCACGCACCCCTACGGGAGAGCCGGGCCCAGGGTCATGTCACTGGGCGTGTCGGCCTCCTGGAGACCCCGTGTGGGGCGCTGCTGTTCCCGCTCACGGGCGAACCAGCCGACTCTCAGAGACCGGGCGGTCCCGAGGCCAGACCGCTGCTAAGTGGCGGCATTGGGGGTCTGCCCCCAGTGGACTCTTCTAGAGGAAATGGACCTTTTTAGGGGCAATACACATTTAAGAAGTTCACATCTCAAGGGGCCACTTGGGGGGCTCAGTCGATTAAGCACCTGATCTCGGCTCGGGTCATGATCTCATGGTTGGTGGGTTTGAGCCCTGCGTTGGGCTCTGTGCTGACACAGAGGGCTCCCAGCGGAGCCTGGAGACTGCTTGGGATTCTGTATCTCCCTCTCTCTCTGCCCCTCCCCTGCGCTCTCTCTCTCTCAAAAATAAATAAGCATTAAAAAACACTTTGAAAAGAAATTCGCGTCTCGGTATCATTTAGGTAGACCGCAAGATGTCTAAACTACGAAAACATGCACCCCCTCCCGAGAACAAACTGCCTCCCCAGTGATGTCAGAGTCAAGAAAGGGACCCGTGTTCCCTGTGGCCAGCCCAGGGCAGCACAGGTTCCTCGGACCCCTGTCCCTCAGGGGACCCCGTGTGAGGTGTACTCCCCATGTGGACGGGACACAGGTGCCCCAGGATGGGGGCACAGCTACCCGGGGGCCTGAGGAGCTCCCCTCGTGGCCTCGGGCAGCTGTAGTCACAGAAAATAAAATAAAAGTCCCAGGGGCGGCACGGCACAGGGCTTCGGAAGCCGCTCTGGAGGTCCAGCTGTAAATCGGCTATAAAAGGGGAGTGGTTTCCACGTTGGGTCTTGTGTTTATCGCTTCTACGCTGGAGACAGAATTGAATTCTTCACAGCAGAAAAACAAAGACAGCTCTGAGTTAGACTGTAATTCACTGCGGGAGATTTATGAATATTATTTTCCTGTAAAATCCAGCATTTTTCTCTTTACTACTTGCAACCTGTGCGTGGCACAGGGCCGTGTACCTAAGCAGGATGTGCTGTCGTGGCTGGCACACGTGGGCAGGTGGCCCCGTCCGCCGTGCCTCCGTGTTTAATGTGTCCATCCGGATCCCCGAATCAAAACTTGGTTAAGTGGCCGCTTCTCATTTAAGGGTCCAGTAACACTGCCATTACTGTGGCTCTAAGGTGCCTCGTTTCGAAAACTGCATTCGATAGTTTTATAGATGTGGCTGGGGACACTTGTGTGCTTGTGTTTACGGAAGCGAGTGAGTTCATTAGTAGTGGGACCAAGATAAAACACACTTGAGAGCTCTAGACGCTATTTCCAAAACTCATACTCGGACCTAAATTTTGAAGTTTCTACTTCATTAAAAAAAAAAAAAAAATGGCATCACGTGCCAGTGACATGTCGACTGAAACCTTTGGATGAGAGAGGAAGGCGGAGGGTTTTCTTTGAACGTGAAGAAATACACAGGTGAGAGCCTGACTGCGGGCTGGGACCCGCTGGTGGCCGTGGTGATGGGTGGCTCTTGCTGGCGAGATTGGGGACAGCCGTCTCTCCCCAGAGCCACTCCATGAACATGGGGTGACCAGGTGGGATGCTCTGAAGGTGATGTGGTCTCCTGGTTCTTACTATATGACCTGGGGAGACGGGTCTGGTCCCAGGTAGGAAGTCTCAGTGTTCAGCTGGGTGGGGGGGGGAGGGGGAGGGAGGGGAGGTGGTCCCACAGCCACCATCAGGGAGGACACGAATGCCCCCTCTGAGCACGCACCCACATAGACGCTGCCGGCCAAACCAGCACATTTTTAAAGTGCATTTTTTGAAAAATAAAATCTCAGATTTGCTATAAATTCAGGCCAGGGAGTATCTAGCAGATGGGCAATGTTTAAGTTACAAACCTAAGGGAAGCTTTTGCATTAAAAAAAAAAAAAAACCCTCTTAAACTGCGGCTCTTAAAATAAAGAAAGATTTTCTGTTTTCCATAGTGACTCACTAAACCTTTATTTAGACAGTTGGTAAAAACACCACATCACATATTTCACATGTTTTTTTTTTTTTTCCACTGCTGCAGATTAAAACAGAATCGTGTTTTTTCTTCTAGAGGGAAGCAGAAATCTACAGTAAGGCATTTTGCCTCTTTTTTTTTTTTTTTTTTTAATGAACCCTAAATGCATTTTGGAACAGCACTGTTCCCGGTCAGACCCGCGCACAGCACCCTCTGGTGCACATATTAAGGAGAAAGATTAGGGCTGTTACGGGGCTTTGTTCATACGCTGTTCAACATTTCCCAGAGATGAATTTTAATGCTCATTCAAACATACGACAAAAACATAATGATTTGAAATCCATCATCTTACTGTTCCAGCACTTTCCGCGCACCGTGGTTCTTGCGAGGTGGCAGGTTGGCGGTGTGACGGCAGACGGAAGCTGATTCCCCGAGGCTGGGCGGGCGGAATCCACGGTGATCCCGCGGCCGCGTGGGCTGAGCCTCCGAGTCCCCCCAGCCTGGCTCGAGGTCCCCCCAGCCCTGCCTGGCCGAGCAGCCTCTGCACCGAGAGGGGGCGGGCCCTTCGCTCGCGGGGGCGGGGCCCGAGGAGGGCGGGGACACGCAGGACACTCCCTCGGCCGCCTCAGGCACCATCAGCGACCTCTAGTTCTCCTTGAGGAAGCCGAGGCCAAGGGTCAGAGAGCACGTTTGTGGAGCGACCCCACAGAGTGCACACACGTGTACACGTGCGCGCACGTGCTCACACGCCCACGTCCGCGTGCAGACACGCGCGGAGCCCACACGCTTGTGTGTCCGGGGCTCGAGCACAATCAGCCTCCCCCCTGGCCCTCTCCAGCACCTTCCTTCCCCCCGACCCCCCCTCCCGGGGGCAATCCCGAGTCCCCAAGCACTCCTCCGGGACACGAGGCCCACGAGACGGTGGGTGTGAGCGCAGGGCCCTTCTCCTTCTGCCACGTGGGCACCCGCGACGTGTAACCTGCTCCCCACATACCGCAGACTTGCCTCGGGTCTGGACGTGTGGGGCGCCTCCCTCGGCCTCTGCGCACCATGCGGAGCGCGTGCAGGGCGAAGGCACGCGGATCCGGGCCTCCCGGATTGTCACGCAACCCACCCTCCGGTGTCACCTTAACTAGTATCAGTTGCTATGAGCTCCCATCAGAGCCAGGCTTCCCGTATCGCTAGGGAAGGAGTGAAGCTGGACCCCACCCCCCCACGACATGTTCCTGTTAAAGGACGTTTAGTGATTCATCTCAGCTCTTACTTCCCTTTGGCCAGAAAACTGTATTTTCGTGCAACTACGGTGGTCCTGTGACGTAGGACTCGAATCCTTTTTCCTCACTCAAGTATTTCCTAGAGGGTTGGAATAACTACAGAAGTCGCCGTGGACTTACTTGCAGGGCCTGGCCTCGTGGCGGCCTTGGCGAGGTGTGGAACCACCTGGAGCCTCCCACCGGCCGGAGGCGGAGGGTAAGAGCCACGAGAAGCTGTCGCAGCACAGGCAAGCTCGCGGGCGGCGAGGCTTCCGTTTGCTTCTGGAATGCCAGCTTTTCACCCCCAGGGGCCCGAGCGCCTCCGTCTCCAGCTCTCTGTTTACCCGAATCACGTTTCCGAGGCAGAAGGCCCCTCGCGTGCTCCCCGCCCCGCGTCCTCGCAGCCTGGGACATTCATTAGTCCCGTCCCCGAGTCCCCACCACGGCCGATTTCCCATCCGCTCATGATGACTTCACGTGGACACGTGTCAGTTTTATATTGTTGTAATCTGAGCAACGACATCCTGTGATACCCTTGAGGGTCACAAGGAAGAGTCTAGATCTAGAATTTTACTTCTCCGTCCCATCCCGGGTCTAGGGGTTGCTGGGCCCAGGTTCCCCCCTCCAGCCCAGAGGTGCTGCTGGGAAAGCCAGGTCTCCAAAGGCCTGCGGGACTCCCCCCCCCCCCCCCATCAAGGCACCTGCAATGTGTTACCTCCACTGAGTCAAATCTCCTGGTTTTACCCAGCTCTGGTATTCGCCTGAAAGTCCAGATAAGGAATGCACATTCTGGGCAGGAGGGAAACACGCCGTGGGGAGGTGGCCCTTCCCCTTTACAAAGGTCACGGACGGACTGCCGTGTGCAAGCAGAGAGGCCTTGTCGGTCACGGGCAGCGCATTCCTGGCATGGGGACCCACGGCTGGTGTAGCTGGCAGGCTTTGGGGTGGCACAGACGCGCTCAGCTCCAGGGGCGTGCCGGCTCCCCGTTCGGGCAGGGGGTGAGCGAGTGGCCCGAGGCCAGCACCCACAGGCCCTCCGTCCCCAGATCCCCCCGCAGGCTGGTCCCGGGGCTCAGCAGCACTGCCAGCGGAGATGGGGCCCGGGCCCCTGTCCCAGGGGGAGCCAGGAGCATCGGAGGCCAGCTCATCTCCGGACGACGTGAGGGGACATACGGCAGCCATCCCCCGCAGGGCGGGGTCTGGCGTGTTCCCCGGCGGGACGCGATGTGGACGAATCTCACTGAAAATGGACAGTCGACAGTCAAACCGCTTTTATTCTAAATATTCCGCGGGCAGCGTGCTTCACCCCGGTCCATCACGGCACCTCATGCAGGTGCGAGCAATTCACCCACAACCCCCCCTCCCCCCCAAAGCCATACATGCTACTCACACTCCCAAAACCACGCACACAGACATGGTTCGCACTCCCAAGACCACGCACACATCATTTATTCTCACATATGCAATGTATACTCACACACCACACACAGTTCACACTCCTACCATTCATACCCACACAAGCCCGCATACACACACACACACACACACACACACACACACACGTATCTAAATGCCCAGGCGATACAATAGTTCAGATTCCAGCGGGCTGGAGGGCAGGGGGCGTATCTTTTCTCCATTCAGTGACCTGTTTATTGAGCTCCTACCAAGTGCCAGGCCCCAGCACCGTGCTGGAAACACGGCAGCCAGGAGACATGGGGACTCTGCCCCCAGAGCTTACATCTGCTGAGAGACAGACTATAAACACTAAAAGACTACAGACCAATTCTAGCGAAGAATTCGTCCTCACACCCCTCGTTTCTAGCCTGCCTGCCAGTAACCAAGTGGACTCTAAGTAAAAACGGAACGTGACGTCTAAGCCCGTGCTGTGTGTGTGTGGGGAACCAGCTGGCCAGAGTGCCGCCACCTTTGCCGGCCCAGTTGTCGTGACCGGGAGGGAGGTCTGTGCTCTGGATTTGGCGGCCTCCGCCCCAACCGTGGGGAGGGCGAGGAGGGAGACGCCAGACGCAGTTCTGGATTGGAGCGCAGATGCAGACGACCTCCGGCAGCAGCCTGTCCCGCCCTCTGATCTCTGGTCAGCCATTTCCTGAAAAGCACCTGGAAAATAATGGCAGGACATCTGCCCATTCAAGCCCCAGGGGGCCCATGTTATTGGTTGTATGTTCATTGATGGGGGCCCGCTGTTCATTGTAAAATCTGAAATAACGAGACATCATTTCACAATTGCATCCTCCCTCCTTCGTGTAGCATCTTAGGTATCATTTTAATAGGCCGATATGGAACAGTACACACAGTCACCATAGATACTCCTGTTCCACAAACACTGTCCCGTTCTCTGCAAAAACCCAAGTGGAAGGGAGCAGAATGTGACCGTTAGGCTGGTTTTTATCGCCGTCACCCCAGTAAGAAGAAACAAAGTTTTTCCCACCAGAGGAAGGAGCAGATACACCTCTGTGGGTGGAGCTCTGGGGGCTCCCGGATGGTGTTTCTGGTTTGCCTCTGGCCTGAGCCCTCTTGGTTTGATGTAGGGCTTGGCCCCCCACTCCCCCCCATTCTAGAAGCAGTTCTGTGCTGGCCTCGGCTCCGGGGGACCCTCTGCTAAATCACCTCCTCTATTCCCTGACAGTGCGGCCTGTATATCTGTGCATCTGTCCCCAACGGGGGACCCTCCGGCCCCCCGTTGCCCGCGGACTTGGCCAGCAGGCTTCCGGCTTCTGCCAGCTGCGAAGGGTGCTGCCTGCCTCGTGGGCCGAAGGTCCCTGCAAGGAACATCTGCCTGGCGGGCCCCGCGAGGCCTGAAATGGGGGGGCTATGGGTGTGGGCAGAGGCCGGGGATCTGGGGTCAGGCCGGGGCACGGGGTCCCACGGAGGCCCAGGGCAGCCCACGGTGGGGGGTCTGGCGGCCAGCCCCGGGGAGCCTGGAAGCAGGGCAGGGCCTGGCCTCCCCTACAAACCACGTGGTGATTTACACTCAGCGTCAGCTTGCAGCTGGGCCTCCTTGAGGCCTTTGTGACTCCCCGGCGGCCAGCTTGAATGGCTAAACCAGAGCAGGCGTTTGATGGCCATTTCTTCCGCTCACATAACATAACCCACCCGGGAGCCCGCAAGCGGTGGGCAGGAAATAAACCCCAGCCCGAGGCTGTGGCGGAGGCCTGGGCTGGCGGGGAGGCCGCTGGGCCACAGGGGGTCACACTTGGGCAGGTCTGTCCCCAGGTGGCCTTTCCCTACCACAGCCGCTGGGGGGGGGGGGGGGGGCGGGGCGGCGGAGGTGGGGGTGTGTGAGCATGAGGGGCGGGCTGCAGGCCCACGCAGGACGGAGGCCCCCTCCCCGCCGGCAGCCTCCATCTCAGCCTCCACCTCCCTGCTCTTTCTCGGGGTGCTCTACGAAATGGGGGGTGACAGCAGCGCCTCCCAGGGTTGTGGGGACGAGGCAGGAGGCAGGTGCAGGAAAAGCCTTTGCGTGATAAATGTCAGGCAGCAAAATAGCAGAACCGTGGCCTTTCATGTTCTGTCTGCACTTTGTTTCGGGAGACACGTGGCTCTCACCTTTGGCCACGCTGTGCTGTCTAGGCTGAGCATGGTCCGTGGTCCCCTCCCGTAATCGTGGTTTTCAGAACTGTCTCTGTCCTTGTCCCCCACTTCTCTCAGTGCATCTTGAGATGCAGGGAAGGCCGAAGGGCCCCTTGTGTGCTAAGAACGGACCGGGTTCCTGGGGCGGAGGGAACGGACCCCGGATTCCCAGGAGGAATCACGTGAGTTTCCCAAACCCGCACTGGTCAGGTGGGCCACATCCACGTCACATGATGAACCAGACTTGGGGTCTGCCGTTGGCGAGCTCAGCGGTTACTTCTGCGTCTTGATGACCCGTCACAGAGGGCGATCGACAGGAACAAACGCAACCATGTTCACAAAGCGCTAATCCAAACACTCAACAGGTGGTAAATCGTCCTGCCTTCGTGATAAATATTTTCAAAACTTGCTTTTCTTCGCCCTTGACTTCTCACTACGGAACTTAGCTCTGATCATAGAACCGCTGACGCCATTTTTCAAAAGAGTTGGCAATCCCACCGAACCTTGTAAAACAAAGAGTTTGGTGCAAACTTGAAGTGTTTCCCAAATACACCCAACTCCCTGGCAGTGTCGTTTAGGGATTCCGATCCCAGGGCTGACCTGTCTGAACACCGAACGTTCACCTGATGGAGGCTGCTGCACCACGACACCGACCGTCCACCTTCTAGGATGGCCCTCTACCCAAGAGTTTTTGGGTTTGTTTTTTTTAATATTTATTTTGAGAGAGAGAGAGTGAGCAGGGGAGGGGCAGAGAGACAGAGAGAGAGAGAGAATCCCAAGCAGGCTCTGCGCTCTCAGCAGCGAGCCCAGTATGGGGCTCGAATCCATGAACTGCGAGATCATGACCTGAGCCAAAATCAAGAGTCAGATGCTCAACCGACTGAGCCACCCAGGTGCCACCCCGCCCCCCAACACAGGTTTAGGATGGGCAGAATGCCGTTTCTTTTTAGATCGGATGCCATTGATGAAGGAACGGGGAGGCAGGGGGTTAAGGTTTAAGAAAAAGACAGAAAAAGAAAGACCTGAAAAGTGGTTGCTGAGGGAAACGGGAAAAGCCTGGTTAAAGGTCCAAGCTTTCAGCTGTAGGACGAATAGGGCCTGAGGAGCTCACGTAGAACAGGGTGACGATACTTGGTAAAGTCGGATTGTGTCACTGAAATCTGCTAGGAGAGTATAACTTAGAGATCTCACACGGCAGAAAAGGTAAACACGCAAGGTGATGGTGTGCTAATATGGGGAATCTTCCAGAATGTATACGTGTATCAGGTCACTACTCTGTACATGTTAAATCTCTTATAGTTGTATTTGTTAATTCTACCCCAGTGAAGCTGGAGGCAGCCATGGGGGAGGGGGGAAAGAAAAGAAAGACCACAGAAAAAAATGGGAGAAAGTTTAATTTTTTTTCCCAAAGTTTTCTGATCTCGAAAATAACAACCAAGTATACACGAATTTTGTTTTGGCAAGTAAAATTTCCATTTAGCCCCGAATTTTGACCGAGCGGAGGGGAGGATGGGGAGAAGGGCGGTTGACGAAGGTTGCCAGGCACGTAAGGTGGGGAGCTGGCAGGAAGCCCTTCATCCCATGGGGACGCCATAGGAGGACCCCTGGTGGGGGAGGAAAGGTGGAGAGAAAATTCAGAGGCTGCTCGAAGAGCAGAGTGGAAGTGAGAAAAGAGAGGCAGAATAAAAACAACTAAGGCAAGAAGTAAAACAGCCTTTATCAGGAAATAAAATGATGTTTGGGATTTGCTTTAAAAAAAACTACCACAGGATGTGGACATGAAGGAGAGGGTGGCCGTTTGGGGACATGCTGATGGGTACCTGGGGACGCATTACACCATCCTGTCTACTTTGCAGGTTTGAAGATTCTCCATTAAAAAAAAAAAAACAAACGGGGGCACCTGGGTGGCTCAGTCGATTAAGCGTCTGACTCTTGATTTCAGCTCAGGGCCCGGTTCGTGAGTTCGAGCCCCATGTCGGGCTCTGCTTTGACAGTTCTGAGCCTCCTTGGGATTCTCTCCCTCCCTCTCTCTGCGACCCTCCATGCTGGCGTGCTCTCTACCTCAAAATAAATAAGGAAACATTAAAAAAATCAGATTAGCCTAGGGAAGCGAGGGAGCAGCCCTCACTTCTGACCCCAGCTGCAGCCTTTGCAGGTTCCCGGGACTTTGCTCGGGTCTGGCGATTTGCTAGAAGAACTCACAGGACTCACTGAAAGCTGTTCCACACGCAACTGTGGTTTATTACAGTGAAAGGGCACAGGGTAACATGTGCCAAGGGAAGAGGTGCAGGGGGCCGGCCCAGATGAGACCAGCGCGTCCAGCCGTCCTCCCCAGGGGCGCGTGACAGCACACGTGGAGTGTCGCCAACCAGGGGAGGTCACCCGAGCCCCGGTGTCCAGAGTTTTATGGGGCTCGATAAGTAGACATTGCTGAGTGCCCATGCGGCTGGCCTTTTGGCCCCAGCCACTCTGGAGGTCAAACGCATTCCTTGTGGCCTGAAGTCCCCAGCAAAAATCACAGCGCTAGACTCCCCAGTGAGCCCAGACCCCTAGGGGAACAAAGATCTTCCTTCCAGAGATCACTTCTCAGGAGACAAGGGCAAAAGTCAGACGACATTTTGGGTAAGGTCCATTCTCCACTGCACGAGTCTGGTAAGGGTTGAACTACACCCCAGCAGAGATGCCTGAAGGTCCTTAACTGGGATTGGGGGGAACGGCGGGGGGCGGGGGGGAGAGGTCAGGCCTTCTTGCTTGTATGCGCCATTACAATTGAAGCAGATTTTTAATCTGTGTTTCAAAGCAAATGTTATGTGTTTCCAAATGTTGTGGGTTGAATTAGGTCCCCCACAAATTCACATGCGGAATGTGGACCTCAGTGTGAGACCTTATACGGAAACAGGGTCTTTACAGATGCCGCTGGGGAAGACGAGGTCATTAGGATGGTCCCTGATCCAGCGGGACTGGTGTCCTGCTCGGAAGAGAGATGTGACGCAGAGGCACATAGGGAGAACACCATGTAAATATGAAGGCAGGAGTCAGGGTGATGCCTCCACAAGCCAAGGACCCAGGAGACAGAAGCTCCGGTAGAGCCTTCAGCCCATTCCCTCCCACCCTTGGAAGGACCCGCCCCGCCCGGACCTCGGCCTCTGACTTGCAGCCTCGGAAACTGGAGACGACACGCTTCTGTTGGTGATTCCACCTGCCGTGTGGCACTTGGTTACGGCAGCCCCAGCAAATGAATACCCCCAACAACGTTTGGCTTAAATAAAGGGATCCGTGTTTGAAGCCACTGAGCTGGACAACTTCTTCCATTTACATGGGAGGCAAGTGATACCCAGACACAGAACAAAGAAAGATGCGGAGCAGGAGCCTCTTCACGCTCTTTGTCCACTGAGGCGTCAGCGTGAGGGAACCTTTGCTCTGTGAGCTTGGAAATTTTAGTTCACGGACCACCTAGGCACCCTCTCTCTGCTCTCTGTGCATCAACACGGGTGCCGAGCGGAATTGCTGTCGTTCACGCGAGAGGAGGCTCCCTGAGCACCCGTGATTAGAGCAACAGCGGGGCAAGGGCTGCAGGAAATCAGGCTGCTGAGGGGTCCCGGGGTCAACGCCATCACAGTGCACTGAGAACGGCGAGTCAGGGTGCAGGCCCCCGGCCTCTCCGGCTAACTGTATCCCTAGGTATTTTAGTCTTTTTGATGCTATCGTAAATGGGATTTTCTTAACTTCTTTTTCAGATAAGTCGTGTATAGAAATGCGGCTGATTTTTGTACGCTGGTCTTGTATCCTGCAACCTTACAAGATTCACGTAGTGGCTCCAACAGCTTTCTGTGGTCTCTGGAGTTTTCCATATGTGAGATCATGTCATCTGCAAGCAGACCGTGTTACTTCCTTCTTTCTGCTCTGGAAGCCTGTCTGTTCTTTTTCCTGCCCGAGTCGTTCCGGCCAGGCCTTCCAGTGCAATGTGGACTACAAGCCGTGAGAGCAGGCACCTTGTCTTGTCCTCATCTCCGAGGGAAGGCTTTCAGCTCTGCTGGAATACGTGATGTTTACGTATCGTCTACGGCTGCTTTTGTGGCACAACGGCAACACTGAGTAGTTGTGACAGAGACCATCTGGCCCACAAAGCCTAAAATATTTACTATCTGGTACTTTGCAGAAAAAGCTGACCCTGTCCTAAAGCACTGCGGCACCCACACCGCCTGAAACCTGTACCACGTTGTCAGGCAGGGCCATACTGCCTCTTCAGGAGACTGTAACGTCTTTTGAGCCCAGGGCCTGTCCTGTTCTCTTCTCTCTCCCCACGCCAAGCACCAGCCTAACCTCCCCCACACACGCCAGGACACGCTGGATGGACGGGGGGTGGGTGGAGGCGTCCGGGCGGAAAGAAGGAAAGCGTAACTGCCTAAACCCTTCCCTTTAGCACAGAAGGAGAGTTGTTTGGAAAAACCACCAGAAACTAGTCTCAACTTTTTACACGACATGGCGCTGTTGATGGAGACAGAGCGATAGGATTCCGCGTGGTACTCGGGAGAGGTGACAGATGTATGTCCATGTGCTTTCATAATCAGGGATCAGCTGAGTTTTGGTAAAATAGTTATTTTCTGATTGATTTGCACAAAGATTCAAACGAAGCTTTATCTTTATGTCTGATTGATCGTTCACGGGCAGTAACTTTCACTATTTTAGCACGAAAAGGTGTCAGTGATCCAAAACCAAATGATTTCAAGACATCTTGGAGGTGTTATTTGAGGACTTTACTGTAGGTCCTACAGGTCACCAAGTAAATGGTCCCCATTCAATTGTGGCTTTAAAGTTTGGTGTTTCATACACTGAGTTTTCTTAAAATGAGTTTCACCCACATGAGTTCTTAAAATGAGTCCTGTATGGAAACCCAAACAGAAAAACCTGTCTTCTATCGAGTGAACTTAAAATATTCCTTCTACTTTTTTTAATTGCAGAACTAGGATTTATAAGGAAAATGAAACTTTTTTTTTACCATTTACAAACAAAAAAGCATGTATCTTTTAAATGGAAGCAGATAGTCACTTTCCAAAACAAGTTGCAATGGCATCCCACCAATAGCCAATAAATGTAACCTTTTCTCTTATCCTTGTGAACAGGGTAACCTGTTAGTTACGCTGTTTACAGTAGTCATATACATTATATATAGTGCTCTAAACTCTACAGTACTTATATACATTATATGTAATGCTCTAAAAAATAGTCATTTGAAAACATTATATATGACAATATATAGTGTATATACAGTAATATATATACAAATATATGACATCAATGTTTGAGATGACATTCCTAAAATATTAGGTGTTATATACATTATGTATAATGCTCTAAAAAGTAAAGTCATTTGAAAAAAAGACAGTAAACATAATATGACTACCTATTATACTGTATATATACTAATATATCACATATATATAAAACATTAATGCTTGAAACAGCATTTCTAAAATATTAGATGTTATATACATTATATATGATGCTCTAAAAAATGCATTCATTTGAAAAAAATAGTATATGAGTATATATATATATATATAGGGTATATATTTAGTAATATATATACATACACACACACACATATATAACATGAATGTTTGAGATAGCATTTCTAAAATATTAGATGTTATATACATCATATATAATGCTCTAAAAAATAAAGTGATTAAAAACAGTATATATACTATTACTATATATATTTATTATATACACACATATATAAAACATGAATGTTTGAGATTGTATTTTAAAAATATTAGATGCTATATACATTATATATAATGCTCTAAAAAGTAAAGTCATTTGAAAAAAAGACAGTAAACATAATATGACCACATATATAGTGTATATATGGTAATATATACACACACATATATGAAACATTAATGTTTGAGATGGCACTTCTAAAATATTGGATGTTACATACATCATATATAATGCTGTAAAAAATAAAGTCATTTGAAAAATACCAGTATATGTAATGGGACTATATATAATATATATATATACACACAGACATGTAAAACACCAATATCTGAGAAAGCATTTCTAAAATTTTTTTTTTTATTTTTATTTTTTTAACATTTATTTTTGAGACAGAGAGAGACAGAGCATGAACGGGGGGAGGGTCAGAGAGAGAGGGAGACACAGAATCCGAAACAGGCTCCAGGCTCCGAGCCGTCGGCCCTGAGCCCGACGCGGGGCTCGAACTCACGGACCGCGAGATCATGACCTGAGCCGAAGTCGGACGCTTAACCGACTGAGCCACCCAGGCGCCCCATCATTTCTAAAATATTACGTGAGGTTGCACACACTTTACGTGTTCGTTGGCCAGCTTTAATATTCTGTTCATTTTTCCACTGAGTTCTTTGTATTTTTAACAAATTTTAGAAGCTCTTTCTATAGTGTGGCAATTAACTCTTTGTAACACATGTTGCAGATACTTTCTTGTGGTTGTTTACCTTTTCGCTGTTTTCACGGTGCTCCTTCCTGTAGAGACAAACTACTTCTGTAGTCAGACCCCTCGGGCTTATTCTCCTTGACTCCTCAATTTTTTATTTTGCTGGGAAAGGACCTCTTTCTCGTATTACACATAATTCTTCTTGTTTTTGAGCCCTTCTACGATTTCTTGTTATGTTTAGTTTACTTCTGTGTGAAGAGGAAGAAGAGACTCTCGCTTCACATTTCCAAACGGATATCCGTTCGTCTCGGAATCATCCTGTCGATGAACTCGGAGCTTTCACGCAGCTCTGATTCTGGCCTGCTGTCCTAGGTCCTCTGCTGCATCACGGGGTTTTAGCCGCCCCACATTAGAGTTCTTCTTTCAGAGTCCCTGTCGCAGCCTGGGAGTGGCACCGTTGGGGAGGGCTTGGCAATGGCTCAGCTCAGAATGGCCAGCTCGGGGTCACAGAAAGCATCTCACAGCCAGGCCCGGAACCGAGTCTTGCCGCGCTCGGGAGATTCCGGCTGTAATCCACACTGCTTCCTCCCTGATGCGCGAAGGACCCACGTGCACAGGGTCAACGGGCTGTGCGTTGCTCTTGCAACAATAAGGCTCAACGGTCACGTGTGCGGGACCTCGGCTCGCTCCTGAGGAACGGCCCTTAACGTTCAAAGGAGATGCTTTTCGCCCGACATTCCAATCAAACCTCTGCCTCTGGTTGAACCAGACGTGCTTCTAGTTCCACATGAGCTGCTCGAGCAGCCATTTGAAGGCCCGAGGACAAGAAGACGGCACGTGGGCCGGTCCGGGGCAGACACTGGTCACCCCGTGGCCGCTCTAAGATGGCTGGAGCCCGCACTGGCCCCTCCATCCGCAGCTCCCGGCCCCTCCACCCTGCGGGGCCTCCTCGCCCTGCTTTCCTGCGCCGACCTCCCGTGTCAGCAGCTGGAGGGTCTCCCCGGGCATTTCTCTGCCCGGCTCCCTGGCCGTGAGGCACCGTGAAACAGGCGCCCACTGAAAGCGCGGAGGCGGGCGGCCCCAAGTTAAACAACGTGGGACGCGGCCACTCGCGCCGTGCTCGAATCCCGTCTTTGACAGATCGTGTGAGAGAGGGAAGCGAAGCAGCCGGACAGGTCTGGCGGTGCAACATCCCCGCCCCCACCCCCAGTCAGCCGCCAGCCCCAGCCCCCACCCCCAGCCCCCACCCCCAGTCAGCCGCCAGCCCCAGCCCCCACCCCCAGCCCCCACCCCCAGTCAGCCGCCAGCCCCAGCCCCCACCCCCGGCCCCCACCCCCAGTCAGCCGCCAGCCCCAGCCCCCACCCCCGGCCCCCACCCCCAGTCAGCCGCCAGCCCCAGCCCCCACCCCCGGCCCCCACCCCCAGTCAGCCGCCAGCCCCAGCCCCCACCCCCGGCCCCCACCCCCAGTCAGCCGCCAGCCCCAGCCCCCACCCCCGGCCCCCACCCCCAGTCAGCCGCCAGCCCCAGCCCCCACCCCCGGCCCCCACCCCCAGTCAGCCGCCAGCCCCAGCCCCCACCCCCGGCCCCCACCCCCAGTCAGCCGCCAGCCCCAGCCCCCACCCCCGGCCCCCACCCCCAGTCAGCCGCCAGCCCCAGCCCCCACCCCCGGCCCCCACCCCCAGTCAGCCGCCAGCCCCAGCCCCCACCCCCGGCCCCCACCCCCAGTCAGCCGCCAGCCCCAGCCCCCACCCCCGGCCCCCACCCCCAGTCAGCCGCCAGCCCCAGCCCCCACCCCCAGCCCCCACCCCCAGTCAGCCGCCAGCCCCAGCCCCCACCCCCAGCCCCCACCCCCAGTCAGCCGCCAGCCCCAGCCCCCACCCCCAGCCCCCACCCCCAGTCAGCCGCCAGCCCCAGCTGGCCAAACTGCATAGGGAGCCCAGTGTCGCTCCCAGGGCAGCCTCTGTGGGTGAAACCAGCAACATACCCTCCCATGCTGTGACACGTGGGGCCACACTGGGGACGCACAGGCTTCTGGGCCCAAATCACGCCCAGTCCCCTGTCTCTGCAGCGCCAGATGCCTCCCGACAGGGCCTGCGGCTGCGTCCCAGGTCCAACCCCTGGGTCCTCCAGGCCAAGCAGCGGGGGGCATGGCAGTGAACGTGAACGTGATCTTGTGTGTGGGTGTGAGTGGGCTCTAACTGTGAGAAGAAGGAGGTGGTCCTGGAACCAGATGCAGAGCCTGAGGAACGGCCGTAGCCCTGGGCTGTGAGCCGGGCACTCGTCATTTGACGGACGGACGGACGGGGGAACTAACGGGTGGGGCGGTTTGTCCAAAGACCCGGAAGCTGCGTGTCAGGAGGACCAGACCTTCATGCTAGTTCAGGGATCTCCCTTCCACACCAGTAAGTGAGCAACACAGGCAGACGACCAGCGGGAAAGTCTCAGACACATCCATGGAGGCACGTCCCGCCGGGGCAGAGGGGCACCCAGGCAGCCGGGGCACAGGGCGGCCCAGGAATCCGAAAAGCAAGATGGGACCTGGTGGCTTCTGACCAGCGGCTTCTGGCCGGCGTCTAGGAGGTGAGTTATGCTGTCTTGTCCTGGATACTCGCCTGTGGGAGCGGCGCACACAGCATGCCATCTGCCCGAGTCACTAGGAAGCTGGTGGTTTCTTTCCGTCCTGCACGCAGGGCGGGGCCGGTGGCTTTGCGTGTGACCGCGGACGAGGCCAGCTACAGATCCCTTACATGGGGCACAGAGCGGCGCCTGAGGTCGTGCACACAGCTTGTCTTTCCTCACGGGGTCACCGTCTGTATTTTTATCCCTCCAGTCACCGTAGAGGCAGGACAGACGTGGTTTATGGCGCGGGCAGGGGTGCGGCAGGGGCACCATCGGTGAATAGTTTACCCTCAAGGGTAGAAAGGAGGCTGCACAGATGCCCCCATCCCAAACCTGTCCTGTCCTGCCGCTTCTCCGCTGCCCAAGTGAAAGACGTGGCTGAGAGACCACAGCGGGGGGGGGGGGGGGTCCCCGGCTCGCCACGTGGGAGCGGCTCGTCATTCTGGCTCCCAACCTTGGACTTCAGAGGAAGACACCCTCTCCTCGGCTTAGCCTCTGGGCTGTGGCCGGAAGGAAGCCCCCGTCTGCTACTGCGTGGTTGGGGTAATTGTCTGGGTCTCACTCTGTAGACCCGAGTATTTATTTCCCACATCCCTTCAGTGTATGGAAACATTATTCCATGGTCTTATTTCTATCGAAAATAACCACGTGCAATAGCATTGCCTTGAAATAGAATATTCCACGGCCACCGTGATAAGGAGTTTCAGACTGTTGCAGGCCACCGAAACGCGATTGTATCAGAGCCCAGAGATAATTCTAAGATGGGGAATAAACTGAGTTGGAAGCCACATTTCTAAACGTGCGCAGATGGTAATATATAAACCACTGAAGTAAAGTTCAAGTGGTGTGTAAATGTCACCGGGTCCGTGATATTAAAATTGCCATTTTATGGCACGCGTCGTGTGGGTGGAGTTCATGATTATTAAATCTCGGATAGCACCGGTCAACACGTTCGGAATGTGAGATTCCTGTGTGGGACCGTGTGGATGCGTCACCCAGGCAGGCGCACTCCCCTCCCGTCCAGGGGTTCGGTGAGCCAGGGCCCTCGCCGGGTGGGAAAAGCCCACAAAGAGCACCAGCACGCCTTCTAGGAGCTGCTCTCTCGAGGGAGAATCGAAGACCGGACGCCCCTCTGGAGCCGGCAGAATGCTGCGTTTTCTGCCTGGAGGGTCGGGCCAACCTCCGATGGCACGGTGCCCGCCCCCGAGCCAACCACGGGGTTCGTTCTTTCCGTATAAATGGAACAGGCTAATTCGTGCCCCTGTGTTCTGACAAGCATTTATTGAGTGCCTCCCATTTCGGAGGCTGTATTTGGTCACTGTCACCCAGCATTTCCCAGCGGGAAGCCGCGAAGATAGAAAACAGACTCAGTAGACTGGAATGTGATGCTTCTGGTTTTCGCAAGTGTAGACCAAGGCCCCAGTGGTTGCATCGGCCACAGAAGTTTCATGCAATGTGCACTCGGCCGCTCGGGAGGGGGGCCTTGTGCGCGTAAGTGGGCGCTGAGAGGGAGCGACCCCGGCTGCCAGAGTCAGAGACGAGTACGGTCTCTTCAGCAGGAACGGAGCGGTCCGCAGGCCAGCTGGGTCCACGGAGCCTTCAGAAGGAAGGTGGAAGCCGGCCCGCGCCCAAGAAGACGTGGTTTCCGGCAGGGGCAGGGGGATGCCCGCCATGAGACAGCCCTTGTTCACTTCACGCTGTCCGTGTGCAAGGCAATCGCTGCAGAGGAACGCTGACCTCGGGCAGCTCATCACCCCGGGGAGAATAGGAGGTCCCCCTCTTCCCCCCGAGACACAGGAGGAGAAACGTGCCGTGACTTCTGGCTGAGACCACACGGGCCTCGTCCTCCCTGCGTCAGAAGATCCCCAGATGAGTCCCAAGCAGCCAAGGTGACTGAAAGGCTTGGGCCATGACTCTCAGCTGTGTTCTAACCTGGCCGTCCCACATTTCAGAAGGGCTCTGCGGGTTTTAAGCGTATTTTGGATAATCTGTTATTTTTACCGCTTTCAGTCAGGCTTTAGACACGACGGGGCAGGTGGGGAGTTGTGTAAAATGTGAGTGTCTCTTGCAAATAAGACGCTGGTTTTTCCGGAGTGGCCGGCCCTGAGTAGTCCCTCCTCCCTGATGGGCGCCGTGCTCCCCGGGCCCCTGGGCATGGCCGCCCACACGGGACACCCCCCCAGGGGCCGCACACTGCTTTCCTGAGGAAGCTGCGATGCCACCGGCCTATTCGGGCGACACTGAGCAACAGAGGCCCTCGGTCACAAAGCAGAGGGGGTGCTCACAGGCTCGTGTCTGGTGCCGTGGATTAATTTTTCCACCTGATGTGCCCCAGTGGGGAGAGTCACAATTCTGTCATCCTTTCCCAGGGGAAACAGAATGTCTGGGGGGAAGTTTGGTGAAAAACCACCCTGTAGGCCAACTGGGAGAGACAAGATTCACTTCTTTTTTTTTAACGTTTATTCACTTTTGAGAGACCGAGTGTGAGTGGGGGAGGAGCACAGAGCGAGGGAGACCCAGAATCCGAAGCAGGCTCTCTGAGCTGTCAGCACAGAGCCCGACGCGGGGCTCGAACCCACAAATTGCGAGATTATGACCTGAGCCGAGGTCGGACACTTAACCGACCGAGCCACCCGGGCGCCCCCAGGATTCACTTCTGACCCGCTCTCCTGGCCTCCTCTGCCCGGCATCACAGAGGAAATGACACTTGGATTCCACTCGACCTCCCACACGTACTTTGTCCCCTGTGGTCACCTCCTCAGAGCAGGACCGTGGGCTTGGGTCTCCGCATGCACACGGCAGGTGCTCGGCTGGGTTTTCCCAATAACGGGGACAGCGCCAAGGTGGGGGGGGGGGGTCACCAGGGGCAGCCACGAGCAGCACGCCTGGGCCGTGGGGACCCCGCTTTCGAAGTGGTGTCCACTCATAGGAGGAGCCGTCCTGGCAGCGCTGAGGACATTTCTAGGTCTTCCTCCTTCCGTTGCAACCTGGCTCTTATTAGGGGCCTGTCCTGACGTCAGTAATAAACAATAATAAGATTGTAAGCCACGGCTCTTTATGATAAAATTATGCTCCTTCGACATATTATAAATCTAATAGCTATTACATCAGTACCCATAACTGTATATCACGGCTTACCTTTTAAATATACACAGGGTATTATATGGCCCGACCGAAACTGCCAGATTTATTATTACTGGTTAGCCACAACCTTTATTACGTCACAAATGACTAATCAGTGAAAAACGAAGAGAAATGCAATTGCAGAGATGATCTGACCCAGGGCTCGGGGGAGGGAGGGAGGGACCCGGACGGCAGCCACCTCACCGGCCCTCGCGGCCCCTCGGGCCACGTTTGCTGTCTCAGTCGGAGATGTTTCTGGAGGCTGCCGGAGGCTCACCCAACGTGTCCTGAGGGCAGCTGTCACACTGCGCGCTCCTGATGCGGAATAAACACATTCTACACAACCGTTCAGCTCCTAAGTTTGCTTCCACCAGTCACTGCTTCCTGGGTGGGGGCCTTGGAGAAGCTCCGACCCTCCCGCCTGTGCTGAGACCCCTCCGCGCAGATGCCCTTCCACGCCACGCCTGTGCCCGTGTCTCTGTCTCCAGCATTTTCGTGAGAAGGGCCGAAAGAATGGGGAGACAAAAGGTGAGGGCCAAAACAGTTGAGTCAAGATATTTCATGGGATTATTATTAATAATAATTATTAATAACCCTGTTGACATTTGGGGACTCTTATTACAGGTGCTAAGACGCTCCGCCGATAACCTCCAACCTCCACATCACCCCTAATATTCTGCCCCGATGCAACGGGCTTGGGGCAAGGGGAAGGGACATCGTGGTTTCCAGGAGAAAAAACCAAAGCCTGACCGCCCTGAGAAACCCCTCAAGGCCGCACCTCGGAAAGGAAACTCAGGAAGAGCTGCTGGTGCCCCATCCGGACCCCGCTCCGCCCAGGCCCCCCTGCAGGTGCCCGGGGGCCGGCGATGCCCACCAGCGTCTTCCAGAGGCCGCCGGGGCCCGCGCCCCCCACGGGCCAGCTCGGGGTCGGAGCTGAGTGCCTCTCTTCCCAGGCGCCTGCTCCGGCCCGGCCGCGTCTGTAACCGTGCGCCCAGGGGCCGTGGTCCGGCAGGTGTGACCGCGGGGGGAATGTTGGCTCTAACGGGAAAACCGCGTTGTGCCGACTTTTCCCCAGACTGGGAAGCCCACGGAGTGAGACTTCAGGTTTGGCACCTGCTCCAGAACCTTCTTGATGAAAAAAAGGTTGTCTTCATTAAGAGCGTTAATATTCATGCGGCATGGTAATTTTGACACAGAAAAGGTCTCCGTAACCTTTTCTCGTGTGAGAATTTTTTACTTCTCAAGGAAATTACAGTCCAGCAATGACTTAATTAATGCTGGCTTTCCTCGGCAGGTTTTGAAGACCTGTCAGTTTGGGCTTCAGGATCTGTCATCGGGAGCGGCTGGGGCTCGGGGAGGGAGGGGACCGGCCGGCCGTGGGCTCCCGCGCTGGGGGGCACCTTCCCACATTCGTTTTAATTTAGCGACCGGCTTTCCCTAATGCTAGGTCATTTATTATTGGGACGGGGGGCACAGCTTGAATTAATAATCCATTTTTCACCCGGCATATTTATTCTTTTTATTATAATGACTTCGTTCCTAATCCGTCTGGCTCTGGTAAATTTGGGCGAGGACAGGCACAGTGGGTGGCTGGGTCCCTACGAGCAGCCTGCCAGCAGACGCCTGGGAGTGAAGGGAAACTGTCCTGGTCCTTAAGAAACCATCAGCATCCCCAGAAAAGAGGCTCCAACAGAGTGAGAAGCCAGAGAGCCCAGCCGGGGTACCCGCCAGCACCCTCGTGAGAACCAGCCTGGGGGAGGGCAGCTGGGGCGGGGCTGGCACCCAAGCACAGTGGCAGTCCCACAGCAGGCACAGGGTCACCTCTGCTGCCGAGAGCGGCCGCCCATCGGGGCCGTCCCATCCCCCCTCCCCTTCCCCCTCCCCCCCCAACCCCCCCTCCCCTCCCCCCCCCCCCCCCCCCCCCCCCGCCTTCTTCCGTTGCCGTCCTGGGCCAGTGTGGATGCTGCACTGTGGGGTTTCTGACGTTTGTGGGGCTGGCTGGGAAGGAGCACCACACCAGGGACCCGCAGACTGTGACCCAGCTCACCCAAGAGCTTCGAGTCATAAAGGGAGGGAGCAGAGAGAACGTGGAGTGCGTCCCTCTAACGGCCATAAATCCACGCACGCACAACCAACCTCTTCGCTCCGGCCGTGTGGGGCCCGTCGCCATCTGCCGACCTGTCCCTCGGTTTTTATTTCCGGGAGCACGACAGCGAGTCGGAGCCTCAATCCCCAACACTCTCCAGATTGAAATATGGAAGATGAAGCCATCCCAAGAGCTCCTAAGAGGCAGAGGGCTTTGGGACGACAGCGATCTCCGACATCGCAGGCAAGAAAGAAGCTTCCAGGACGCGTAGGCCCGGGGCCTGCCTCCTTGCACTCAGTTCAGGATGGAAAGACGTCCGATGCTTCGGGAGTCCAAGGGGAGAAGAGAAGGAGTGAAAGGGGAAAGGTCAGTCGCCAGCTGCAGAGGATAAATCAGAAGGGCTCCCGTCATGGGGACGGGCCGCAAGCCCTCACACGTGATTTACAGCCAGCCGCCGACGTCCCCCTGCCTCCCTGAACATAAGCCAGTGACTCCATTAGCCAAAAGGATGCAGCACTGGGCCGGGAAGGAGAAACGGTATTTCAGACACGCGAGCATTGCGTCTGTCGGGTCTCCTCTGAATCCAGCCCAGTGTGGAAAGGGGAGAGGCTGGGAGCGGGTGGGAACGGCCGCCCCCCACCTGGGCCGGCGCCGGGGTCCCAAGGGCAGGCACGTGGACGGGTGGGCAGGGCCAGCACCAAGGGCCGGGGTCACCTCGGACGAAAGGCCGTTCCCTGGCCCCCCGTGGCTAAGCTGAGGCGTCACGACTCGAGCGGAAACGCCGGCTCCCCAAGGCCCTGCTGCAAACTTAAATTTACGGTCTTTCAGCATGATGCCAAATCTTCCCGGGAGGAGGGAGAAATCTCCCTGCCCCGCGACCTGTGCTCAATTCCCCAGTAAACAGAATTATGAGCAGCACGGAGGGTCTCGTGAGCCCCTTGTTCCTGCAGAGCCATGTCCCGCCCCGAGATCGTCTCCGAGAGTGCAGAATAAATAAATATTTCTGGTATCATTAGGCATCACCAAATAAAACACGTATTTTCCACCGCTGGGCACCACAAAGCCGGCGGGGACCGAGGAGCGTGTTCCCCTCCACGGCGGCAGACAGCCAAAGAGAAGGCACGGAAGATTCCAGGCCCTCGACGGAGGCGGGAGAGGCCCTGCCAGGGTCGCTGGTCCCAGCACAAGGTGGGGGAGAAGGAGATCTCGGCGGTGAGGCGTCTGTAACAACAATGGAAGTACACACAGCACGTGGAGGCATCGGGGAGTATCTCGTAAACTCCGGAGAGAGCGAGCCAGGGACCCGGCCGTGTTCCCAAGTATCGTACGTACTGGCTCGCGATGGGACTGCCGTGCATTTGCCACCCCACCCAGGAAACCTCAAACCTTCTCCCCTCTCGTTCCTCAGAAGTTTATTAAGAACCAACCACGTGCCAGCACGAGAAACACCAGAACATTCTGTATCAGAGCGGAAGGGGAAATCTCGTGTTTCCGACCCCTCTCCGTCACCGTGCACCCAGCAAAGGCCACGGGCCACGGGAGCGCCCGCTGTGCGGGGAATATCGAAACGGGGCCTCCCTCCTCCGTCTCTAAATGAGAGGGACAAACAGCCAGCCTGGCAACCCAGAACCTGGGACACATTTTCAGTGACGGGGGCACCATCGTCACTCACAGCTCGCCAGCTGGCGGGTGGCCTGGCGGGGGACTGGCCAGCCGCCACTGATGCTGACTCGGGCCAGAAGGCGATGAGTAGCCCCACACACACAGGCCATGCGAGCGCCCCCCGGCCTGCGTCGGGCGCCGTTAGAGACGTAGTGGTGGGGGGAGAGAGGAAGATGGATAAGGAAGGAGGATAAGGAAGGAGAGAGGAAGGTGGGTAAGGTGAAGAGGAAGGTCTTCCCATGAGGGTGTGATGTCTGGAGCCACAGCCACCACTTGGAGGTCCTGGGATGATAATCACGAGGACACAAAGTGGGGGACGTGACGCGGAACGGATCAGATCGCCCTGAGCAGCAGCGCCCATCCCACCACTTCCTAAGCAGCTGCGTCTTATCTGAGCAAACGTCTTTGCTGCTTCAGCCCGTCTTACCCAGGCATCGTGCTAGCCGTACAGGCAGAGCCCCAGGAGAGCCCACAGTGACACGGCCAGAGACCGTTGGGAGCACGTCACATGGAGATCGTGCTACGGCGGGACAGGAAGAGCCGGGGTGCTCGCGGCGGCCAGCCAGGCCCACAAGGGCCGCCCGGGGCCAGTGGCGCCGCTGGCCCAGCAGCGTCAGACGCGGCGGGTGCCTGGGCCAAGGTCCCGGTGTCATGGGCGGGGGACTGGCTGGGACCCACATACGACGATACTATGATAACATCCTGCATGTAAACGCTATTTTTACTTTCAAGATATTTCCAGGTATTTGGGAATACCTCTTATCTCAGACTCAAAACATTTCATAGGCAGGCGGGACTCCCACAGCAGGCAGGAGACCCCCGTGGGGGAGGGAGAATGGAGGCGGCCCAGAGATAAGAAGGGCGGGGAGCAAGGGGGGGATGGGCCGTCACAGGGAGGGCCCCTGGCCTGACGCCATCGGAACCCACGCTGCCAAGACAGCTCGTCGCCAGACCCAGGTCCCAGGCTGCGCCCTGGAAGGCAGGTGCTCCTGGCCTGGAGAGCCGCAGAGCCCCTGCCCACCCTGCTTGGTTGTCCCCCCACCAGTCCTTGGATGGGGAACGTCTAGCCGTGGAGGCTTACGCCCGGGCACTGTGCTGGAATCACCTCTGTGGAGCCTTCCAGAGAGGGAGCTGGCCCCCAGGAAGGCCAGAACCTCCCTCTGCACCTTCTCTCGCAGCCTGTGTGAGCCAGGCCTGGCCAGCGTGAGGGGCGCCCACGGTGTCAGGGCCTGGCCGGCCCAGCAGGAAGGGCATGAGGGATCTGCGAGCCAGGCCATGCACGTCTCGGGCTCTCCCCTCTCCTCACTCCCCTCCTGCCCGTTACCTGGCCTCCAGGGTAGGGTCCCCTGGGATTCTCCACACGGAAGCCCCCATCATCTCCTTTACATGCTTGGTTCCCAGTCTGAGCTCTTTTCTCGGCCTTTATCCAGGCTTCCTGCCCACCTTCCCCTGGGGGGGGGGCGGGGCTCAAAATCTCATGCTCAAGTGCATCGACACCAGTCACGCGCACCCCGACACAGCGCTCCCTTGGCCGCATGTGTTTATTATGAATTCCAATGCTTCCCTGCCAGCACGACCCTCGGCTCACCTTGGACCCCTCCCTCAGTTCAGTTCAACCCAACAATCTTTCACTGAGTGCCCTACACACTGTGCAGCTGGGGTAAGACACATCGGGCACGGATCCTGCAATTAAAGACATTAGAGACCCCACGTAATTGGATGTTAGAGACAGGCTGGACCTTTAAGAGCATTTGGAATCCAACCTCTTATTTCATCCCGAACAAGAGAAGGCCCAGAGAGAGTCAAGGGATGGCTCCAGAGCACACAGCTCAGAACGTGGCCCCAGCCCCCTCACCCCCCGGCAAGGGTCCTCCCCACAGTTGTACAGCCCTCCCCTCCTGGGGGGCATGTCTGAGCTGGAAAGACGGGGAGCACACAGACAGACCCGCTCATCATGGGGCCTTCGAGGTCTGCTCGTTTCTTCACCCAGTTGCACTGAAACTAGACATCTGAGGGCAGAACAGAACTGGGCACATGTGTGAAACCCAGGTGAAAACAAACGAAAAATCCCAAAAAACAAACAAAAGAAAGCCCGATCACAACCCAAACGAAAAGGGTTACCATAATCGGGTTTAAACAAGTATTCTCCAGGACGATGCAAAGCACCTACCATCCAGTAATTTCAGTTTCAGCCGTGTAATGTCACATTTACACACCGTTTTCTAATTTCTTAGGGGAAAAACACCCTTGTTCAATCTGCACCATTTCCACTGCTCTGCCAGCTGCTGGGGTGTCTGACTTTTCATTTGCTGATTTAGACGCTCGTATGACACATCCAACCTTTTAAATAAATCATTCATTTTTTTTAAAGGTTGGCTATGTCACAGTGTTGTGATGCACCCAATTTTTAAAGTAACTGTTTATTTGATGTCAGGTACATCAGACATAAAAATAAATGTGACTTGGCAGAACTCTCTCGTGTTCACAGCCATCCTACATTTCCCCTCATCCCTGCTCTCAGAAGTCGCTCTTAAGAAAGGCTTCTGAACCAGTCCTTCGATGTCGTGTGATGCCCCTGCCAGGCTCGGTGCTCCTCACTGAATCCTGCCCATTCCGGAACTGTGCCTGGGACACAGGAAGGAGCCCCTCCTCACTCGTTTGTGACAGGGATGAAAGGCTGGGAGTATTTGCATCGTAAGTCTTAACCTCTAACTGGGAAACGAAAACTCAGAGGCATTTGAAGCAGATGTATGGGGCGAGACCCGGGAGGAATACACTACACCCCAAGGTAATAAGGCGAATGAGCTGGGATGTGGACGCGGACAGTGAGCCCCACCAGAGCTTACCCCCTAATGCCCTCAGACACACAGTCTACACTTGCTCTCGTGCATGTGCGTGTTGGGTTTACATTCTCACTCCAAGACTCATAAATTCTGAACACACACACCTGTGCATGTGTCGGCTTTACAAAACACAGAACTGGAGCACTGTGACAAGGTCCATGTTACTTTTATTGTAGAAAGCTTACTATGATAATGAGCATTATTCGGTCTTTTTAACTTTATTTATTTTGAGAGAGCAGAGACAGTGCAAGCGGGGGAGGGCAGACAGAGGGAGACGGAGAATCCCAAGCAGGCTCTGTGCCTTCAGCGCAAAACCCGACGCAGAGCTCAAGCTCACGAACTGTGAGACCACGACCTGAGCCGAGATCAAGAGGCGGTTGCTTAACCGACTGAGCCCTCCAGGCGCCCCGAACGTTATTAGATTTTTAAATACAGTTTATAAATCAAGTATACGTCGGCATCACGATGCTAGTTACCATATTCATATTAGTGACAGTGGCACATAATAATGCTCACAGAAAGGCACTAATGCCCTTGCTGATACCACTTCTGCATCATTATTATCATTCCTAGGAAGCCCTGTGCCACAGCTGGAGTGTTGTGCCTACGAAGCAACAGCACTACCATGTGTTATTTGCATGCAGGAAAACGTGACTGTAAATTTTAACTTGGGGACTTTTGTTGCTCATGTATAGTGGTGGCTGGTGAAGCCATCATCTCAGTTTCAGTCTCCACTATCTGATGAGTGGGAAAAAGCCACTCAGTTCTGGTATCATGTTTTGAGACAAAGACAAGGAGAGAAATGCACGAATCCTAAAACTCAACAAGCTAAAAAGCAACATCAAGAGGGGCAAGGAACATGAAGAGTAAATTTGCCAAGTGGAGAACTCTGAAGTCCCAAAGAGTATGAAAAAATTCCCAGACCCACGAGTAACCAGAGAGCAAACAAAAAGGTAGACACAATGGGGCACCTGGGTGACTCAGTCGGTTGGGTGTCTGATTTCGGCTCAGGTCACGATCTCACGGTTTGTGAGTTCGAGCCCCATATCGGGCTCTCTTCTCTCAGCACAGAGACTACCTTGGATCCTCTGTCTCCCTCTCTCTCTGACTCTCTCTTTCTATCTGTCTCAAAAGGAAATAACATAAAAAAAGAAGATAGACACAAAATGCATGAAAATGGTGGTCAGTGGGAGAGTGGGAGGAAATGAGACAAAAGGGGTGAGCAAACAAAGAAACCATACAAGAGAGGGGCTTTGCAGTGACCAGTG
The DNA here is from genome assembly GCF_018350195.1 of Panthera tigris. NCBI lineage: Eukaryota > Metazoa > Chordata > Mammalia > Carnivora > Felidae > Panthera > Panthera tigris. The sequence goes on along the minus strand of NC_056671.1, from coordinate 89,988,389 downwards.
ACAATAATGTACCATGAACCGAAAAGTATAAAAACACAACCCTCTTCACCTGAGGGAAAGAAGTAGACTAATAAATAACTTTAAAAAATTGAAGGAGGGGGGAAGATTCTGGATACCAGGTGAACATTAAGAAATAATTGTACTTCTATATACCAGCAACAAATAGAAAATTAAATTTTAAGATACACTATTTATAATAGTATTAAGGACATCAAATATCTAAAAGTAGTCTAAAAACATATGCAGGACCTTTGTATTAACTGGCATAAAACATTTTTAAGAGAACAAAAATAAAAGATATAAGTAACTGAAGGGACATACCATCTTCATGGATTGGAAGACTCAATATATTAATAATGTCAGTTCTCCTCAGATTGATTCCTAAGTTAAATACAATCCCAATATAAAACTCTCAGCTGTTTTTCTCCTGTGGAAACTGACAAACTAATTCCAAATTTCACATGAATATACAAAAGGGGCAAAGAATAAACAAGGCACTCTTAAAGAAACGTAAGCCAGAGGACTTAAACTACTTGATATTAAGATGTTTCATGCAGCTGCAGTATATAAGACAATGTAGTACTGAGGCAAAGTTAAATAAACTCCTCAGTGGAACAGGAGAGGCAGTCCAGAAACAGGCCTACACAAATACAGTCTGATTTAGGATAAAGGTGATATGGTAGTGTGGTGAGGAAAGGATGGCAGTTTCTTTATTTTTTTTTAAAGATTTTAAATGTTTATTTATTTTTGAGATAGAGAGAGAGACAGAGTGTAAGCAGGGGAGGGGAAGAGAGAGAGAGGGAGACACAGAATCCGAAGGAGTTTCCCGGCTCTAAGATGTCAGCACACAGCCTGACACAGGGCTCAAACCCATGGACCACGAAATCATGACCTGAGCTGAAGTTGGACACTTAACTGACTGAGCCACCCAGGCACCCCAGGATGGCATTTTCAATGAAAAATATTAGGTCAATTGGATATACATATAAGACAATAAAGAACCTGGTTTCCTAAACAAAAGTCAATTCGAGATGGGTTGCAGATTCAAATATGGAAGATAAAAGAAACTTTAGAAGAAAACACATAGAGAATATCTTTGTGATCTTTGGGATGGTAAAGATTTCTTAAGCAGAGTAGTAACTATAAAAATATCATCAAAGAAGGGCACCTGGGTGGCTCAGTTAAGCAACTGACTCTTGATTTCTGCTCAGGTCAGGATCTCACAGTTTGTGAGTTTGAGCCCCTCTGTTTGAGCTACACTTACAGTGTGGAACTTGCTTGGGATTCTGTCTCCCTCTCTCTTTGCCCCTCCCCTGCTCATACTCTCTCTCTCTCTCTCTCTCTCTCAGAATAAATAAACAAGCTTTAAAAAACACCATCAAAGAAAGCATTACTAAACTGACAATATTAAAATCCACAACTTCTAGTCATCAAAAAAACACCATTAAAATAGTAAAAATGCAACCCACAACGTGGGAGAGTATTTTGCAACATGTTTCCAACAAAGTGCATTTACAGAATGTATATATCACCTGCTACAAATCAATAAGAAAAAGACAGACAACCCAACAGAAATATGTGTGGAAGAAATAAACAGACACTTGGCAAAAAAGAGAATAGCCAGAGGCAAGGCCTCAAGAATGCAGCGAGAGGAGATTGAGGAAGCTCCTGCCATCAAAAGACATCTATTAAATCTATCAAAATTAGCCAAGACATTGTCAAAGTCTCTAGAGATTGAACAAATTGAGAACCATGCATTCAATGAAATTATGGAAAGTTGGTGAGAACAATGAGACAGCATGGCATTCAAGCTACGGGTTGGCCCCATAGCAAGCCCAGATGCTGGACTTAGTAGACAGACCTCAAAGCAGCACAAGAAACATGCTCTCAGAACTGAGGGAGACCATCTTCAAAGAATTAAAGGAAAGTATGATAATAATGACTCATCAGAAAGAAAATGTCATGACACAATAGAGAATGTATAAAAGAGCCAAATGAAAATCCTGAAGTCTAGAACTACAATAGGAATGAAAATGTCGGGGGCACACGGGTGGCCCAGTCGGTTAAGCCTCTGACTTTAGCTCGGGTCATGATCTCACAGTTCATGGGTTCGAGCCCCATGTCAGGCTCTGCACTGATGGCTCAGATCCTGGAACCTGCTTTGGATTCTGTGTCTCCTTCTCTATCTGCCCCTCCCCTACTCATGCTCTGTCTCTCTCTGTCTTTCAAAAATGAATAAACATTTTAAAAATTTAGAAAAAAAAAATTAAAATGTCACTAAAATCTATTAACAGTTCTTTTGAGCTGTCAGAAAAAAGAATTGCATAATTTGAAGATAGATTAATAAAGATTAAGCAACCTGAATAACAGAGGGAGAGCAAATTAGGAAAAATAAACAGAGCTTCAGAGAAATGTGGGACACCATTTAGGTGACCTAATCTACAAATCTAAACTCCAAGTAAGAAAATATAGACATCCACACTTAGAGAGACATATATTACAGTCAAAGTATTCAAAACCAAAGATAAAGAGGAAATCTTGAAAGCTGTGAGAGGGACACCTGGGTGACTCAGTCAGTTAAGCATTTGACTTCAGCTCAGGTCATGACCTCATGGTTTGTAAGTTCAAACCCTGAGCTTGGAGCCTTCTTCAGATCCTTTGTCTCCCTCTCTCTGCCCCTCCCCCACTTGCACTCTGTCTCTGTCTCTGTCTCTCTCTCTCTCAAAAATAAATAAATATTAAAAAATTAAAAAAAAAAGCTGTGAGAAAAACTACTCACCATGTACAAGGGAACCTCAATAATATTAACAGATGACTTCTCATTTGAAATAATGGAAGCCAGAGGCAGTGAGATGTATTCAAAGTGACAAAAGAAAAAAAAAATACCTGTCAACCAAGATTCCTACATCCAGCAAAACTATCTTTCACAAGTGAATGTAAAATGAAGACATTCTCAGATAAACAAAACCAGAATTTGTTGCTAACAGACCTGACTTCTAAGAAATACTAAAGAAAGTTCTTAATGCTAAGAGCCAGCAAGACCAGACGATAATATAAATGTCTGTAGAAAAACAAAGAGCACCAGTCAAGGTGATTGTAAAATAAACAGTATAATTGCATATTTCTCTTTCTTTCTCCTCAACCTATTTAAAAGCAATGACATAAAACAATATGGGTTCAATTGTACTGTACAACCTGTAACATACAGAAATGTAACATAGTTGACAAGTACAGCACAAAGAATGCCAGTGGACTGCAATGCTGGATTGTAATAAAGAAATGACACAAATAACACAAATCCAGAGAAAGAAAAGAAGAGAACCAGAAATGGTAAATTAAAAGATTAATATAACAAACTCTATAAATACATGTTTATTCTCCTTTTTCCTTTCAGCTTCTTTGTAAGATATAAGATTATACACATTAATAATTATAAAAGTGTATTGTTAGATTTGTAACACTCACAGATGTAATTTGTATAATAATAATGGCACAAAACAGAGTAGAGGAAATAAAGCTATAAAGGAGAAAACTTTACATGACTTACTGGAATTAAGGTAGTATATGCCTGAAGTAGATTCTGATAAGTTAAGATGTATTACAAGTCCTAAAGCAAGCAGTAAGAACATAATTTAAAATATATAGATAAAAAAAATAATTAATGGAATGATTACACTAGAAAACACTAGAAAATATATCTATTTAATGCAAAAGAAGTCAGAAGAGGAGAAACAGAGAAAAATAAAAGATGTGAGCCATATAGGGGGAAAAAAGGAAAATAGAAAACATTATACCAACCATATTAATAAAAACATTAATATTAATGAATTAAACAATCCAGTAAAAAGGCAAGATTGCCAGATTGGATTTTAAACAGCAAGATCCAGATACATGCTGTCTACAGAAGATATATTTCATACTCAAAGATACAAGTACATTGGAAGTAGAGGGATGATAAGAGATACCAGCAAAAAACAGTTCTTAGAAAGCTAGTGTGCTATGCTGACATCAGACAAAATAAACTTTAAGACAAAACAAGTCACTAGAGATAAAGAGGGACATTTTATAGTGAAAAAGGATCTACCACCTGAAAGATATAGCAACTATCAACACGCATGCACCTAGCAACAGAAACCTAAAAGACATGCAGAAACTGACAGGACTGAAGGTAGAAACAAACACTTGAACAATAACAGTTGGAGACTTAAATAGCCCGGTTTTAATGATGGACAGAACAACTAGACAGGAGATCAATAAAGGGATAGAAGACTTTAGCAACACTACAACTCAGCTAGACTTAATGGACATATGCACACACCCACCACCAACAGAACACTCACTCTTCCCAAGTGAGAATGGGACATTGTCCAGGATAGACCATATGTTAGCCCATGAAAGAAGCTTTAGTAAATTTAGAGAATTGAAATCATACAAATATGTTCACCAAGCACAATGGAATAAAATTGGAAATCAATAAGAGAAACAATTTTGGGACATTCCCAAGGATGTACAAATTAAACAACATACTCCTAAATAATCAGTGGGTTAAAGAATAAATCATGAACAAAATTAGGAAATACTTTTGGATTAATGGAAATGAAAACATAACATAAAAAACCCTTGAGATATGTTAAATCGGTGCTCACAGGGAAATCTTTGGCTGTAAATGCCAATACTAAAAAAGAAAAAATCTCAAATCAATGACCTAATTTTCTGCCTTAAGACACTAGAAAGAAGAAACTAAACTCAACGCAAAGAGAATGAAGGAAATAGTAAAGGTTAGAGCAGAAATAAGTGAAACACGATAGGAAAACAATAAAGAAAATCAACCAATTATGTTGACCTCTGAAAAAGATCAATAAAATGACAAATATTTAACTGATTAAGAGAAAAGAAAAAAGATTCAAATTACTAAAATCAGGAATGAGAGAAGAAACACTACACCCACTCTTATGGACATGAAAAAGAGTATAAGGGAACACAGTGAATAACTCTATGCCAAGAAAGTAGACAACAGATAAACTGAACAATTTCCTAGAAAGATGATAAACCACTGAAACAGACTCTAGAATAAACAGAAGATCTAAATAGACATGTAAGAAGAAAAGAGATGAATTAGTAATTTTAAAACTTCCCACCAAGAAAGCCCAGGCCCATAGTTGCTTCACTGGTGAGTTCTACCAATCATTTAAAAAGGAATTAATACCAATTCCTCACAAACTCTGCCAAAAATGAGAATGGAACACTTGCCAACTCATTATGAGGTCAAAATTACCCTGATACCAAAACCAGACAAACACATCATGAAAAAAAAAATCTACAGACCAATAGCTCTTATGAGTGTGGACGCAGAAATCCTCAACAATATCTTAGCAAACTGAACCCAACAACATATAAAAAAGATTATACACCGTCACCAGGTGGGATTTATCCTAGATATGCAACATTGGTTTTATCTCCAAAAATCAATGAAATACACTGTATTAGTAGAATAAAGAAAAAGCCCCACCTGGTTATCTCAGTGGAAGCAGAGGAAGCATTTGACAAAATCAAACACCCTTTCATGGTTAAAAAAGCAACACTCAATGAAGTCCTAAGAGTTGGTCAGGTGGGACGCTCCTCAATCAGAGAAAGGGCATCTATGAAAAACCCAGAGCTAACATCAAACTCAAGGTGAAAGACTGAATTCTTTACTCCTAAAACAAGCAACTGGGCAAGATGTCTCTCTCACCACCTGTAATCAATATTGTACTGAAGGTTCTAGGCAGGACAATCAGCCAAGAGAAAGAAAAAGACCTCGTGATTGGAAAGGAAGAAGTAAAACTGTCTATGTTCAGATGACATGACCTTCTATATAAAAATCTTGAGGGATCCACAGAAAACCTTTTAGACCTACTAAATTATTTCAGAAAGGATGCAGTATACAAGATCAATATAAAATTGTGTATACTGGGGCTCCTGGGTGGCTCAGTCGGTTAAGCGTCCATCTTCGGCTCAGGTCATGATCTCGTGGTTTGTGAGTTCGAGCCCCGCGTCAGGCTCTGTGCTGACAGCTCGGAGCCTGGAGCCTGCTTCGGATTCTGTGGCTCTGTCTCTCTCTGCCCCTCCCCCACTTGTGCTCTGTCTCTCTCTATCAAAATAAATAAAATGTAAAAAAAATTTTTAGTTGTGTATATTAATACACATAGCTAGAAAATAAGCATATAAAAGGGTGCTCCATATCACACGTCATCAAGGATACACAAATTCAAGCAGTGAGATACCACTACTCACCTATTACAATGGCGAAAATCCAGAACACTGACACCACCAAATGCTAGCAAGGATGTGAAGCAACGGGAACTCTCACACGTTGGAGCGGGAATGCAAAATTCATAGGCGATTTGGAAGACAGTTTGACAGTTTCTTGCAAAACGAAACATACTCTTACCATATGATCCAGCAATCATGCTCCTTGGTATTTACCCAAACCTGCTGAAAACTTATGTCCACATGAAAACCCTCACATGGGTGTTTATAGCAGCTTTATTCGTAATTACCCAAACTTGGAAACAGCCAAGATGCCCTTCACTACGTGAATGAGTACACTATGGTCCCTCCAGACAATGGAATATTATTCAGCAATTAAAAGCAATGGACTATCAAGCCATGAAAAGACACGGAGGAAGTTTAAATGCCTATTACTAAGTGAAAGAAGCCAATCTGAAAAGGCTACATACTGTATGATTCCAACTATACGGCATTCTGGAAAAGGCAGAACTATGGAGATGATAAAAAGACCGGTGATTGCCAGGGGCTGGGGGGTGGGGTGGATGAATGAGTACGTGGCTCATGGAGAATTTTTAGGGTAGTGAAAACACTCTGTATGACACTCTGATGGTGGACACGTCACTACATGTTTGTCTACACCCACAGAATGTACAACACCATGAGTGAATCCTAAGGTAAACTAGGTGATTTTTGACATGTCAACGTAGGTTCATCGTTGGTAAAAAAGGTACCGTTCTGGTGAGTGACGTTGATAACGAGGGAGGTTATGCACGTGGGGGAGTGGGAGTCTATGGGAAATGTCTGCACCTTCCTCTCGGTTTTGTGGCAGACCTAAATCCTCTAAAAGGAATGAAAATCTAGAAAAAAATTTAAAAGATAGCAATATTTAAAAAAAAAAAAAAAGAGGATAGCCCAGCCAAGTGGTCAACAAATACACGAAAAGCCGTTCGGCGGCATTAGTCGCTACAGAGGTGCAAATTAAAGCCACACTCCAACTGTACTGCTACCAGAGTGGCTAAGATGAAAAAGACACAAAATACCCAGCGCTCCGCGCTGACCCCGGGTGGGGCACAAACACAGAAACGGATGCCTGCCGGGTTCACGCCCCACAGAAAGGCGCACAGGCGTGCACCAGAAGGCACCTGCGGGAATGTTCACAGAAGCACTCTTTGTACTTCTTTGGATTTTATTTCTAGCCCCGAACCTGAAACTGCCCACACGCCCACCCACGCTGGGATGGACAGAAGACGACAGAGTAAAACACGGGCGCACGGGGAATAATGACCTGTGTGATCCGGTGGATGAGGGTGGGAATCACCGAAGGCCAAGCAGATGAGGAGGGCGAAGGCTAGTTACGCAAAGCCCGCTCAGCGGAAGTGGACTGCCGTCCGTGTGTTTGGCAGAGACTCAAGGCAGGCAGAAGAGCCGGAAGGTTCTGTATCCCCGTCTGCCCTGATGGAGGCTGGCAGCCGGGCAGAGCCGGAGGAGGCCGGCCAGAAGTGGGGCGTCCTACGTGATCGGTTAGGGGGCATGTTTGGCTTTCTCTGCTCGGTCCTAAGTCGGAAGTAAAGACAAGAATTAGAGAATCTGTCAGTTATTAATCAAGCCTAGGCCATTTGGGGCCAATAGTCACAGAAATCACTAAGCGGCTTCCTGGATCATCCCTGGAGATAGCAGTCTGGCTTCTTGCGAGTGTCAAGAAGGGGGTGGGCAGCTGTCTTCCCGGGGCTGTTTGTTTCCGACAAGGGGGTTGGCTTTCTGGACAGGTAGCTGCGGGTGTGGGTCAGGCTCTACTTTTATATATGGTCTGGCCATTGTCCCCTTGTATATTCAGACTCTCAGACACACGAATAATAAAGATGTGAGCGAGGTCCATGCACAGTGTGGATGAATCTCCTAGAGGCGATCTAATCTGCCCTCACCACGCGGTTCTGTCACGTGAATACAAAACAGGCAATATTAACCTACTGTTGGGGTGGGGACTCTGGCATTGTGGCTGACGGGACGAGAGAGGCCATGTCCTGTTTCCAGGTTACGTAGCTGAGTCAGTGTGTGAAAATGCATCGAGCTATATAGCTGTAACACATACATTTTGTTGTGTAGGGGCTGGAGAAGGCGTCGGGAGTGAAATTCTCGGAGCTCCCTTTGCCAGATTATTAAGAAGGAAATCCATGGGCTACTTTTTAAATCACATATTTTGTTACAGATGGTTTGGTGTTTAAACTGTCCAAATGACCTATGAGAGGTGTCTTCCTTTGATATTCAAATATTGAGAGTAGTGGGGCCCCTGGGTGGCTTGTTGGGTCAAGACTTCGGCTCAGGTCACGATGTCACTCACACTTCCTGGGATCCGGTCCTGAGTCGGGCTCCATGCTGACAGCATGGAACCTGCTTGGGATTCTCTCTCTTCCATTCTCTCTGCCCCTGCCTGGCTCATGCTCGCTCTCTCTCTCTCTCTCTCTCTCTCCCTCTCAAAATAAATAATCACTAAAATAATAATAATAATAATAATTAAAAGAAAAAGAAATATTGAGAGTAGTGACTATAACTTCCATGGCTTGGGTGATGGAACGCACTTGGTGGTTAGATGATGAAATATATTTATTAAACTGTGTAGAACGTTTGTCGCCCCCTCCCCTCCCCCCGGCCCCCGCAAGGAACTCAACATGTTTCCTATTTATCCTCAAAATTACCCAGTTACGTTTACAAAGGAGTAAGAGAGGCAGGTATCAGGCCCTGGTTTTACAAAACACAGGGTTAATTGTGCATCTCAACATACAAACAGCCCCAAAGAAAGGTACAGAAACTGTCCAGAATTCATATACTTTTCATTTCTTGATTTTATATCTGAACATTAAACCTGCTTAATCCTTGAACTCAGACCTTCCCGCTGTGCCCAGAGGCTAAAAACCCTCCTGGCAGGGTCTCTCCTTCCAAGGCTAGGGGTCTGTTCGGTTCCCACCGGCACCTGCAGGAGAGGGCCCACCCCTGCCTGTGCGCCTTGGAGATACCCTCGGCTTCCCTTCCTTGCACCCTGTAAACACTGAGGTTTGGGGAAGGTGAAGGGCTTACACGTGCACTCGGCTCTCAAGGAGTCCCTTAGCCTGGGACATGGGCACGAGCATCTCCTGATTCTGGCACCTTCCTAGGCCCAGGGGTACCTGTGTTCCAAGCTCTCTCTGAAAGTCCCCTGACCCCCGACGGCCCCCCCCCCCCCCCCCGGCACTAGGCTGGCTTTGAAGCCCCAGGAGCACAGGCCTCCTGGCCCGTGTTTCCGCTGCAGCCTTCCAGACGCTCCTGGGGAAGGGGGGGTGGTGTGCCCAGCAGCTTCCAGGGCGCAGGTGAACAATAACTAGGCCCCAGCAAGTACCCCAAACCCAGAGGCCAGGAATGGCAAGGGACGCATGGTGGGGGGACGGTCTTTCTTGGAAAGATGACCCCGTGCCAAGAAGGCGTATTCACAAATTGCGCGCAAAGAGGCGGAAAAGGCAGGCGCGCGCTTTGTCGGTGTCCGGGGGGCGCGGGGGGCGCGGGGGGGCGCGGGGGGGCGCGGGGGGGCGCGGGGGGGGCGCGGGGGGGCGCGGGGGGCGGCGGGGCGCAGGCGCCATGCACCAGACAGTTAAAAATGGGAACATAAGGTAGCATTTCCTTTATCATATCCCATAAAAATAGCAATTTGCTGCAGCCCCGTAGCCCGGTGAGGAAGGGGGTGGCTTCGTGATAACGCAGCGATGACAGATAGGCCCGCGCCGAGGTGTCGCCGTGTCGCGCTGGGGAGCATAATAAATTGCGAGGAGCCGAGCAGAGGACAGGGCGCGCGCCTCCTCCCCCAGCAGCCAAATAACTCAGGCCGGCGCCGTAATTATGCTGTGTGAAAATATGGGATTAATTAGACGGTGCGCGGACACGCTGTCCTGTCATTAAAGGCTGCGGCGCGCCCGCCACTGCCCCCCGAGCAGGGCCGCCTTCTCTGTTCACACTCCGGGCTTATTATCTGACTGCCGGCCACTGACGCGTCCTCCCGGCCGGGCAGGGCCCGCTGCCACACTGACTGCATTGTCGCCACCTGCTTTAAAGAAAGGCAAGCCCCGGGTATGACTTGTCAATAAAAACTGTCAGTTGGAGGCCCCGGTGCGGGGGAGGGAGGCTGAGGGGGAGGGGAGGGGAGGGAGGAGGCAGAGGCCACCTCAGGCCTCCCCACCCAGGGGCATTTCCTGCCGCGGGGTCAACTTAACCATTTAGAGCCCTCCTTCAGCCCACGGGCAGGCCACCCCGTGTGGCCACAGGTGTGCCTCCAAGCAAGGAGCGAGCGGAGGCGCTGAGAGAACCTTCCAGAATTCCAAGCACAAAGGCCTTGGGTAAGCGGGTCAGAGCCCCTACGTGAGGTCCCTGTTTTCCTGCCCACAGCTGTCCTGGTCTCAGACACTCGAAGCGGAACAGCGTTTGTTTGCCTATTTGGGGTTGGGGGTCTCGGCGGCCAGGCCAGGGTGGGTGTGGACACACAGGAAGGGCTCCCCTGGCGTCAGGCCTTTACTTCCTCTGGAAAATCTGATGGGAGTCAAAGGCGAAGACCCGCGGCTGCTCAGAAGCCCCAGGACATGCTGTCCCTTGTAGGAGACTGACCCGGGGCCAGTCTTCTCCAGGCCCAGGACAGCACTCAGTCTGCTCCAGGAAGAAGCTGCGGATGGAACCTTCTGGAACGTGCCAGCTGGATGAGTGACGTCTCAGGAGCCAACAGGTAGACCCACCAAAGCCTGGAAGCCCCCCAGATCTCCTCTTCCCCCAACACACACCTGCACACACACGTACACCCCAAGGCAGGACGGGTTGACGTCATCCTCATGAGCCTTTGCGAATATTGTACATTTTGTTCTGAGAGTTGTTGGCGACTTTGGAATTTGGAGTTGCTGTCAGGATTCCTAACACTCCAAGAAGATAGTGGATTTTATATGTGGGGTCTTCCAGTCTCGGTGTGGGATTTTTGTGGTTGTTTTCACTTATCCTAGAAACAACCCCTTTCCCAACCTCCACGGCCAGGCTATGAACATATAAATCTTATCCTTTAAAACGGCACATTTAGGGGATTCACTTTCATTGGCCTTTCGATTCTGTGGAGAGCGATTAAGAACACAGAAGTCTTCGAAAACTGGGATTTAGATTTTGGGGGAGGGGGGCAGGTGCACAGGCAGGCCTGGGACAGAGGGAGGGGCCTAGAGAGAGAGAAAGAAAAAAAATTGTCCATTAGCAAATTAAGTAATTTAAGGTGAATTACACTTAAAATGACCTTTGCAATAGGTAATAGGCGATCCAAGACAGGAAGAAGGAGCTGAAATTCAACAGACTCAAGTCCGCACTGTGGCTTGAAAAATGGGAAATCCAAGAGGAAAAGAGAGCACGAGGAAGGAGGGAGATGTAAAATGAAGGCCGACACAGAGAAGTCATTTTGTGGAAGGTTAGGGTCATTAGCAAAGGGAAAATGATTAGCAGGAAAGTTCTCAAAATCACAGAGACTTGGTAAAGGAGAAGCAGCAGCGTTGAGCTGACAGTAATAAAAGTAATTTAGTGCGCGCGCTGTCTGAAGCGTCTGAGATGAAGTCGCGTACAGAGAGAGCGTGATCGCTGGCCTCACAGGAGAGAGGCGCAGCGTTTTTGTAAACTACATGTCGTTCTCCTTTAGTTGCATTGATCTGCTCGGGATAAAACCCTCCAGGAAATGTGAATCTTTTTAGCAAACATTGCTCCTCTGGAAGAGAATTTATTTCCACCTGCTTTTGGTTCATTTTAAAAACAAACGTCATAATTTTCTCCACCCTCCGTGCTCTCCCAGATCTACTTTCGGCAACGCCCGGACCTTTCGTCAGAGTTTAATTTCTTTGTGGGGAAGGGTAATGCCCTAACGACGTTTTGGTAAGTTTAGAGAAAAGCAAAAGAGCATGGCTTTGGATTCAAATTAATAAGTGACAAAGTGCACAAGTTTCTTCTGTGCGATTCAAGTAAATGGGTTCATTTATCGTGTGGTGTGGATTATTGGGAGGGTGTGATGCTGAGTCAGGACGGAAAGCAACAGAGAGCTTCCTAACTCACCTTCTGAATTAGAGAACACCTTCCTAGGTCATTTCCCCTAGATTTCTATTTTTTTAAGTTTATTTATTTTGAGAGAGAGAGAGAGAGAGAGAGAGAGAGAATTCCAAGCAGTCTCCACATGACCGTGTGTAGCCCCACGCGGGGCTCAAACTCACGAACCTCGAGATCACGATGAGCTGAGATCAACAGTCAGACGCTCAACCGACTGAGCCACCCAGGCGCCCCTCCCCTAGATCTCTAATGAGACAAAATGGGCCGAATTTCAGAGATATTAGTTGTCCGTGTTTGCATTTCAGCCTGGCACGGTGACTCATGACAATCCCGGAAGAGTGTCTCCAGTCCACTCTTGGAATGGCAGTGTTCACTCCCACCGCCTGGGGGTCTGGCTCAGAGCCACACCATCCTAACTCCTATGGTTTTCACTACATGATAAGCGGGGCACCAACGTCCTGCTCCCAAGGAGCTCTCCGTCCAGGTGGACACACAACTGACCGGCAACAAGAGGCAACTTGCTTCCTGACACTCATAGATGAGCTCCTTTACGGCTCACCATCGGGAAAGGCCGTGCAGAAAGAAGGACACGGAGATGGTGATGAATAACAAGGGAGAATTGGCTCTGCTGAGGGAAACTTCCAGAGTAACCAGAGGGTAGGAAGGCTCCGTGAGCTTGGCATGTTTGGGAATCAGCCAAGATGTCCAGAGCCAGAAGGTGAGCACAGACTTTGGTACTTCTGAGTAGGGCGTAGTGCTTTACAACGTGTCTACAAAGTCCCTTCAAATGGTGGAGCCAACCTCTCCTCTCAAGTGGACTTGGTGAGCCACTCCCAACAAAGGGAATAAGGTGTAAGTGATGATGTGCAACCTCTGAATCCAGGTCATGAAAGACTTTGTAGCTTCAGCCTCTCTCTTGGATCACCTTCCCTGGGAAAGACGCTGCCATGGTATTGAAGACACTCAAGTAGCCAATGGCCAGTCCACGTGGCGAAGCCAGGTGAGGGCGCCATCTTGGAAACGGATCTCCCAGCCCCAGTCAAGACTTCTGGTGACAACAATCCCAGGTAACGACTTGACCTTAAAGCTCTCAGAGACTGTGAGCCAGAACCACCCCCTTAAGTTGCTCCAGAATTCCTGACCCACAGCCACTGTGAGAGGATAAATAGGGGTTGTCTTAAGCCACTAAATGTTGGGGGGTAATGGGTACAGTAATAAGTAACTAATGCAGATGAGAGGTGACAACTGATGTACCTTCATCAAAGGTGATCCTGGACCGTAGGAAAGAAACGGTAGAAGCTGTTGCAGCAGTCAGGGCAAGAGACATTGGTGGCAGTTGTGGACCCGTAGGGAATGGGCTGTTTGGATGTGAAGAAGTCAGCAGAGGGAGGTGAGGGAAGAGAGGTGGGGACGACTCCTAGCTTTTGTCTTGAGCAACTGAGAGGACGTGGTGCCATTCATGAAGATGGGGAACCTTCTGGAAAGAGCAGATGCGTGTGGGTCAGCAGTGTTATTTAGAAGGGAACATGATGATGATGATGATGATGGCAGCAAACATTTATTGAGCATTTATTCTTTGCCCGGCCTTCTTGTAATGCTTTACTATTTTAACCCTCACAGCACTGTAAGGGCGAATCTATCAAAGAGATGTCGGACGGCAATCATCAATAAAAAAATTCTGCTAAAGCGAATTGAGGGTTTCCAAAGACTTCAGTATTCCCAAAGCATCCATTTGCAAACAAACAAAAACCTCCCCCATTGTGACATATATTTAATATAGATTTTTGGGTCCTTCTGGGGTGAGTCCCAGAAACCTGTATTTTAACAAATTCCCCTAGTGCTGCTGGTATGAAAGGCCCAGTGATTCACAAATACAGGCTGGGACTCACTGGTGGGTCTTGAAATCAATCAAGCGAGTTATGACAAGCAATTTTACAAAGATGAAATGGAACAGAATAGAAAATATCAGAGTGTATCAGAGCAGCAAGGATACGACCGGCTTTGGGAAACTTTTCCTTCAGTTATATCTAAATTTTATGTATGTGTGCATGTATCAGGTATGGGGTCATCCTGTGACTGTGCATCACAGTCAAAACAGTTTGGAAACCACTAGTCTAGGCGACACTCTTTGAGAAATGCTGCTTGAGGGTTGTTGGGCATACTTGATTCCACAGAGGGTTGTGATGGGAAGGCCCCCGACAGGTGGGGCTGACAAAGCCCCTGGGGGCTCGCTGCAGGGGGAGTGACTCCCCTCTGCTCCAGAGTTGAGACTCCCTGAGAGTCTCCTCGTGCCCACGCTGTGCTCCCTCCTCCTTCCCCCACCCGCTCCTTTGCCTCAGAGCTGGAACCCACCACTGCCCTCCCTCCTCTGCCCCGGCCCAGCCTTCCCTGCCAGGACCCCCACGGGCCCCTCCTGTCTGGCGCGCATGCCTCCATTCAGGAAGTTCCCCCAGGGTCTGTCCTGAATGCGGCATGGTCCCACACACCCAGCTGGCTTTCCCACACCGCTGTCCCTCTGTCCCCCATCCAGCCCCATCTGCTAGACCACTTGGATTGTTACGCTCACGGTCTTTGCTCTGACTCTCATCCCTCTCTTCCTCCACCATTAAGCAGTCCACCCTTGAACATGTACATGTAGCAGGCTTCTGGCAGGCACGATGGTTTCAAAAGTCAAAGGACGCACGCAGTCTCCGCCCTTAAGGGACCTGCGGGCTGCCACGGAAGGCAGGGGCAGGAGCAGTTATAATCCGGGGAGAGCGGGCGTCTTCCCTGAGCAGACGGCCCTGGATGAGAAGGGTCAGGGGGCGTTGTGGGTCAGCCAAAAACTCTCCGGACACAGGGAACAGAAGGACACAGGCAAGGAAGTGGATGAGTTGAGTGCTGTTCAACCCAAGGTTTGCTTGGGGGCACAGAGGGAGATGCGACTGGTCAGGTAGACAGAGTCCAAGGACCACGGGGATGCGTAAACTGTGTTAAGAAGTTTATCTTCTATCTCGCGGGTAATGGAGGTCCAGGGTAGGGTTTGAGCGGGGAAATGTCAGAGCATCCACATTAGAAAGACGGTTCTGGCCAAAGGGAGGCTCACAGGGTGGGTCGGGGCGAGATGAGACGCTGAGACGCGCCGAGAGGTGGTCCTAATGATCCAGGCAAGAGGTGGTGAGAGCTTCTGGCAAACGCTCTCCTTTTCCCTTCAGGGACATTAAATCAATTCACAGAACCAGTGGGTGGGGCCACAGCAGTCATGTAGCTCGGCTGGCTGCTCAGGGTGAAGGGCTCAACCCCGCGCTGCACCCCCTCCCCCGGCCCCTCCGGATAACTGATCCAGGGTGGCAGGTCTAACAGAGGGCTCCCGAGGGGAGATGTTGGGCTCTCCTTCCTCTGTCGGGCACCTCACTAACTCAGAGGCCATTTGTTCCTCTTCCACGAGTCCTTTTGTCCCGACGTCTCAAGGCGGCCTCCGGCCAGTCTTCCTTCCTCCTAATTGTTCCAACAGGTTCTTTCACCTGCTCCTCCCGTGACCTGGCTCCTGGCCCGCACGCCGCGGGGCAGCGTCTGCACTTTGGTGGTGCCCCTTGTACATCTTGCTCCCGTGAGGGGAGTGGAGTCTTGAGCTATGTCTGATGCTAATGGAGGTCATGGCTAAGCTTCGGGCAGTCAGTTCTCTTGAGGGCCGGGGGGCGGGTCATGGTGAGCACACGGCCTTCCTCCACATGTGGACCACCGTCAAGCCGAATAGTCCCCATTCTCCTTCCTGGTCCAAACACGATCAGAGCTGGAAGGAGCCTTCATGGTCATGCGGCGTGACCAAGGCCTTCACTGACAGACAGGACATGCAAGCCTAGAGGTCTTAAACTATCTCCCCCGGTGACTGAACCCGAGTGACAGTCGATTTGTTCACGGGCCGTTGATTGAAAGCACCCGGTGGCGTTTGCGTGGATCCCTGTTCAACGGAATCTTATTTTGGGGGCTCAGAGTAGGGCTGTGCCTCAACCCCTTTTGCCGTTGTAATGGTACCTCGCCCGGAGCTACTTTCATGGTAAAAGGAAGAAAACGAAGGGCAATTGGGCTGACTGGGTGCTCCTCAAGGCTGGTCACAGATATGACTCGTCAGGTAACATCATTTCCATATTCAGAATTCAGGTCACATTTCAGACATACCAAATCCTACCCCTGTGGGCAGGGCTGGAGAGTCTAATCTCTGGATTCGCCGATCTAAATTCAAGTATCCTTTGCTGTCATCCTAGTGAGGTCACGCTACTTACTGGCTTTCGGCATTTGTAGACTTAAAAATGGGGTCAGGGCTGTGTCCTGAGGTCTTTTCTAACCCCCTGTTCCAGGGGATCCAGTCAGTTGGACTCTTAGGATGGCATATCATGGTGGTGGTGAGATTCGTGGTCTCTCTCGGCTCTCCTTAGCCTCAGGACCCAGGTTTCTGGGGTGGAAATGCAGATGGCTAACTTCCGCTGTCATTTACCGCTGCTGTTGTAGAGAGGGAATTAAGTGCTAAAGACCACAGTAGAAATTGTACTCTGGGGAGTTAAAGGGTCGAAAATGAGTGCCTTTTTTTCCGTTCCGAGTTGAGAACCAGTTGAGAAGCAAGATGTCGAAGAAGTGCCCGCTTTATCGCTGATAAACTGATCGCGGGACTTGGCTTTAGATCCAAGGTGAACGAGGGTTACCAACTTGCCCTACTGCCCGCCACCTTCCCCCACCGACACAGGGTAGGCCTTGGGGAACCCACCCACGGTTTGAAAGTTGGGCTCAGGCAGAGCAGACAGTTCCTCGGGACAGAAGAGGTAAGAAAAGAAAGCAAATTGCCGGTTCTTGCAGACTTTCAATAGATTCGCTCGATGACACCGGGGCAGGTGTGAGTTAGCAGTTCCGGGACTTTATTGCAGTAGAGATCCCTTCCTATGGAGTACGGGGCCAGGAAAAAAGAGGGCCTCCCACCCCCATCTGGACCTTCAGCACCCCTTCCTTCCTGCTGTAGTGAGACCTTCATCTCTAACTCCGTCAGGTGCTACTGAAAGCCGCTGTAAGCAGGTTGCATTTAGAGGAGGCGCTTAGAGCCTGTAAGA
The DNA here is from genome assembly GCF_018350195.1 of Panthera tigris. Classification (NCBI taxonomy): domain Eukaryota; kingdom Metazoa; phylum Chordata; class Mammalia; order Carnivora; family Felidae; genus Panthera; species Panthera tigris. The sequence continues at coordinate 89,970,966 of NC_056671.1, read as the reverse complement.
CCACTCCCCTCATGTAACGTATTTCTTGGGTGATGCGGAACCAGAAGCCAAGTCGGAGTCCTGGGAGCCCCAAGGGGCAATGGGGCAGCCACCAGCTGGTGAACGAAATTCAGAGATGGCCCACACGTGAAGTCCATTTACATCGAGCCCTGGCTTTCCTTGGGTTGGAAGACGCATCCACCCCCAACTGACAAAAACCAAACCAAACGAAACAAACTTAGAAGCCAAAAACGCCGAGAAGACTTAAGGCAGAAGCTTAACGCCGTTGTGCTCTGTGAGTGCAGCTGACAACCGCCACGGCATTTCATTCTCCTCTCCTGGTGGTGACTTACTCCTTTCTCGGTTACAGCGTATATACTTTTTCCTTCTTCTCCCTTTCTCACACCCTCAAACTGAGCTGTGCGAATAGACTCAAGATGGCAGAGTATGCCAGTGAAACCACTGGAGACTAGAAGAGGCTACTGGTGGCTTCTGGCTGTTTCTATTTAAGTACATATTATAAAAGTTATTTGGTACGCAATAGTATGTAATTTAGTCTCTTGCTCAGATAACTAAACATGGCCAAGATGATTATTATACAGCTAATTGGTAGGAATTATCATCAGTCCATTTGAAGCGACTGACTCGATTACTTTCCAAAAGTTGGCGGATGGGGGGCTAGCATTTCCCACATGCACATCAGAGACTGGGGAGATGAAATGCTTTCATTCCACGGACTGTGGACCAAAATCCTCTCTTTGTTTGGACATCCCGCTCTGTGGCCAGTGATTTGGCAATTTCCCGATGCTGTCAGGCATCTCTGGGCTCGTTCTGCAGGATAGAAGGGCAGACGGGCATGGCATAGAGCCAGCTTGCCAGCCAAGCATGTCAAGTCAAATGGGAATCAATTCAACTTGCTTGGCTTCTTGGATGGAGGAAAGTGTCACTTTTTTTTTTTTTCAACATTTCAACATTTAGGAAGCACTATTCACTTCCTAAATCATGAAGCATATTTCCTTATTTATTTGAATGTTCAGACAACAACTACTCAAACACTAAGGGTAGGAGCAGGCCTGGAGGAGGGAGTCTCTGATCAGAGCTGCTGAAGGCTGAAGGCTGTGCCCTCCCTCACTTCCCAAGGCTTTTGTCCACTTTGGCTCTATCCCTAGGGTCTCCTGCACCGGGAGTCTGGGCTGCGGCCCCAGGATTCTGCAGTCAGGGGTCAGGGGGTTTGCAGAGCAAAATGAGATTTCAGCTGCTTTTCTCTGAGCTTCCCTCACGCAGTGGTGGTGGCTGCCTGTGCCCGAGGACCCTGGGCTCAGCCCTCTCTCCACCCCAACGCACGGTTCAAAGCAGCCAAAACAACATGTTGTTGCTATTTCCTCGTGTTCTTTCCTTCTACGTCTCTCTCGGGAGGATCAAGAGGACGGAGCCAGGAACCTGTGCCAGTTTGCCATCGAGGCAAGAAATGGATGTTGCAACTTGTTGACCCTCAAGTCATGTCATTTTGAGACTCTGTCTTTTAACCTCCTGTTAGGACAGAGGAGTTAGTACACTCTTCTTAACCACCCCATTCTCCCCATCCTTCTAGCTTAATTATAGTACAAGTTTTATTAAATTCATTTCAGTGTGAATGTGATGACTGTGTAAACATTGTTCACCATAGAGCCAAGTGATCTGATTTTCTTTCTTACACATTTGCTTAGCTTTTGCTGGCATTGAATCTCACTGTTTTTATCAGCTTAGTTTTTTTTTTTTAATATGCGGTCACTTATTTTTTCCAAACTATCCAAACTTTTCTTTTTATTTTTTTAACTTTTCTAATTTTTTAATTTTATTTGAGAGAGAGAACATGAGCGAGGGAGAGGGGCAGAGGGAGAGAGAGGGAATCCTAAGCAGGCTCCACGCTCAGCACGGAGCTCGACATGGGGCTCGATCCTACCACCCTGGGATCTCGACCTGAGCCGAAATCAAGAGTTGGACAGTCAACTGACTGAGACACCCAGGCGCTCCACTATTCGGACTTTTAAAACATGTTTTCCGTATAAAGGAATATATCAAGCCATCTATCAGTTCCATTCCTTTTTGCTTAGAGCCCTCCCTTTATCTGCTCCAGTAAGCACTACCCTAGAAATATCCTTTGTTGCCCCGATGTTGATCTTTTGTTCCTGAATCTCAAAACTACTCTGTCTTCTGCAAGAGCACATCTTGCAGTTCCTTCATGAAAAAAGATACAGCGGAGGCAAAACTTTGGAGAGACTGCATATCTGATAATGTCTTTATTGTACTCCCATGCTTGATTGATAGTTTAGCTGGATATGGAATTCTTCTTTGATAATATAATTTCCCTTTGGATTTTGAAGATTATTTTAACTTCTAATATCCAGAGTTATTTTCATAAGTCTGATGTCATTTTGATTTCCTTTGTGTGATCTCCTTTATTTTTCTCTGGGAAAGCTTTTAGTTTTGCATATTCTGCGGTTCCAAAATCCAAGTTGATAAGCCCAGTATGTGTCTCTGTCATTCATTATGCTCGGCACTTAATGGGTCCTTTCAGGCTGGACACTCTTACCTCTCAGTCTGGTAAATCTTCTTGAATCAATTATTTGATAACTTCTTATTTTCTGTTCTCCCTATTTTGTCTTTCTAGACCTTAGTTGGTTCTGGATTTTCTGATATCTTTAACTTTCTGATTTTTTGTATCACCTAAATTTAATTTTTTTAAATGTTTATTTATTTTTGAGAGAGACAGAGGGAGACAGAGCATGCATGGGGGAGGGACAGAGAGAGAGGGAGACAGAATCCGAAGCAGGCTCCAGGCTCTGAGCTGTCAGCACAGAGCCCGATCGATGCAGGGGCTCAAACCACAAACTTCGAGATCATGACCTGAGCCAAAGTTGGACGCTTAACCGACTGAGTCCCCAGGGGCCCCGCCTAAATTTAATTTCTTTGTCTTTTGGTCCCACTTTCTGAAACCTGAGAGCTTTTCTTCACTTTGTCTTTCAAAAGATGGAATTTTTTAAAAGGCAGATTTTTAAAAGTGGCATCTATTTTATTTTTAATTTCCCAAGATTCTTTCATGTTCTTATTGTTACTTTTTAGCAATATAGAAACACCGTTATTATCTCATGGAAGCATGCATTCTCTTATCATCCAAGTGCAGATTTCGAAGTTTTCTCTAAATATGTTTCTACTGGATTTCTTTCTATTCCCCCCCCTTAGTTTTTCTTGATCGTTTTTATTCATGTTGGTCCCTGGCCTTATGTCCGTATGTGAGTGAGGCACGAAGGCTGATGGGAAGTTGTGTGTGGGGTTTTTTGGCAGCTGGCCTCCGCTTCAAAGTAACCTGACAGCAGTCAGCCTTTTCACTGGAAAATCTTTGAATATCTGTCTGTGGAGGTCTTCTCTCGAGGGTGGTTCAGTTTCTCCAGAAAAGAATCCTCTGGTCGTCTACCAGCGGCTCACAATCGTGGTTTCTCTGTCCTGGACTCCAGCAGGTGACAGACTGGGGGTGGATCTCACTGGGTACATAGAGTTTCTCCTAATCCCATTTTACGCATGGCATCTCCCACTCCTCTCTGTGTCCCCAGCGCAGAGCCTTTCTGGTGGGATTTCTCCAGAGGAAAAGGCTTCCAGTTGTCTCCTGGATCGCGAAGTGGGGGAGGGCAGGGGCCTGGCCGCAGAGGTCAGGTGGAGGGAGGGACGTGCTTCGGACCCGGCCCCAGCCCTGCCATCCGCACTGTCAGTAGTGCAGATGCCTCAGCTCAGCTTCTCAGGGCTTCGGGACACGATTTGGCACGCCGCTGGCCGCGACCTCCCCCTGCTGGGACCGAGGGTCTGCTTTCTCGGTTTTGCTCTCCGTACCCCTCTCTGACACCTAGCACCTTCCCCCAAACTTTTGAGGTGTGGTCTTGCCGCTCTTATTCTGTGTCTCTTTGTGGGATCATGTGCCTTTGTGTTGCTTGGCTTTCATTTTTTGGGGGTGGTGGTTGGGGTGGGAATGCACACGGGGGGAGGGTAGGAATGCACACGAGGGAGTAGGAATGCACATGGGGGGGTAGGAATACACATGGGAGGGGGTAGGAATGCACACAGAGAGGGGTAGGAATGCACATGGGGGGAAGGGGGGTAGGAATGGACACGGGGGGAGGGGGTAGAAATGCACACGGGGGTGGGGGTGGGGGTAGGAACGCACACAGTGGGGTAGGAATACATGGGGGGGTAGGAATGCACGGGGGGGAGGTAGGAATGCACGGGGGGTGGGAATGCACGGGGGGCGGGGGTAGGAACGCCCACAGGTGTGTGTTCAGTCCTCATGCGCAGCTGAGAAGGTGCTGCCGGGCGCCGAATGGGAGGCGTTTGAGTGGGGGCGCCGAGGAGACGTGTCTGGAGTCAGGGGCGCAAGCACGCCGGAAGCCACGAAGCCCAGGCTGCCTCGTCCCCTCACAGAAGCCTCACCGCGCAGGTGAGGCCGGGAAAGCACCGCGGGCCGCTGAGCCCGGCGCCCTGCTGACCGTGAGTGTCCAGCCAGACCTCCCCGGCACCTCCTGGGAGTCAGGGAGAAGCCAGAGTACCGGGGGGCGGCGGGAAGCTGGTGCTGGACATCAGGGCGCTCTGCTGCTGGAGCAGACTGGGGGGTTCGGGTGATCCGCTAGGTCTGAAAAGAAAATACTAGAACTTCTATCTATAGGTGTCTTGTTTAAAAATTCACAAGAGGGGCGCCCGGGTGGCTCAGTCGGTTAAGCGTCCGACTTCGGCTCAGGTCACGATCTCACGGTTTGTGAGTTTGAGCCCCGGGTCGGGCTCTGTGCTGACAGCTCGGGGCCTGGAGTCTGCTTCGCATTCTGTGTCTCCGGCTCTCTCTGCCCCTCCCCTGCTCGCACTCTGCCTCTCTCTCTCTCTGTCTCTCTCTGTCTCTCAAAAAGAAACATGCATACATGCATAAATACATAAATAAATTCGAGGAGACCCGCGGACAAGGACGATCATGTCCCCGGGCCAGTTTCTGAAGCAGCGCGGCAGCCACGGCCGCGGCTCTGCCGAGGGCGGGGCGGGGGCCACAGAGCAGAGGGCGCGTCGTCCCCGCCGCGTGGTTTCTCCCAAGCCAAATACTCCGCTACGTGGACTGCAGACTGTGCCTGGGGACCCCGCCGCCGAGGCCGCCCGCCCGGGGACCCTGTTCCTCCTCCCGCGGCGGGCCGTGCAGCCCGAGCCCGCGTGTCACGGGGTCTGAGCCGAGCACGTGCCAATTCAGCAGGACTCTCCCCGCAAGCGGCTTACGGCCTCTCTCCGAGCCGACGCGTTTTGTCCTCACGGTGCTGAGCCGTTTGGATCGGCCGAGAGAGGACACATGGTTCGTCTTGCCTGCTTTCCTCCAGGAGCCCTGTTTGCGCGCGGGCGCATCACACATAAACATACACACATATTCATACGCATATGGGGAGTGAGTCCAGCGTTCTCTCAGCGGGGGTTGCGTGAGCGCCTGGAAGCGCGCGGCTCGCCCGGGACGCGCAGCCTTCCCGCCCTCCCCTCCCTCCCGTGGGGGCCGTGCCTCGAACCCTCCCCCCCCCCCCCCCCGCCCCGGGGGTTGGCTTCGGCTGGCAGTCGCCCCGTCTCCCCGGCTGTCGGCACCGCGCGGAAGAGGGGGCCGAGTCAGCCAGGCGGCGGGAGAGGGTGGCGCCCCGGGGCCCGGAGCCGCCTTCCCGGTGCCCAGGGCCACATCTCCCAGACGCGCCCCACGGCCTCACCCGTCGTCATCAGACTTGAGCCCCGCCCGCGGAGAAGCCGACCATCTTCGCCCGGATGGTTTGAGCAGAGCCCGGCCTCCAGGGGGCGCCTCGCACGCCAGCACCCTGCCGACCGCACTGCCCCGCGCCCCTCATTCTCCCGGGGGATGGGAGGGGGCAGGCAGGGCGGGGAGAGCCGGCTGTGGCGGGGGCCCTGCAGCCCGGCCTCCCCCGGCGGTGCCTGTGCAGGAGCCCCCAAGGGGGCCTTGCCCCTGAGTGCCGCCCCCGCCCCCGTGCTGCCCCTCGTAGCGGGGGCCCCGGAAAGGAAGCCCGAAGGCACGAGGCAGGGGAAAAGCGGGACGGCAGCAGGGACCGGACCTGGGTTTCGCAGGTGGGCAAGTGACGGGAGGAGACAAGCATCCAGACAAAGCCGAGAAGAGCCGCCGGAGCCCAGGCCCCGCTGTCCCCGCGGAGGAGACCAGCCTGGGGCCGGCATCTGGATCTCACAGCTCCCGAAAGCTGCCGCCGCGCCATATGCCGAGAGACTGGAGCCCGCTGACGCTCCGGTGACAGGACGGGACGCGCGGTGGCAGGTTTCCCGACAGGAGACAGCGCCGGCTGGGCGTCCCCCTGGCTCGAGAGCAGGGAGCCTCGGCCAGCCTGGCTCTCCGGCCCGCCTCCGCCCGCAGCAGCGCGGGCAAGAGGCGGAAGGCACCTGTCCCCTTCGCGTCACCTCGGGCCTGACCTGGCGGCGCGGCGGACCCCACGGCGGGCGTGGGCGGTTGGGCAGCGCTGGCGGGAACCGAGGTTCGGGGCGCCTGACTGTCGCTGCCTGGGCGGCGTGGACAGGCAGGGGAGGCCCCAGGACCCGGCCAGCCAGCGAGGCAGGAGGCGTGGGGGCCCCTCTCACGGGAGGGGGGAGGTTCCCCTTCGGGAACCCGCCCGTCCCACGGGGGACCAAACCGAAGGTGGGCAGAGAGTGGGGTGACGTCAGCCTCACCGCGGCCAGCTTCTCCGGCCGGAGGAGACGGCGTCCGGGAGGCCTTTGGCTCGGAGAGGCAAGAACCGCGGGGTCCCCCGGCTGTCTGGGTCGTGAAGCGTGACTCAGAGCTGGTGACACGGCCCTGGCGGTTCTGCCGTGCATCGTGGGCCCCCTCCCGAAGCTCCGAGTGTCTGCAGATGTGTCGTTCCGGGGGGTTCGAAGAGAGGAAGCGTGTGTGGAGGGCCTAGCAGGTGCCCATCGGCCGCAAGTCACTCAGCGAGGGTCCTGGGCAGTGGGCGAACTGGGCTGGGGTCACCTTGGCTTCGAGCTACCACGTTCAGCGTGACCGGGCAGTACTCAGCTGTTTCCTTCCTTTGTGGCTACCTGCTTGGGTTTCCGTTGGGCACAGGCGCACGTGGTCTGGGCCCCTGGGCTATCCTGGACCCCGAGGCCCGACCCGGCCAAAGAGCCCAGGCCCCACAGGACGGGGGTCACGCGCCTTGATTCACCCCCCTCCCCTGCCCGGAGGGGCTGAGTGACGTTCGTCCTTCGTTCCCTCACTCATTGCTGGCTTGCGCTCGCCTCTCAGGTGGACCCCCTTCCCCCTTCCTTGCTCCATCTTCTGGAAGATGGTCCCTGTCCTCACACACACACTGAGCGAGCTGGTGTCACTCTGGGACGGGAACACACCGCTGGCCCCTCACTGCGCCCTGACGTGCAGCTTCCTTGCTCCCTGGACTGACGGACATACTTTCACTTTCCGCCACCCGCGGGCCTGAAATGAAAGCCAGTGGGGGACGGCGTGTGGTCTGCAAAGGCCTCGTGTCTTCCCAGGGGCTCGCCGTGTGACAGGACCAGAAAGTGGGTCCCAGGCACTGGAGGGAGTCTGGCAGCATCCCCGGCCTCCACCCACCAGATGCCAGGAGCAGCCCCGCACACCTGGTCACAGCAGCACCCGTACTGGAACCGGACGGAGCCTTCCCACACGAGGATTACGCTGTGGGACCGCTGGAGTCCCTTATAACGAGGACGTCTGTGCGCTGCCCCACCCAGATGCGTCAGCGGCCGTGAACACAACAGACCCTCCTCTTTCCGCCGTGACTGGAAATTCCACCCCTGGGGGTTCCTGGACACCTGCGGTTGCTTCCAAGGGATCCCCTGGCTTCTCTCCCCAACACTTGCTCCATTGAGCCGCACGGTTTGATCTAAGACACCATCGTCGAATCTGGATTTCAGAGGCATTGAGGTATGACCGACCGTGTGCATTTGGGATCGGTTAAACACGGTATTATTTCCCTCCTTTCAGTGCTTCTCTCGAGGCCAGCTTCACCTCAGGATGCATCAGGGATGCGGCTACACGTAGAAAGGAGCTCAAGGTCTGCGGTCGGCTGGCATCTGCCACTCGTTCGGCCTCCTTACATCAGTTCCTGCCGGGTCACAGAGCTCTCTCCAGAAAGGGTCATGATCGTCCAAGACCAACAAGAACACTGGGTTTCTTTTCACAGAATGTCAAGGAGGGAATGGGCAGAAATAAACAGAACTGATCCGGGGACCCTAGGGCTAGAAAGAAATCAGGAATAAGCAAACAGAATTCTAATTTCAATAGAACGGGAGACATTTAGTCTGGTGCCACACACGTGGGCTATTTGTTATGTTTCCTTTAGTTCATGGCAATTTTGAGTGAAGAGGAAATTCCCTGTCATTTATTCCTGTTGATAAAAGCCTGAAAGTCACCTTAACGTGTATGACAAGACTGTGTGTGAACCTGATTCAGTGTCTGTCACGGGATTTGGTCTCAGGACCCTTCTTGTCAAGAAATAATCTGGCAAAAGGTGGAAATAAGCAGAGAAATGTGTATTGAACCAGTTCAACCAGGAAGAATTATGTTTGAGATGCATTCAGTGGTGATTCAATTCCTGCCAAAGATTTTTGTTGAGAAATTATGACTAAAAGGACAGAAAGGAAGGAGAGCAAGGAAGTAAGAAAAAGCCGATGAAGAATTGAGAATCCATGAGTTTACCCATTCATTCAGAACGATTCGCGGAGAGCCTCCTCGGTTCCAGGCCTCGTCAAGAGCTGAGGGTCTTGTGAGGTGGGCTCACGGACTCCGCCCTGGAATCGAATCTCTATTTGCAACACGGAAATGAAGGATGAGTGGTCCACACTCTGTGGAGGGCAGAGGGTCAGGAAGGGCGGGTCTACAGCCCACAGTGGAGCACCTTCCACTTCCAACCTGTCCAGAAATCACGTAGGGGCGCAGGGGATGCACCCTGGGTGGTGGGGCCGGAGCCTTATTTATACACATGGGTGAGAAACCGTGGACCGTTGAGTCCTGCAGGGGGACTCACAGCGTGGGTATGCGTTATGGGTTGTGAGACCGTGTTCTGTGATGGGCCACGTACGGCAGCTTTGGGTCAAAACCTCCCCGTGCCCTGAAAGCCGGGACAAAGGTGGAGGCGTGGGTCAGGCTGGCACGTAGGTCTCCTTTCAGGTTCTGGCCCCGTTTCGGGACCAGGCAGCATGGCGCTGGAGATCTGCTGAGGTTTGGGGAACAGCGGCGCGTGCGGCCAGAGGTCCTGCCGCTGAGGGACTGCCCCCTTCTCAACCAGTACCGTGCTGGCCACTTCCCATGCCGAGGGGGACAAGGGTGCCGGCCGCGGCGGCTGGCAGCCTCAGGGGAGCCTGAACGAAGCTCGTCTCTAAACCGGAACCTGGTTTGGAACCTGAAAAGCAGACCCGTACTTTGCATTGGTTTTTACCCCTCTGCTGAAGAAGTTGTCTGGAGAACGGGGACGACGGTGCTGACGGACAGGACCGGTCCACAAGCTCCTGCTCGTCCCGGCTACGAGGCATCTTCCCGTGATGCTAGAAGCCAAGCCGAAATTAGGTCATTGAAAAAGCATTTATTAAAAGGTACTGAACATGCAGGGCCGTGGAGTAAGTGGATGCTTCTTGGAGGGATTGACAATGGATCTGTTGGATTCTGGTAACGGGCCTGTGACTGTGTGCTCGCCCAGGTGATTGTGTCTCAGCCAGGCCTACACGGCCTCACACATTTCGCGTCCCTCCGAGAGAAGAGAAACCAGAATCCTGTCCTGGGCTGAGGGCCCGGAGTTTTGGAGAAACACGGTTCCCTGCCTCATGCTCTCTTCTAAGTTCAGATTCCTCGAGAAGTCTCTGCTTCACTCACGTTATCGGCCCAGAGTCGAAGACAGGCAGCCGGGACTCCGGCTTCTAACGGGCATGAGCTTTGTTCGCATAAGGCTGTCCTCACTTCGGCAAACACCGACACCTCGGGGCCTGGTTCTGGAACCCTACCCGTGAGGCCGTCACCAAGGACCCCTCACCTGTGGAGGCCGCACGAGTCCCTCCTGTAAGCCAGGGCTTTATATGCCCAGTTCTAGTTTCCATCTTCTGGACACTGAAGTTTTGTCTTGTGTTCAGCTTGGGCTGGAAACAGACCCTGTGAGGGACAGCAGTCTGAGAGCGGGGCAAGTTTGAGGGAGGCCAACCGCGAGCCACGCTGGGCTGCCCCGCCCGCTCCTCCTAAGTGTCCACAACACTCATTCCACGGGGTTACTTTCTATGGCGATAAAACATTATCCCACGATTGAAAGCCCGAGCTCCAATTATGGAAATTGCCAGGAGGACCATCGAAAGGAGAACGTCGTGCTCTCGCCCTTCTGTGAAATGTCAGGCCCCTGTGTCGGTCTCCAACCTCGCAGGGGGACGCGTGTACACGACAGGCCGGGGCGCGGGCAGGGGGACCGGCCCCGGACACGGCGATGCGCCCGTGAGGGCGCACGCAGCTCCAGCGGCCCCCACTTGTGGCGCCGCGGGCCCCTCCCCCGGCCCGCTTCTCTGCCCTTTCTTTATCTCCAATTATAAAGCAGCACCAGGTTTTCTCGTCAGCCATTGCCATGTCTCCAAATGGCTTTTCAGTGTCAGGCCTATCAGGAAATTAACTCATCATGCGGTGACAGCTGCTAATTTTTTCCCCTTACATGTCAGATGGATCGCCTGCTGAAGCTAATAATGAATCACCAATCCCTGATTAGAAGGTGCTTCCGAAACGTATAACTGCCATCTGAGCTAACTTTTTTCTTCATGTGAAATGATATCACCCTAGAGGAGTAGAAGGAATTGTATTCTTCAACAAGATGGAACAGGAGGAGGCTGCCTAAGTGAGCCGTGTGCCCTTAAATTATGGGCTGATACTAAACAGCAGAAGGAGCGAAAACTCACGGCTCCTTTTGTAGTTTGCTACACGGACCTTCCTTGTTTCCTAGTCGACTTTCTAGAACTGACTCTGGGGCCGGATTCCGAGCTGGGTCTTCAGTCCTTTCCTGTGCCGTGATTTTAGCTTTGTGGTCAGGGAAACAGAAGGCTGGACGGAACCAGGAACGTGAATACTGTCCATCGGCCGGAGGGTTTCCCAGCTGCCGTGCTCCTGGGCCGCGGGCCTCCGGGCTCTGAGAGGGAGCGCTGGGTCGGAGCAGCGGTGTTTGGCGTGAGCATGGCCGGGCCTGGGCCTCTGCGGGGTCCCGGCCACAATTTGTCAGGGGGCTGAGCAAACACCCCCTGAGGCTCCCTTCTGTCCGTCTGCGAGGACTTCGTTCGGATCCGCGTTTCTGGAAGGGGCCGACAGATGAGTGGAGCCACCAGCACCCGCACTCACACGGTCTTCGCACATTTGCTTGGTGCTTCAGAGCGAACCAAGCAGCAAAAAGGACACCTTTGGTACCTGCCGGGTGACACGGGTTTGTTGCTTGTGCGTTCTCGGGTGTGGGGGGAGAGGTTTTGGAGCACGACCGTTCAGGGACGCCGGAAGCGTCCCACAGGGATGCCTGCTGGGGCCACCGTGTTTCATCAGTGGCACTGGTGGCTAAAGCTTCCTTTGTGTGGAAACCGCGTCCTCTGTAACTCTGCACCCAAAATGGCCACCTGCAGCCACAGGAGGTGGCGTCTAAGCTATTTCTGGATGTGCACGGCCCATGTCCTTGGGGCTCAATCATTCCACTGGCTGTAGCTGAATCCAAAGGCGGCTTTTCCGGATTCTAGTCTCCAAGTAAATATTTTGTTTGCTTTTTTTTTTAAGTTCTTTAAAGTTTTACCGTTTTCTCTAGTGAAAAACCCCAGTAAGGCTACACACTTGCCTGTACCTTCTTTACAGACAATCCCCGTTGCAGTAAATGCGTCCCGGTCACAGTATCGACCGCACCTCATTATTCTGAGGCCCACACACACGTGTGTGTGTGTGTGTATTTCTTCAACTCCCTTACATTCCAATAGTTGTGTAACGAGAGAGGGAAGAGAGGTAACGCTAACACAGCCCTATAGGTAAGTACAGGAGACCATAGCTTAGTGGGTCCTTGGCAATCCTTCTGAGCCTCGAAACACCTTCTGTACAATTTCTTTATGCAAAGGCCTGCTCTTTTCATTGTGCGTACAACGTGATTGCTGGTTTCACGCTGCAGCCTACACCGGTTTTCTGAAGGATTAAATGCCACCTGAGACATATTTATCCTAAATAAATCACCGACGGTAAACTGCAGCATGTCCGTGTCAACACCCCGGACTGTGGCAGAAAGGTTAGCCATACAGGACGGAGCACACTCAGGAATTAGCATCTGAGCCGAGGACCGCGGGCTGTAGCTAACGGGGGGCATGATCGGGAAGAAATATTTCCGCCGGAAAACATCCCCCCTCCTCCTCCTTTTTTTTTTTTTTTTTTTTTAACATGTAGGAGAAGCTTGGAGAGCGGCATCACTTTATAAAGGTCACCTTCATCCTGATAACAAACGGGAGTTGATCCTGTCACCGTTGGCTGAAGACAAGTGTTGGAGACGTGAATTGCCACTTTTAGGAAACACGAGCAAGTCGTACTCAGCCAATTACGAATCTCAGTGTCAAACCTGAAACTGCACCTTTTAGTTTTGGGGGGGAGGGGGTGACTGTGTCAAGGGAGGTGGCCCCGCGGGGCCGCAGAGCAATGCGGACGAGGCCCGGAGAGGCTCAGCGGGGCGTGTGCCCGCCCTGTGCCCTCAGGAAGCGATTCTGAACGGTATGTCCACTCCAACTAAAAAGGTACTATCCTCTCTTCCTTTTCTCTCGTGTCTGTTCCTCACCATTTTTAGATACCAACCGTGATAGAATATGCCACTGTCACTAGAAGGTGCTTGGCCCACGTGCCCAACAGTCAGAACTGGCACCGGGCCGTAGGAGGTCCCCGACAGAAAGCAGTTCCCTCGTCGTGGGCAGAGCGGGGGGACAAACCCTGGTGTGGGACAGAAGAAGAGGCCCTCGTCTGCTTGTACAGCTGCCCACAGACCAGCTGCTGGAAATAAGAGACTGTCGTTATCTTTTAATGCTGTAATTTTATTTCAAAGGAAAAAAAAATAGAACAAAAACAACCTTTGCGTTCGGGGGAGGGGAACTGTTTTTACACTTTTGGAAAAGGAAGAAGAGAACTGGATCAAGAAGTGAGTTACTAGAACATAAAGCTGCATTCCGACAGCGGCAGGGAGCCCACGACTAAACACGGATGACGCCGGTCAGGCCCGGGGCTGCGGGAGCACGGCTTTCTAGTCCTAATGTTTAACGTCAGCTCCTTCACACGGACAGAAGTCACAAATGAATCCTGCAAAAGTGGGATCAGTATGAACAGACATTTGTTATAAAAGCAAAATATTGGTATGAACAATATTTTCCAGAGTACGCATTTCATATGTAGACTTTATTGTATGAAACGAAGTCAAAGTTAGAAGCGCGGGGTTGTCTAAACCAAGGTAGATTTTCGTCAAATAGAAACGTCAGGGCTGTTCTTCACCACCGGCTTAAGAAGGCTTCTTTCAAGCAGAGTGCAACCAGAGCGAGGGACAGCCCCACGATGTCTGGGGAGAGGATGCGTGAGACGAACAGGTCTTCCTTTGGTCTGGGGACCCCGCGGTCCTAAGATTTCAGGGAAAGGAACAGGGGTGGCCTGCTGCAAGACGGTAATACCTGTAGCTGCAATTTTGAAGCAAATATATACTGAAACGTTAAAACGGCGACATGCTGGACCGGAACAACAGGCACGTCTCAGGCCGCAGGAGACGCTGCTCGGACTTTTCCGCCTCGAGCCACAGTCCTTTGATAACTGAAACGGGAACACACTTGGTGGGGGTGGAAACGTTAAAACACGTGGCTTCTCCTCAGCACGGAGCACAGAACGGAGGGAAGCGACCAGTCACAAAGGAGCCAGCAGGAGACAGGCTGGCCGGCCCGGGGGTCTGCCCCGCGGCACCCCGTCCCACCCGGGGCCTTCCCAGCGGTGGCGGCCCCCGCACCCCGTGCACGCTGCCCGCAGCCGGTGCCAAGCCGCCCGGACAGCGGGCGGGCGGCCCCGGGAGCACCGCGTCACCGTCCCGGAGGCCGGACCGCCCTCGTCTGCCCCGGGCCGGGAGCGGACGTCTGCACCCAGACCTCCCCAACCTGCCCCGGGCCGTGCGCGCCTCACGCTTCTTGGAGTTCGTTACTCTCTCTTTGGCCCTGAATGACAGTCGCTGCCGGGGACCCATCTTGGGTGTAAATGACCATACTCGTCAGCTGCTGGGTTCCATTTGGGCCCAAGGCCTCGGCGCTGAGCGCGGCGCCGGCCTGCAGGATCCCCTGTGAGTCGGCCGCCTCGATCAGGGTGTGTGAGTACACGCCCGCCTCCTCCGGCACCCCGGGGGGCAGCTCCGTCACGATGTAGTGAGTGGCGCCCTCGGGAAAGCCGCCCGACTCCTGGACCATGGCCTGGACCAGCTCTTCCGTCACGATGATCTGCGAGATCTCGCCGTCGGGCTCGGCCAGGTCCACGCGCGGGCCGTGCGCCTCGGCCTCCTGCATGATGATCTGGGAGCCCTCCCGGGCCAGCATGTGCACGGTGCCCTCCTCGTTCACGATGAGCTGGGTGACGCCCTCCTTCATGAGCTGGCCGGCCGTGGCCGAGTCGCACACGGCGAACTGGAGCACGCCCTGCACCACCTTCTTGAAGGCCACCTGCGCGCGCTCCTGCGAGGCGGTGAGGGCCGGGGGCCGCACGACCTGGGTCAGCACCTCCACAGGCTCCCCGGGGGCCGCGCCCTCCCGCACGTCCTGGAACATGTGGATCTCGGGGGCCTCGGGCTGGGCGGTGGCGGGGGGCGCCTCCTGACCGGGCAGCTGGACCAGCACGTCCTTGTGGCCTGACCTGCCTTTCTCGTCGGGCCCGACCCGGCCTTCCGCCCCTCCCAGCTCGGTGACCGCACACAGCAGGGCGTCCAAGGCCGAGGCCGCGTCGGGCGGGGGGACTCCGGCCTCGGCGAGGTCTAAGATCTCCTGCTTGGTCACCTGCTGTATCACAGCGCCTTCCGGGCTGAGGGGCCCGTCCGCGCCGTGGCCGTCCAGCGAGCCCCCCACGACCACCACCTGGGTGGCCCCATCCGCCAACTGCTCGGGCAGGACCGGCCCGGGGGCCACAGCGCCCCCGTGGGCGCCACTCTGACCGGCCGCGATCACCTGCCCATCTTCTGTGATGTGCACCACCCGGGCCACCTGGCCGGCCAGCGCCAGCGTCTGCAGCGTGGCTGCGGCGGTCTCCTCCACGGAGGCGTCGAGCGCAAACTCCCCGCCGTAGCCCTGGATGACGATCACCTGCTCGGCCGCCGCCCGCCTCGTGCTGTCCCTACGGGGCCGCTCCTTGACGGGGGACGCGGCCGCCAGCGCGGCCGCGGTGAACGGGCTGTCTGTCTCCACGAACGTGGCTCCTTGGCCCTTCAGACGGCATTCGTAGGACTTGGAAACAATGCCTATGGGAGACAGGGACCAGTTAGAGCCTCGAAACACGACTGTTAGGCTTACAAGTAAGACAACGGTTGTGCAGAAGCTTTAACCCCTCGGCAGACACACCACGGTGAGCCAGGGGCCTCCGGGGCCGGCCGTGTGCACGGACTCTGACAGCTCGGCCACGGGTGTGCGACGGGAACAGGCATTTTTCTGTCCTCCTGGTTCGAATGTCCAAATACAACTCTCATCAGCCAGCGTTTGCTTTTCCTGTTCCCAGGGCAGGAGTGTGGCTACAACCACCCCCCTCGATAACTGTCACTTGGAACGAGACATTCAGTCACTGGTGGGCAGTGAAGGACAGTAAAGAGTGGCAGTGTACTCTGACCCAAAGGCAAGTCTTTTCGTAAGTTTACGAACAGACGTGAGGAGGGCCCGGGACGCAGGCATGGACACCCATCCCCCCAGCGTCAGCTCTGACGCAGGCCGACGCTGGACACGATGAAACATGACTGAAAACTGATCTCTTTCCATCGAAACAGGGAAAAGATCCGTGTTCTTATTATTGCCTCCTTCCCCCCTAGGTGATAACCAATCAATGAGGATTTCCAATGGCCACCACAGTTTTAAAGGATTTCATCTTACTGTCTTTATTGTAGGTAATTAAAAAATTGTTTTTGATGTTTTATTTTGAGAGAGAGAGAGCGTGCGAGGAGAGGGACAGAGAGAGAGGGAGACACAGAATCGGAAGCAGGCTCCAGGCTCTGAGCTGTCAGCACAGAGCCCCGATGTGGGGCTTGAACTCATGAATCATAAGATCATGACCTGAGCCCAAGTTGGACCGTCAACCGACTGAGCCACCCAGACGCCCCTGTAGGTCATTTTTAAAAAGAACGCTTTATCCTCACCAAAGGAAAGAAAATGATTACAAACTGTTACGATTATGTATTGCTAGCATCCCTCAAAAATAAGAGTTTTGTTTAACATGTTGGTGCACTTCCGTAAGAAAGCATTTCTTTCAACACAGAGTCCACTCTGAGCACAGACCCCAGACAAGGCCCGTCTCCGGGAGGCACAGTATCTCAGGCACGATCCACAGAAGCCCTTCCATCACATTTACTGCGAGGACACACTGAGCTCACATGCAGACTAAAGGCGACAGTCCTGGATTTGGAACCCCATGCTAAGCTCCGAATGCAAACTCCTGGCCCATTCCATATACGGTGCCGCGACGTCTGGGTGGTCTATGCCCCCTGTTCGACAGTCAGAGGTCAGGGCAATTCATACCACTGCAACCCCTGTCACCTGACAGGCCGGAGGGAGGGCAAGGGTCTCCTGGTGGCACCTGATGGTGTGGGCAGGGAACCAACTGGAACGAAGCTCACCGTACCGCGAGTTCGTGGGGTCAGTTTTCTGTCACCTTGTGTTTTCTGCCTCTGAGGATGCGCTCTATAGCGTGAATCTTAGAGCGATTATGGAATCACAGACTCTTGGGTCAGGGAAAGCCTCGTGGCGTCAAGCGGGACGATCTCCAGGAGCAGAACCTCCCTCTCACTCTCTCGGGTTACGTTACACCCTGACCAGGGGGTGCGGCCCGGGCTGGCCGTGCAGCCATGGGCGGACCAGGCCTGGCCAAGCTGTCACCAGCCAGGCGAAAGCCACGCCATCACATCCTAAAGGTCAACTGAACCTTCCCGGGGAGGGTCCAAAACACCGATGGTTCTAGCTAAATGCCCTAACCAAAGTGTATCAGCTGTCCCGTTTACCCTCCGAGGAAAGGGGAGAACCCAGAGCAGGGAGCTTGCTCCTTACCCCGCCTCCGTGAGCAAACACCTCCCAAGTGCCAACTGCCTGGTGCTCAGGGGCAGGTGCCCCGGGGCAGGTGCCCTGGGGTAGTGTTGGTCTCCACACTGGGGACTCCCAGCCCTCAGGGCTCTGAAGACTTTGCAGAGGTCAGGTGAGCCTCTGCAGGGTTTAAGGGAATCAACCCAGCTGCCCCGCCCAGGGACGTGCCTGCTGCGATGTCCCTCCATCCTGCACACACCCCCCCCCCCCACCACTGCACCTCTGCTTTACACAAGGAAAGCACAGCCCTGGGAAGGCTGCAGTCTGGGGGCAGGCATGAGAGCAGGTGAAACCGCACGGGTCCTAGAAGGAGGGCGCTGAGCCCTGGTGTGTACTTGACCTCATCTCGGTTTATCTTCCGAACTTCGAATCTCCCTAGAATGTCTCTCCAAAGACGTCGGGAGGCTTGGTCTGCGGCAGAAGGCAAGGACAGGGCACCCCACAGGGCCCCCTGCTCGCACTCACATGCCTGCAGGAGTCTACACCGGGGATACCACCAGCCTGCTGGGGGCACCTTCCTCTGGGACCCCTGGTCTCCGGTGCACGTGCTCCCAATTTCTCCCTCCCTCCACCCCTCCACCTGGGGCTTGCTTGCCCTCATGACACCCTGAACTTGATCCCGTTTGTTTCTGTCCGTTCTGCCATCATTACACCCTGAACTTGATGTGCTGGTTTCTGTCCACTCCCTAACTTCAAGGTCCTTTCCAGTTTAACTTAGAGTTTGGGAAACTAAATTAAAACAAAAAGACATGAAGAAATATGGACACAAAAATAAAGAAGGCAGCCTTCAAACCAACCCCACGCCACTGCAGAAGAGGGCATACTGCCTCGGCGTCGAGAGCAGGAGAGACCCTGGCAGGTGGGAGACACGCAGGCTCCGGTGGCCTGGTGGCCCGGCGCCTGCGAAAGGAAGAGCCCCGGGCCTCCTCCTCCGGTGTGCGGCCGGACAGAAGCCCTCCTGGGTGCAGCATTACCCTCTGAATCCCTTGCAGCGCTGGTAACGACGCCATTCTGAACTACTTACGGAATTTATTTGAATCCAGAGGTGGGCGAAGCCACTTCCAGACCATTAAAGTAAACTACACGGGTAAATACTGCTGTCACGACGGCGTGTGAGGGAGCCTGACACCTCCGACATCTTAACCTCCGCTCGGCGCGAGCCCGGCCACTCCATCAGTTCATAAATGCGAGTACAGGCCCATCTTTTGATTCAGCAATTTAATAACTTCGAGTGCTGTCAGTACTGCCTTGAAAAATAGCACCTATAAAATGTAACAGCCTCAATCAGATTGAAAAAGATTCACCCACTGAAGATTCTTCCATTTCGCCCATAATGAATTAATGTGGAGCTATGTAGAAGTTCAAGTGTCATTTAAACTAATGTGAATCTCTACTGTAACTTTAAATTCTAACTGGGCTATGACCAAGAATTTACTGGGCACATCAACTTCAATTTTTGAGCTCTTTCGAGTAAATACGAACCGTAAAGCTCACCAATGCAAATGGCCCAGTGGATATGGTATTTGGAAAACAGGAACTCTGTACAGGCTTATCCTTAACTGCTCAGTCACCGGTACAGGTCCAGAAGTGCACAAATCATTAACAGAGCACGGACGCCCAACATCATACTTGCGCTACGCTTCACGTCTTTCAAAGACCATGCTGGATTTCCGTGTGATAATTGTAGCTAATCAAACCATGCATCTGATGGAGCCTTTCTGGACCTGTCTGTGAGAGGACCACAAATCGCTCTGTGCAGAAGGGGCAAATGAAGTGAAAACGCAGCCTCCTGACTGCTTATGAAAAATCTCAACTTACGGGATACGCCTTGGGTGGCTCAGTCAAGGTTAAGCGTCCGACTTTGGCCTAGGTCACGATCTCGCCATTCCTGAGTTCGAGCCCCGCGTCGGGGACAGCTCAGAGACCGGATCCTGTTTCAGATTCTGTGTCTCCCTCTCTTTCTGCCCCTCCCCCACCCACACTCTGTGTCTCTCTCTCTCTCTCTCTCAAAAATAAATAAAACGTTAAAAAACAATCTCACCTCACTGCTCATTTGTTTTCGTGACTACAGAGATATTATAATCCCCTCTCATAGTTAAACGCGTTGAAAGTTTACAACTTGGCTGAAATGAGAAGGGTTCTTTTGGGGGCGAGAGCTGAGGATTCGTTTCCAGGGAAGTGATTCCGGATTAGGCTCACTTTCTCCAGAAGACGGTTGAGAGAGACAGTTCCTTCTTATCTGTCCTCCCTGAAGAGAACATCTTCGGGGTTGAAAGCCACAGACCTGGAGTGCAGGCGTGGAGGGGTTAAGTCGTAGACACTCACCAGCCCCCCGCCCCCCCAAACCATGCTGATGGCTCTGTTCTGCGGGCTGGGGGCTTCTGGGCAGCTGCAAATAGGGCTGAGCACCTGACTGTGTCCTTTTCGTGTGCGTGTTATTCTTTTGTTACTGTCATCGCGCTTTCCCCCAGAATAAATACCTTATGCTTTTGTTAAGCTTACATTTAATTAAAATGTACAGAATTTGTGCAGTAAACTCGAATGAAACAAATAAAACAAGGGCCCCCTCTCTTGAAGGCATACGTTGTGAATGAAAAATGTCATTACAGACTAAAAAATTTTGCAGTAAACAGGGCCTACAGAGAGAAGTTCCCCCTGTAATGACATCCATAAAATACACAAATGGCACTTTTAGTACCATCCTGAATATGGCATTTTCTGTGCTCTACACACAATCTAAATGGTTTGATCATAGAGCATAATACTCCATTGGGTTTATAGAACAATCAATGTTCCATAAAATGATGTATTTATCCAATAGTAGGCTCAGCAGTTACTGGCGTGTGACATTGCAGGACACAGGCCCGGGCCGCTCAGCGGCACGCACACCGGCCGTAAAACTTGCCTAACGCCAGTCCAACAACTTCATCTCCTCTGCCGCAAGTCATTTGTAGAAGCCTCGGCGTGGTTGGAAAAAAACTTGTAATAAAAATTCATAGAATTTTCAGGAGAATGAAAGCCGATGACAATAGAAAGGTCACATTGTGTCTCCACGAAAGGGGTCAAAGGTGGGCAGCAGTTCTAAAACCGAAAGCAGATTTCATGCATCGCGTAGCAGATAAAGACGGCAGAAAAGGGACTCGTGTGGGGTGAGGCGCCCGGCGTGCCGGGGAAGCTCGTGCTAATATCCTGTGGGAGCCCCGCGTGCTACCGGGAGCACTTGTGTCTGTATGGTGCTCGGTTACGCCAGATGCCGTGTGTCCCTCGGTGTGATTTCTATTATTTTCTTAAGGATCTCGCAGCCTTCGTTAGGTGATTCGTGAACCGGGGGAGGGGGGCACCCTAGCGGAGGGAGAGGCTCTCCCACTGTGCGCGGTGCAGATTTCGTATTTCGGAAGGGTGCTAGGCTCGAAAATGCTCGGGCGGCTCCTCGTCATAACTGAAGCACCTCAGATACGATGCGATTAAAGAGGGAATATTTTCGTATAAAAATTTGGGGCACACGTGACACTGGGATCCTTAAGCCACATATAATTTTTCTTGACTTCAATTTTAAGATGTAATTTTAACAAGAGCGTTAAGAAATCATACTTAATGTCTATTAAAATGAAACAATATTAACAGATTATGCTAATAAATTAGAACCATATTTTAATGTCACAAAAGCTTATAAGTTTTTCAAGTGAGAGCAGAAAAAATGACAAATTAAAATTCAACGCAATATAACCTTGTGGAAATTTTGAAGCGGGGGATAAATTATTCCTACAACAGCACAGCCAGTCAAAGCAATATCAATAATTGCTCTATGGCGTAGTCATGCTTTGGCCAAATAATTACCGGTCCGGCTGCTGCGGCATCGATGTCAACAAGAGGGCTCCCACCGAAGCCCGGGGGTGAAGAAGTTCACTCTCAACGTGAACACCACACGTATCAGGGGGGCGCTCCCCACACCGAACGCTTTGTGCTGCTTCACGTCCCTGAAGGAAAACTCCGACCAAGGGGTCTTGGAAACACTCCTGACCTGGTTTGTAACCTCACGGGGAAACGGTAACCGCTCAGTCTGACAACCAACCCCATACCGGAATGACAATGTCACCATCAATTTTGTTTGTTTGTCTGCTTGTTTTTGAGAGAACAAAAGACGGTCAACACCTTCTGACCAGTATTTTCCAGGGTTAGAAAGGCATTCTGGTCAGTGTTAATCAAATTCGCACACAAATCAGAAATATTTAAGTAACCGGAGACACAAAATTACAACTATCTTCACTCTCTGGCATGCTTGTTAAAAATGACCGCTACACGGTGGGGTGAATTTCAGAGCACGCACCTGTTTTGGTCATTCTGAAACCTAAGCTTCCGTGAACTGGCCTGACATAAGTTCAAATACACAATTTTACAAGATACACCGTGCAATTTTTTCTGAGGGAACACTCCCGGCAAGCCAGGACAGATTTAGGGGACAAAAGTTGTAGTCCTTTTTTCTCGATTATCATTAGCACTACATCTGTGATTGGTAGTGATCAGAGATAATCATATATGACCCCTGAAAGAAATTCTAAGATACTCAGAAAAAACTAAGAATAAATTTATCTCAAGTTAGAAATACATGACTGGCCAGGTTTCTAACTTTACTGTGAACAGTCTCCATGGGCCTAGACATTTCTATGGGCACTGAAGAGTGACAAAGAATAAAAGACAATATTTTACCTCTAAAGTCACCAACCCTAAGAAATTTTGTATCATATCAGACTCTTAGGTATCTATCATCATTTCCGTGCATGAAGACCCAATGGGAGCCATGCACACAAATCTCACGCGGGAAGACAAGACCGGGGTTTAAGGTTATCCTGACAGGCGTTTTGGGGAGGGACGTGAAGGGCGGGTGTGGTTAACTGGTTCTCGGCTGCAAAGGCAGAGGCCTGAGGGCCGTGTTGATAGATGGCCCGTGACAGCCATAGAACTTTGGAAATTTGACTCATGTGACAGAAATGGTGTCATCATGCTTCACGAGGGTGATGAAATGGGATTTTAGAGTTAAACTGTAAAGTGCTCTGATCTTGTCATTTACCCATGAAGAGCGCTTCTTAAAAACTGCCAGTGATTTACTAGCAGAAAGTGCTCAAATGTCTTCGGCCCTGTGTGGAGCAAGGCGAGGGGGAGGGGCAGCTCTGTAGGGATCAGCACAAAGTGCCTTTGGCATTTTGCACATATTTGGGGATATCGAGGTCAGTCCGTGGCCACCGTGAGGGGTCTCCATCTAGGAGGCCTTCTCTCCTGTCCTCCGGGCGTGTGCTCCCCTGGGAGGCCCCGGGGGACCCAGCCCTCATCCCGCTCTCTGCACGGGGTCTGCTCAGCATTGGTGGCACCGGCTGATGCATTCGAGGAGTGACCGGAGCGGTGGGATGCCAGGCCCGCAGCGTTCTTGACCTTCAAAGACCCCGCGTGCGCGGCAGCCGGTCCGCCTGCTTGCTGTAAGGCCCCCTCCTCTGTCCCACTCACTCTAGCGCTGACATTCCTTCCTGCATCAGGCATCAGGAAATTAGGGAGCCCGACGACCTTTTCCTACTGTCCCTGGACAGCATAATGAAACTCCCAGTGTGGTGAACACAATGTGAGGAGACAACGCCTGTTTTTCAAAGGTGCATGCACCACGCACATTTTAAAAGGTGAACTCGCGCAAATAGGAAGCCGGCCAGTGTTGGTAGTGGGCGTTTCTCTTACAAGGTGGCTTTAAAGGGCTAACAAGGCAGATTAAATAAACTTGCGCCGTTTTGTTTTTGGGGCAAATCCTATAGAAAGATCCCATTCATTTTTGTAGGCATGTTCAGATTCCCTGTATGTTACAGTACCTTCGTTTCTTTCCCGAGGAAATGAGAGGAAACAGACATCTGTCTTCATTGCAGACACTTTTGTATGGAGGTAAAAAGCAAACCGCTCCTCAGTAACAGCACAGAGGCACCATTAAAATCAAATTTACAGTAAACAGAACCTGCAGCTGGGGCAAAACGCTCACTGTTAGTATTTTAATTATCAGCAAAGCTTTTGGAGGTCTAACATCTGCTCACAGCCGAATGACAGCAGCTGCTGGTATACACTTAAAACAACGCGGATTTCTTCTCCACATATTAAAATGAATCATCTGTTCTGGGCACATCACTGCTATCTTCCTGTTAAGCCGGCTTGTGTGGGTGAGGGGACCCTGAATGTTTCGTGGTGGCAACGCAGTGAGGCCCGACCTCTTCCCGAGGATGACATCCCAAGATGCCGAGGCCGCTCCAGCACAGAGGATCAGACCAGTGTGCTCAAGCCACTTCCAGGACCAGCAGAGGAAGCGGAGGCAGTGCCCGGATTCGTTCTGTGGAAGCCAGAGCGAGCAGCGGTCATGACCGCTGGCTCCGGGACAGCACGTGGGAGCGGGTCGTGGTCTGGGGCGGGCCCAGCACCCTGCCCTCTCGGAACACGAGGACAGAGCAGTGGCGGTGGCAGGGCTGGGGGAGGGGTGCGGACACGGTCACGGTGGAAAACAGAAACATGCTTTCTTTTGAGCCAGTGACTATGACAACCTTCATTCTGAACACCTTCCTAAATCCCTAAGTTAAACTCCTATGTTGAACTTGCACGGTACCTGATGCCTGCATAATAAAGTTTCAGACTGATTGAAAAGATAGCAAACAAAAGACACATTATGAGGCTTGAACCCTTGCTCTAAAATGGACAGAATAAAAAACTTGCAAATTAAAATGTTGAGTAAAATGCAGCGACCGACACCTCAGGTGTATGAGATGGAGACGGGGAGGCTCGGCGGCTTTCCCTTCCTTCCGCACGCCGGGCCGGCTTTCCGAGGGGCAGGGAGAGTTGGGAGGGCATCCTTTCAGGGCCTGATGACACGTGAGGGGATGCGTGGCTCCTGTCACCGGAAAGGGTGGGGCACGTGGCTGGCGTATGTGTGTGTCTAGAGGCAACACTGTGCCATTACGTCTGAGCGGCGACACGCACCGTGGGTAACGTCCTCGCACAGACGTCCACAGCGCGAGCTGAGAAATGGGCACAATGTCTGGTGACAGGTGCAGTCAGGGTACAAAGCTACGCACAGTGTCTCACATGACTACATGGTTTGCATCAGGGTGGAAGCCTGAAAACAATCGCTCTAAAATTATCATTAGTTCCGGAAGGAGTTTATTGTTACTTGGGCAGCACTATTTTGCCTTTCTGTTGAAACACTGTTTAAAAAGAGTATGACGTTGCTCTTGGATGGATGGGCTCATGGAACAGCCAGCACCTGCTAGGAGCCATCGACAGCCACATGCAGGTATCACACAACACGAAGCACATATGAGAAAATCAGGACAAAGTCATATTGCCGTGTTAAGTAACAGACACACACCGCGTGGGAACTCCCCAAAAGGCTTCGCGTGGGGAATGGTGACTTCAACATGCTAGAAATTCATTAATGCCACATGTAATAAAAACTCAGGAATTCCCACAAGAAACACGGTGACATTAAAGTCATGCCCAGTGTTCACATGGACATATGGCCATTTGCCTGCCTGAAATAACCTTCAACAAAGCTTGGGAAAGAACTTAGAATGTGTTTTAGGGGGCTCCCTTTTGCCCTGGAATTGCCCAAGGTCACAATCACAGAAAACAGAGCTATGTGCCTGGCACTGGTGGGGCTTCAAGGGACACAGAAGGAGCAGAAGCAGGCTCTCTGAGCTCCGCGTAGGAAGAGGGGAGTGTCTTCCTTGCTTCCTTCAGTAGCTTTTCTGTGGATCAACAAATGCCCCATCTTGATACTCGAGGAGGCAACCGATCAAGAAAGAATACACAGGGGCGCCTGGGTGGCTCAGTCAGTTAAGCGTCCGACTCTTGATCTCAGCTCAGGTCATGATCTCAGGTTTGTAGGATTCCCTTCCGCCCCACTGGGCTCAGCGCTGAAAGCACGGAGCTTGCTTGGGATTCTCTCTCCCTCTCTCTCTGCCCCTTCCCTGTGTGCACTCTGTCTCTCTCTCAAAATAAATAAGTAAACTTAAAAAAAAAAAACAAAAATAAAAAAGAACAAAGGCACAACTCCTATACCATTAATGGCACCAGATAAGTTAACTACCTTACATTGCATAGTAGGCTCAGTACTTTCTGCAATTAAAAAAAATTGACATGCCCTGTCAATGTCAAATTTTCATCTTTTCTTGAAACCTACATGTACACACACACACACACACACATTTGTGTACAAACACTTGCACGAACACATACACATTTACAAGCACAGTCTACACGGTTCTAGCCAGCTCGCTTTTCTGTTTGCGTTCTGCTCATCAGCACGCTCCTTGGCAGAGGTCTTTACCAAGCGCCTGTCTGGTGCGAGAGTCCATGAAAGACAGGGCTGGCGGTGCGGATATCAAGTTAGGATGGTCTCCGCTCTTCAGGGGTCTTATCTGCTAGTGGATCCAGACTAGTGCCATTTGGCTGGAACAGAAGTCTGGAGACCCAGTGCTTGAGAGCAACACTTGTTAATTCTTTAACGGCTACTAAATAAAGTCTTCAGGGGGTAGGATATTTCGAAAACTGTAACTGCTTTGAAGACCCCAAGGTTCAGAGTTTACGCTCCACGTCAGTTCGTTTCTTTTCCCTAGAACCTACAATAAGATCTCCTTTGCTATTCACGTGGCTCTGATGTGATTCCTGAACCTCATTAAGAGGGATCATGACGGAAAATGACATCACACCACTGATGGTCCTGAGGACCGACCAGTAAGTGGAACAGCAAGGCAAGGTCTATTTCGCTTTGCACTGGACTCAAGAATAAAGGTCGCCGTGAAGGTCGGTCGCATGACCACTCGTAGAATCTGCAGGTTCTCTACGTGGACACAGCAAGAGGCACCTGAACACGTCTGTGGTTTGTCACGTTTATGACCTACAATGTAGTTTCTCAGTAAACGTGACAGAAATATGTAGGCTCTAAGGCAACCATATGAACACTCACCCATAGGAAATTAGGTACTTACGTATTTTTAATGGTACGTTTCTTTAATTTGAAAGTCCCTTCAGGTCTTACAGAGTAACCAAGTGGATACTCTACCTGCCCTTTGTATATACCTCTGACACACTGAATTATAATTATTCATAAACATGCTCACCCTTTCCACTAGACTGAGAGCTCCCTAGAGTGTAGGACCTGGTGCGGCATCTCCAATGCATGGCCTGTAGCAGGCCTTCATACGTACTGCTTTAAAATGAGGGTGAGAACCTCCCTTTATGCTAACGTTTATTAGAGGATAGAGGGGAAGGGATAATCTTGAATCCCTTCCAATAAGCACAAAGAGCAGAGCCATGGAGCCAGCGGGACTGGATGCTGTTCCTATGATTTGGAAGACACCTCTCTGTGCGTCTCTGTGTTTCTGCACATCTCGTATGCAAGAGGCGCTGCCTTTATTCTCCATCATCTTTTCAAGGATGTTTCTGGAGCAAGCGGCCTTGGGAGACAGGTACTGTGTGTCCTTTTCTAGGGCAAAGGGCAGATTTATTTACTGTCCAGTAGGACAGAAACAAGTATCCCTCTGGGGAAAGAGACTGGCCAGCTCACTGCTCACAATAAAAGATCTGGGCTCCCCAGATCCAGATTCTTCTCCTGAGGCTCTGTTCCTTACATCTCACTGTGTGTAGGTGCCACGTCACCTGTGGGAGTTGGGATCTGGGGAGCAGAGTAACCCCGGTTCCCGCTCCTGCTGTAAGGAATGATGTCCTTTGCTCCTGATCCAGGAACCCTGTGTCTTCTGCCGGCATCCATCACCTTGGAGGGGGAGCTTGGCAGTCTGCAAGATCTCAGACCTTCCATTGTTCTAGACAATTATCTCAACTCCTTATCTCTCAGAACCTTAGCCTGTAGAACGGGGATGGTATGAAGGATCGTTTTGAAAAGTGAGACAGTCCACGTAAAATGCGTAGCTCTATGCCTCACACGTAGTAAGGGCTCAATGAGTGTTTAGGCCTTACTATTATTTCAGTAAAATGCAGCACAGTTGAGGTCATCCAATCTGAAACCGGTATGTAATACAACGAATGGATGTAGATATGCAGAATGATCTTGTATGACTAAGGATTTGCGAAGCACATTTTACATTTAATAAAGTTACATTTAACGTAGACAAAGGCAGTGAAGTGGTGAAGCCCGCCGCTCAGACGCTCAGACGCCCTGCCGCAGGAGTAAAAAAATTCTCAAAGGGAGAAAAGAACCGAGTTGTAGCTGTCTGCAGGGTCAACGCAGGGCTGTGGCTACAGTAACGCGAGTACGGGGCCAGAAAGGAAAGGGGACAGTGAGAGGGCGCACGGGTCAGGCTGCACTTGGGGAACCACGTGTAGGTCTGCGCTCCACATTTTTAAAAAAAACATTGACAATTAGGCTTGAATACAGAAAAGAGAAACACAAAAAATTAGGGGACTTGAAAAACTCATAAAGGTTTAAGCCTTCGAATAGCAAAGGACTGTCGTTAGAGGGCAAGCCTGGGGGCAACAGACAGAAGCTACAGGAAGTCAACTTTGCCTCAATACCACGGATTCAAAACTGAACACGAGACTGAGTAATGAGCCCCCCATGAGAAACGGCGGGGTGGCCGCTTTCGGGGATGCTACGGAGAGGACTCCAACCAGGGCCTCCACCGTCCTTGCTAATCACTTAGATTCAGATTCTGGATCTACTGACGCTGGGGGCAGCAAACCTGCTGAATATTCACGGACCTATCAAAACAGACGGTCCCAGGGACTGACACATTTCCAGGAATCTGACAAGTACGGCCAGGACATGCTACACAACAGCCCCGCCAGAGCACTGGGCTTCGTTCTAACTCCAGGACCCCACCTCTGGCTCCCGCTCTGAAACAGGTGCTTCTCAGCTTCCCCCGCGGCAAACCAGACGTGAACTTGCTTATGAGTCTGTCCAGGCTCCTGAGTTAACACCCGCCTCTCCGTACCTTTGCTTCTGTTTGCAACTGTAGGTCTTACCACCTGACAATGAAGTCTTGATGAACAAAACCCAGAGAATCCAGAAGGGGTTACAGGTCATTCAGAAAGGCAGTGAAGTGGTGGTGAAGCCCAGCGCTCAGACGCCCTGCCGCAGGAAGCACAGGTGACAGAGCACGCCCACCCCCCCGCCCCCGCTTCCCCCAGGAAGCCTCCGGCGATGGCTGAGTGCAGGGGGACGGTGAGACAGGCCCATCCTGCTGGGTGACCCCGGTTCTGGGCACTGCAGTTCGCAAGCCTGTCCGCTCTGCCCCCCTCCCCCCTCTCCTTCCTGCGCAGGGGTGCCACGGCTCTCTCCCAGGCCCCGCCTCTTCCCCTTTTCATTTGTGAGCGCGGCCCTCCATGAGTCTCTTGCGAGTCTAATCCTCTTCTTGGAGGACCTGGGCAGCCCATGTGGCTCCGAGCGTGGCCGGAGAAAGCGGGCAGTAAGGCAAGGACCTGGGGCTTGCTCGCTGCGTCACAGGAGAACAGGGTGCCTCGTGGGAAACAGGTGGCACGTGGGCCTCGGCACAGGGTGACGGTCTAGTTGGAGGCTGGGATGATGTCCCAGTGGAAGGGAACACAGTTGATGGTGCCATGATCTAGGCAGACGAGAGATGTGGCTGCAGCAACGCTTACCCAGCCAGAGGGGTGGCCAGGTACTCTACGGGGTCCTGACCCCACCACGTGGACGGATACCATGAGACTGAAGGCCTGGAAGACGCCTCGAGGTAACTGGGAGATCCAGAGGGCCTCTCCTGCGTGGACTCGGGAGTCCTGACCACGCTTCAGACCCCGGGGAAGGCGAACGGATTACCACGCAAGGGCTTGGAGATGACAGGGACCCTGGGACCCTGGGACCTTGCACCTTCCCTGTAACACTGGGTGCTTATGTGGGCCGGTTGCAGAGGGTGTCCTGGCCAACATCCAGCTTTCGGTGGGCTCGTGGGCTCGTGGGCTCCACAGACAGAGCCACGCCCACTTCCTCTGTGCGGAAGCGTACACGCGGGTAAGATGTGTGGCGCTGGGTTAACCCTGAAATGGGTCGTTGGTCTGTGGAACGAGGGCAATCAGAGTGGGGAAGGCCGGATGGTAAACTTGCCCACCCAAAAGGGTGGCTAAGAAATAGTACAGCATTCCGAGGAGTGTGGCCGAGATCAGTGCCATCATCAGAGGCTTACGGGACACTAAGTCGTGGTCCCTCTCGTATCTCCATTCAGTTCACCAGACTGGCTCGACAGAACCCAGAGGGGTGCTGGAGAGTTACTGTCCTTAACCAGCCGCTGGCTCTGACCACAGGTATTGTGCTGAATGCCCTCAGAACTGGTTACATGGCCCCGGGATCATGGAATGTGGCCGCTGACCTGATGAATGCTTCTTTTCCATTCTGATTAGAAACCAGGACCAGAAATGGTCTGCAGCTGCACGGGAATGGCCACAAGATCCTTTACAGCTTATCTCAAGGCTGTGCGGACTCTCCCCCCTGCTGCTACAATAGAGTCCGAAGAGGCTGGACTGTGTTGACATTCCACAGGACATCACACGAATCCATGACGTCAGTGACACCACACTGAACGGAATGGACAAGTGCCAAGGGGCTGGCACGCTGGAGGCCTCAGCAGGCCACACGCGGTCCACAGAAGGAAGACAGGCTCTACGGAGTCAGAGCCCCCCACCTCAGTGTGCAGGGGCCGGCTGAGAGGTCTCCTCCGCAGGGAAAACACAGGGCCCGTCTCGCGTCTCCCACCACAAAGAAGGAAGCGGAGTGCCTGGTAGGCCTGTCTGGATTCTGGAGGAAACACCTTCCACTCCTAGAATGCCGTTCCAGTCCACAGCCCGGGTAACACAGGAGGCCGCCAGCCTTCAGCAGGGCACTCAAGGAAAGGGCTCCACAGTGGGTACAGACGTGGCGCGCGTCACCCTGGCCCCTGAGTTACCAGGCGTCAGCTGGAGGGTGGGGGGCGGGGAGGATGAAGTATGGAGCCATGTCCTATAGGCCGGACATTTGTGTCCTCCCAAATTCACGTGTGGAAATCCTGATCCCCAAAGGGGATGAGTGATAGTGTTAGGAGGTGGGGCCTTTGGCGGGTGATCAGGTCGTGAAGGTGGAACCCTCCTGAATGGGATCGGTGCTTTAGAAAAGTGCACAGAGAATTGGAGGCTCAACCGACTGACTCTCAACCGACTGGCGCCCCAATCAAAAAAGTATTTAAACATTTTCTCCCTGTAACAATAGGAGAGCCTAAAACCCTAAGTCCTGCTCTGAGCCTGAACAGTGGCGACTCAGGACGCATTCACCCACGGGGTATAACAGTGTGACATTGCCCTGGTGGCCTTGAACATTCTAGAATTTGAACATGTTCCTCCTCTTCTCAGTCACACGCTGCTGAACTTACACCCACAGCAGACTGTGTTTAATGACTGGGAGCAGAAGAGACACTGAGAGTAAAATGTAAGTCTGGGGGGAACTGTGTGACGGGAATTCTGCAAATTTACCTCAAATTGACTTTCAGAAGGTCCCTAACTTGCATTCATTTGATCAAGATTATTTATTTGCAAATAAGTGCTTACAAAAGTGCTCTCTTGCCTCGTCACTTCAAAACAAAGCAAACACTTCAAACATAATTATAAAAATGTATGAAAACAATCTAGTTGATTTTCTGAAGGCACAAAATGTCAAGGATTCCCACATGAGCTCACTGAGCGCAGCTCTCAGTTTAGAAGCCAAGCTGAGCACCAGATTCCTGTGGGAGAACCAAGAAGACGGGTCTGGTCAACTCTTCTTGACGACGCGCTGAGGGCCAGGGGAAAGGTTGGGCTTGGTGGGAAACCGCGTGCCTGGCTGTTGCCAGGATACAGGTGGCGGTCCAAGGTCACGGAGGGGTGAAATCACCCAGGCAGGACGTGGAGGCCTGAGACGAGAGCGAAGTTCAGAGCCCCGGGGGACACTGGCGAGTGAAGAAGAATCAGAGTCAGGCAGGACGGCCAGACCGTTAAGACCAGCGCTCTTGGAAGACAAGGAAGAAGAGGGAGATCGGAGCGTGTGAAATGCCAGCAAGCGACACCCGAAGACTGGAGCGAGGTCTCCGCTAGACGATGTATTACGAAGGGGACTTCAATTTCTCCCCCGCGCTAGAGTACCGTTGACAGTGACTGGGGTGGTGACGGACAGAACACCACAACAGGAGCGCAGGCCTGATGTCACTGCAGACGAATGAGGGCATGTGTCCGCCTCGGTTCCGTTCCCCAAAGGGCAGACAATTCCGGCAATTTCCCCTTAGAACGCATGGCTAATGAGTTAGGAATCCCAACACGTGGCGTTTCGTACCGAAATCAGACCACAACGCTGATTAGCCGCTTCACGAACAGAAACAAAAGGAAGGTGCGTGAAACCTGGAGTAACATTCACTGAAATACGGAAATTCATGTTTACCTTCACCTCTGTTCACCGTGAAAAGTCCGCGGCGTTTTTCTGAGCAAAACTGTCCCGCTCTTTCTCGGGAGTCGCCAGACAATCAGCATAGCAGTACTGAATTAATTCCTCATTTGCTGGCTGAAAGAAACTCAAAGCGGAATTGCCAAAGGGCAGAAGAGAGCGAGTGACACCGCACGTCTCAGCTTTTCTATACGTCCATCTGATCACCGCGCTCGCACGTCTGTATTACCCTGGTGATCTAACAGTCGCTGCCCAACCTCATTGACAGAGTGCCGCGGCATCGAATAGCAGGAACTCTGCTTTGAAAAGTATTACTGGATATCTGGAATTCTTACCAGAAATTCCAGGAAGTCCAGCAGATAAATCACGAACAGGGAATGAAGGGAAAAAAATACCTCCTAGGAAATGCTCCATTACAGAAACGTGCCGAGAACAGCTGCCCGCCATGGAGCTGCCCTGCGTCTTGTGTTCGAAACCCTTCTGCTCTCAAAGATCCAGGCCCTGAGAACGGGCCTTGCCTGATTTTTTTTCTCAGCTGTTCTGAGTAATTTCTGCTGTCTAGGCCTCCCTTTTGCTAGTTCCTCCCATCGGCTGGAATAGACACCACTGCCTCTCCTGCTTTTATTTTTGACACGGTAATGCTAGGAAGTACGCCAGCACAGAGCGCCCGGCACATACACGTCCTTTTCCCGGGACAACAAAGAAACAACCAACCAGTTCCGAAAATCACAACTCGGCCAGCCCACCTGAGCTTGGTTCTTTCTTAAAATGAGCTTTCTGTTACTCAACTGCGTTTTATTGTCCCACTTCTTGAATTTATGTAGAGTCCGAATGTCCAATATTCCAACTCACATACTCAAAATTAGCCTGCATTTTGGATATAGCCTTACTAATAAAAAAAGACTTCGTTCCTTTTCAGCCTACAAAGAAACTGCCACGACCATAACAGTTTACTTGGCCCCAATGTAGCCTGGATGCTTTCACTGAGAGAGGGCAAGAAACGGGTGTGAGGAAAACCACCAAATCCTGAGAGGAGATTCCCAAACTTTCACATGGACAACGTGTACGTCCGGAGAGAGGTTTTTGTTTTTGTTTTTTTTAAAAATCAGCCTTAAATTCAACACCATGAATAGGAAATTTCAGGGAACGGAGGCCCTTAGCACCCGGATTCTTCACACGGCCATACCAGGGGCTCAGCCGAAGGAGGGGGCTGTTCGTTCTGCAGAGTGAGGCCGTGGTTCGGCCAGGGGCTGGCGCACTTTCCGTTGGCTGTAAGTATCGGGACTACTGACACTTTCCCCCGGAACTCCCACGTATCAGACACACGGACAGGGAGCAGTGCTTGGCTGCCGTGGGCCACGGTGAGGTCTGCAGCCACTCGATTCCCTACCACTCTTTCGGAGAGGGCCCAGGGCTCTCAGCAGGTGCTTCAGAACCCTCGGGTTAGACGTCTCTCTGCTTCTCCCTGTTGGAGAACGCTCTGATTCCAGGATAATGCTGATACTCTGGGGACAGGCCGAGCAAGCTGATTCTGACCACTGCTTAGTCTATGGAAAACACCTCTACTGACTGGTCTCACATTGTTGTCTTTTGAAAATGAGATTGTATGGCCAATCCTTCCCTGCTTAGATATGAAAAACCATTCTCTTAAGTATCTAAC
This sequence comes from Panthera tigris, assembly GCF_018350195.1. NCBI lineage: Eukaryota > Metazoa > Chordata > Mammalia > Carnivora > Felidae > Panthera > Panthera tigris. The sequence goes on along the minus strand of NC_056671.1, from coordinate 89,937,556 downwards.
ATACCTCCACCTCCACAATATAGTAACTGATTGTGTTATTTAGATTTGGCAATTAATGGGCTGTTCGTAGCATGATAGCTCAAATGGATTTACGGTTATCATACTTGGCCCAGTGTGATTTCAAATAAGAATTACTTCTGATCATTTGAATGGAAATTCAGGAACATTAAAAGAAGCCATGTTTAAACTGTCTGGTTCGTGACATGCAAATACTGTGCATTAAGATGGGAAATACCCACTCATGAAGATAATAAAAACTGACATCAACATAATCAAATAGCAGGTTTATAAATTCTGAGACTTGTATAAGCAGTAGATTTGCTCCTTCTGCTTAAAAGCATATTCTCCCCCCCTCCCCCATTCATATTTGATCTGCAATCCAAAAACAAAGCCCTCTGGTCTGTTAGCACAAAACCTTATAAAATGACTCAACATTCGACATTGAAGTTTCCATTTGTTGGAAGAACAGGGTGCGGGGTGGGGTGACAAGCCTGAGAGCTGAGCACGAACAGTCGATGGGCGCCCCCAGACTCTGGCATTCATAAAACAGCCACATGAATAGCACTACGGAGAACAAAAGACAATGATGACAAAATTGGTGCTTTTGTTTCATAAGGGCTGGTACAGATGGGCCTGGCATGCTTCATGTTCCATGTTCATGAAATTTCAGCCACATTTCCAGGGCACCATCTCCACTGTTCTGCACGCACAGGCTCTACGTGGAGGAAGCCAATGACTTGCCAATTACTTTTCCGATGCCCCAACTTAAGCCAGAAAGAGAAATTTAAACACTTCTTCTCAGATAGGTTGAGAGCTTATAATCTTAAGGAAACAATGGAAACTGAATGGTTCCGTTAGTAACATGCATTTTGATTAAAATGAGGAACTCTGACTTTCCAGATAGACGTAAACTTCAAAACTCGGTGTTGCGATCAGAGCTATGCACCTTACGCACATACATACTGTTTTCCTAATGAAGCTGAAAAAAAAACAAACCCCCATTCCTCATCCAGACGCCTATTGCTGACAGTGCATTCTTGTACTTTACAATGAAATCCTAGAAGACGGTCTTGGCAACGACGGAATTTGCACCGGTGCGTTTAGACGGAGAGCCGCGTGCGGTGGCAGCCAGCCTACGTAGGTACCCACAAGAGCTGACACCCAGACGCGCCTCCCACCTTGGCCCCAAACGTTACCCACGTGGTGATCTGTAGCAGAAAATAATGAATTTCACACACCACACGAAACAGTAAGTGTTAGTTTTTTTTTTCTCCCCAGTAAGCCAATCGTTTGGTTTTAGTCACATCTGGCATGTTTCCATAGTTTACTTACAATAAAATACAATTAGTGTGTTTATCTCACTCCACCCATCTCAAAACGTACCACTGAGAACCTCACGGTCACTCATAATTTTGAGGTCTTAGAAAAGGGCCGTGTACATGACAGTGGCACAGGGCCCTTTAAGACTCAGGGCCTCCTCCTGGTCAGAAGGGTGGCCTAGGGCTGCTCCCGATGATGCGGGAGTGAGAAATAATGAAGCTACACAAGCAAAGATGACACCCAGGAACCCAAACCAGTCTGAACAGGACGGTGAACAGCACGGAAACTTCTAGTGGTTCCTTGAAGTCAAAGTCAGGGCCATCAGGGAATCTAGTTCTAAAGGCCTATCTCCTTATAAAAACAAAGCAAAAAACAAAACAAACACAAAAACAAAAAAACAAACCAACCCTTTCACGAAACCATAGGTAAGCAAGTTAAATCTGCCCATTTTTTCAAAGGGCAAAACCCCCCGCCAAAATGTTTCTATGTAGTCTTAAAAACACAGCTAATACCAGTTCTGTAAATTATGAAACCTTTACATAAAGGTTCTAAAGATGTAAGGAAAGGCCAATTGCTCTGATCTTCTGGAACGTTTTCAGTAGTGTTTTATAGTTTGGTCCCAGGGATCCAAACCTTACACTGCCTGTATTTGCATATGTTTCGATATCTTTTTTACAGAAGCATATACTAGTATATACACCAAAGATTAAAGGTAATCCAAATAATTCACAACTGCTCTGCAGCTCTAAGTGTCCAAAGTAAAGCTAGCAGTTTAGCAATTTAAAAAATTCTGTTACTGATTATTAAATCAGCTGGCTTCCCTGCAAGTGCTTTTACGTACTGATATCTGTCAATTAGATAGACCTAGCTGGAGGCTGGACTCTAACATCCGGATGCAGGGCACTTTACTTGGCAAGTTAAGCATGTTAAGCAAGAGCTTAGGTAAAGCCACAGGGGCAGCTTATTAAATTTGACAACAGAAGGTTACGGCCGCCACAGAGGTGAGCCCAATGTTTGGTCACTTTGACAAAGCACGGTGGTTGCGGAGGAGGGCGCTGCACGCAGTGCTAGAAGCCATGTTTTAATAGAGGAACGCGATTAAAAGGTACCAACTGGAACATATCCATAAGCATCTGATATAGAAGACAGCAGCTTTCCAGAAACCACAGGAACATCGGAGGGAGAGAAGGACAGAGGAGAAAGTAACTAAGGAGACAGATTTGGCAAATCTAGATTTGGGGCAAACCTAGATGAAAAGAGTCTCCAAAGTATTTGGCAAGCTGCCATGTAGAGGAGGGATTGCACACCACCTGGGTGGCTCTAGTGCATCAGAGATACGTTTTAACTTCTTATGAGGAATAATTTTCTAAAAATTACAGCAATTCACACATGAATACATACATGAGAAGATGCTCAACGTCGTTAGTCACTAGGAAAATGCAAATTAAAACCATGACGAGACTATCGCTACCCATTTGCTACAATGGCTAGGACAAAAGAGACTGATAACACCAAGTGTTGGTAAGGATGTGGAGTAACTGGAACTCTCATACATTACTGGTGGGAAAGCACACCGGTACGGCCATAACGGGAGACAGTTTGGCAATCTCTTACCGTATGACCCCTACGATCCTATTCCTAAAGAAATGAAAACAGGTGTCGCACAAAGACCCGTACCCAAGTGTTTACGGTGGGTATATTCATAATCACCCACAACTGGAAACCATCCAAATGTCCATCAAAAGAGGAACGGATAAACACACTGTGGTACATCCATACGGTGGAATACTACTCAGCAACAAAAGGGAACAAGGACTGCTAGACGCAACAATAGGGATGAACCTCAAAAGCATGATGCTAAGTAAAAAAAGGCTACACCCGGTACAAGTGCACTTATGGAACATTCCGGAAAGGACAATACTATAAGGACTATCAGGAACTGAGTGTAAGAAATGTTCTATAACTTGATTGTGGTGGTTACATGACTCTGCACATTTGTCAAAACTCATCCAACTGCAAACCTAAGAAGGATTAAATTTACTAGATGTAAATTAAACCTCAATTAAAGATAGTGAATATACTACATATAAATACTGAGTTTCTCGTCATGAAAAGCTCTTGAGCACGTCTAGGTGATTTCCAGCCGCAAATGCTATGAGACATATTTCTGCATTCAAGGGCCAACTGGATCAATTTCCATCGAAGGAATCTTAAGATTCTACAGTTATGTAATACTAGGACTTCCTTTTCTTCACCTCTAGTTACTTGGAGTAATTCAAGGACTTCTTTTTAACACCTGGAATGAGTCTGCTCCATCTAGCGCCGCATTTCTTTTCTAGAGGCAGCGTAAATCCTGTGCTTCATATAAACTTCTAGCGTCTGTTCATTACAAACATCATTAGGCTGAATTATCATTTATTTTTATGTTTATCTTATCGATACTGAGATGAGCAAGGCTAATTCAAAGGGCAACAATATTCAGAGAAGCCAAACGTGTATATAGTAGATACCTACAAAAAGGAGACGCACATTATCTAACACTGAAGGTGGACTCATATCAGGCTAGGTTTGGTGTTATGTCTGTGGGAGACCCCGGGAGCTTCTCTCTGCTATTTGTATTGACATTTGTGAATGCACGCTACACTCTAATTATGGAAACGCCATCTCTTAAATGAATGTGGCTTTATATAAAAATAAGGATGTGACTGTCCACCAGATGGCTGTAATCGTGGTCAATTAACATTGCTTTCTATTTTCTATTTATCCTTCAGTTATCTAGAGCTAAATACTGGCTTTCTGCTTAGTAAATGTGTGTGTGTGTGTGTGTGTGTGTGTGTGTGTGTGTGTAATCCAATACAAACCAAATGGGGGAGACCTGCAGTGGTCCCTTGCCAGACTAGAATGATGTGAGAATAATGTCAAGCCACTGCTGATGCCAAGCCACGGATTCTGTGTGTGTAGAGAACCAGAGGGAGTGAGTGTGCTTTTCTCCAGCTCAGGAAAGGGGGACCTACAGCTACGGTCACTGGTGTCCTCTCTTGTAGAGTCAGGGTTCTGACCATCGTTTATGGCTAAGGCTCTTATCTGCCAATAACCCCATCTTTTCCTTAACAATGGGACTTGCAGGAGACTTCCAGACTCAGGTAGATCCAGACGGAAAGGAAAGCTTGGCCACAACGAGTGGTAAGTGCCCAGACACCATGTTGAGCTGTTCTGGACTGCTTTCCCTGTCTTTAGAACATGGCCACAGTGGTATCTTAAGTACTGGGGACAGTGTGCGAAGCACCCAGCAGCAAACACGCTTGGCTTGTAGCAGTGCTTAATGCATGGTGAACAACCCTGATTCCTGATTCCCTCCAGAACCACTTACTTCTGAAGTAATTATTGCTTCTGAAAGAAAAAAAAAAACTCCTACACCTTGAGCAGGACCCAGTATTAGTAACAGAGCTTGGTGGCCTCACACGGAGCTGTGCTCTTCCCCGTGTGCTAGGCCATGGCAGTCTGCAAAGCTGCGTTTCACAAATTAGAATGGTGTTTAAAGTCTGTGGATCAGCAATGTGTAAAAAGTTTACTGACTTTACAGTAATTAACTGCATCAGTATCGACACAGGTTAAACAGTGTGCGCTTAGGGGCGGGGGTGTGCTGCGGGCAGCTTTGTGTTTTCCGATCGGCAAAGGGGGTCTCTCTGCAGAGTATTAAACGCATGTCCTCAGCTACAGGTTGGTAATGTGCTTACAATACTTAATACTTTGATTCTCTTGTGGTTGAAGCCAAGTAGAGTCCACTCGTGACCCCCTCCAACTATGAGAAGTACAGGCGTACTGTGCGCTCAGACCAGACGGCAAGATGAGGACGGTGTCAAGATGCACGAAGATGTAAGTGCAGCTGAGGAGACAGACGGGAAGAAGTCTTTCATCCCGTGTGGGATGAAGATCAGTACCCATAATCTTTTTTCCTTAACAGACCAAACATGGTGGGTGGGGGGGGTCAATCCACAGCCACTCAGTATAAATGAGGTTGGTTTTTTTTTAAGTATTTATTTTTGAGAGAGAGAGAGACAGACAGACAGCGTGAGTGGGGGAGAGGCAGACAGAGAGGGAAAGAGAGAATCCCAAGCAGGCTCTGTGCGGTCAGCCCAGAGCCCAGTGCGAGGCTCAGAACTCACGAACCATGAGATCATGACCTCAGCCAACACAGAGTCGGACACTTAACCGACTGAGCCACCCAGGCGCCTCAAGGTGTCTTTTTTTTTTTTTTTTAATGTTTATTTTTATTTTTGAGAGAGAGAGAGAGAGGGAGAGACAGAGCATGAGCAGGGGAGGGACAGAGAGAGAGGGAGACACAGAATCCGAAGCAGGCTCCAGGCCCTGAGCTCTCAGCACAGAGCCCGACGTGGGGCTTGAACTCATGAACTGTGGGTTCATGAGCTGAGCTGAAGTCGGGCGCTCACCCAGGCACCCCAAGGTGTTTCTTTTAAATGTGACTGTGCCCTACCAATATCCAGTACCCAGTATCCAATACCCCACACCCACAGACTCTGCAGAAGACAAAATGCGCAGAGCCCTCAGGCTTCGTCAAGGCGGTTGCGGTCAGGAAGGGCAGGCCGGGTGCTACCGGGGCCGCTCCAGCCAGCCACCTGAGGGGTAAAACGCTGTATGGGGTTTCGAGTGACAACGTGAAGAAAAGGGCCACCGTTTACAGGAAGCTAAAGGCCAGGTGTTCCAACCGAAAGAGCCAGCGAGAGGAGGCCAGGTCGACAGTGGCGAACACAGCACAACCATTCCCATGCCTCCTGTGCCTCCCTGTGTCGGGCCGGCCAAATCTAATTGCGTACAACTCATTTACCATGGCCGGAACACAACAGATCCAGCTTATGAGAAAACAGAGATTTCACCAAAAAATTTCCCTGGGGAAATGTCTGAAATTGAGCCTTTTCCTTATGACTATGATTTTGAAACTGTAACCTGCATCAACTCAAATTACCATCAAATGCCTGAAATCAATTTGTCGAGAAAGACTCCCTCCATACTGGATTACAATACAACCTTAAAACAGAACAAAACAGAACAAAAAAAGCAGGCAGTGCAAGCAGGCAGGCTGGGCATCTCTGTTTGGAAATGGGTTAAGAGCTAATGTGCAAAACTCAAAACTTTCCAGTATTCATAAGATGTAAAAAAACACTTAGAACAAATGATTTGGCAGCTGCAAATGCAGGATAACACCTAGTTGAATTATAGAAACAGTGTGGATAATTACTTTTTTCAAACGTTGGGGCTCTGTGGACCAAGGTCCTGTCTGAACCTCCCCGCAGCAGTTAATGTGCAAGAATACAAATCTGCTGTCACGTTGCCCTAAGTCTCTTTATCGTGCACACATCAGTGAGGACGATGAGAGGCGTCCTATGATTCCAGCAGTCTTCTTTGAAGGATCCACACGTTAATTACTGCCCTAATTACGGTTTTTGAATAACTAACTGAAGTAAGCAGCCTATGGGAGGTACAGGCATAAACCTAAGACTGAGAAAATACTAGTTACTGAATCATCACTGTAAACTGACATTTCGAACAGGTCTACAAGAAGTGGAAACAGTGCAGTTTTAACAGACAAGCATCTTCAATAATCAGGGCTCCGTAAAGCAAAAAGAAATGTTACTTCTTAATGGCAAGTGCATTTAAACTGTTATCTAAAGATCTGAAGGTAAGCCTGCTTAATTCACGGCTGCTTCTTTTGTTATTAGGAAAACATAATTGTTCCAAATAATTAGCACTAGAGTACATCACAAGCTGACAACAAAATTATAGAAATCTTCATATTCGGATCCCTCTAGCTGGCTATTAGGAACAGTTTCTGATCATAACCCATTAGTTGAAGCGCTGTGAGTCCTTGATTGCCACCAAATAACCTCAGATATCTGCCTAAGTTAACAGCCTCTATTTATTCAGACTTTTCTTGACAGTAGAAATTGCTGAGGACTTTTACAGCTGCCACACAAAAGAATGCTTTTCGATGTGTGCATTTGGAAGATCAAGCGATACAATAATTGAAACATGGATTTTAAATACACTTTTAATTCCTGAGCTCCTACATGAAAACCTGAAAAGACACTTCTCAATTTTTGAAGAGTGGTGCCACCCCGTCTCTCAGAAACTACAACGGTCCTGCTTCGTGTCCCGTGATGTGCCCGTTCGTGGTTTTGCCTCGCGCGGCACTCCTCCCTTTTTTACACAACGGCCTTTAATTTTTCAGTTTTCTGTAACACTTACTAACTCACGGACATCCCTTTTTTTGTTGTTGTTATTGTTGAAAACAAATTCCCGCCTGTGAACGATGTCAAGTGTATTCTTCAGCTTGTCGCTGATCATTTAACACAAGCTAAGTAGCATTCTGTGAGGCAGAGGAAAAGAAACAAGGAGCACACGCAGTTTTAAAGCCGCTGAACCAAATTACCTGCTTGCCAGAAATCGCTGTGTGAACCTCCTGTGGGAAAAACACACAAAAAAGACGAAAACCAAAAACCGAAAACCAACCCAGACAGTACGGAGAAGCTTCCGCTCTGCTGGGTCCACAGCCGGCTGCTGGGAGCAGTGTCCTGACAATGCAACACGCAGCCAATGAAGACGTGTGGGGACAATCCAGTAGTTGTGTAATCGGCAATGCCATTTAAAGTTACTTTGGAAATTCTTCTGTGCCAACAGCTTAGCTGATAAACCCACAAAGCTTTATGTTTTATCCCATGAGGGAGAACTTTGATTACTCTGGTAATTAATGATGTTGGAGAGTAATATGGATTTTCTGTTAAGATTGGAGTTTGAAGTTAATTAGTCTTCACGTTATGATTTGCTGATTAATTATGGATATTTAGTTATAAAGAGAGATGTTAATTATTAATCTCAAAAAAATCATCTAGTGTAATTAACTAAAACTTTGACATCAGTTAAAATTCCCATTGAGTGTAACTTCTGGGATCATCAATTACCGGGGAAGAGCGATGAGCAGGTGCCCGCGAAGGGGCACATCCTCTGCTCCCAGGGAACGGGGGAGCCGCACGCCGCCGAGGGCGCTGTGCCAGAGTCTCAGCACAGAGACCGCACCGTGTGCGCCAAGGTCCAGATCTGAGTCTCTCGTGGCAAAGCCTCACAGTGTGCAAAACCTCACTTCAGAAGAGCGTGCTCCGAAAGAAATCCCAGGCCGAGCGCGACCTCGGGATGCTATCAAGCAACGCCCTGGCCTCTGAGTGGCAACGTGCCCTGGGGACCGACGGGCTTCATTAGCTCTGTTAAGCTCTGAAGCGAACTTCGGTGTTGCTACAGATATCTTTATTTTCGGCAGCAGCTTTTGCAACTATCGAGACAATACTGCAGCACGAGCACTAATTAGCGTTCTAGTCACATAACTCGAAGTCACCTTTGTGGTTAAAAAGATTTTCTCCTTCATCTCTTCCCCTAATCTGTCAGCAACACAATCTCTGTTACCAAAAAGAGGAGGGGGGATGTGATTAAGAAAAAGGGTTAAACCAAAAAGCATCATCGGCACATCACTGTCCTGGAATTTCCCCGGTAACACAGAGTCTGAACAGGGATCTGTTTACATTATCTCTAGATCATCTTGACAATATTTATTCTCTATTTACCTAAATGAGGCAATATGATGATATTTATTGCTCAGAATGGCTAAATATAGACTTTTCTTGAGCACTCAGTACCATAGTGGGAGGTTTTGCTCTAATCTACATCTTTAAACTGACAAGCTGGAGAATTCCTAATGAATGCCTCCTTTCATCTGGATGTCTGTGTGTATTTGACAGTATAAATATTTAGCAATATCGGAGTCAGCTTGTGATTTTACCCAGATGGACTGATTGATGCCTTGGCTCGATGTTGCCAAAGACAATCCGTGTAGTTATATAAGCAATTTCCCTCTTACTTCCTAAGAAGCAATTAGGTGGCCAAAGGCAGCAACCCCAAAATAGTAGAAATACTTCTGGTATCAGCTGACAAGTCTGAGGGATAAATAAAATATGGTACTTAAATTATTACCACTTTACTTTCATGAATCACGGGATTAAAGCTTTCACTTCTAAAGTACATATAAATTGCAGGTTTTCTTATGTCTGTAATTTGCAAGAATCTAAGTTAAAATACCAGCTAATCAGTCAGCTCACATTCACCTTGGGAAAAGTACCACCCTTTCTTGTCATTTTTGTAAATTGCATGCCTAAGCATCAATGTTATTTTGAGAAGAAAAGTCGCTTGTTGTCAATAACATATATTGCAGTCTAGTTAAAACAACATTTGTTAGGATTTAATCGCAAATGTAATCCCCTTTTAAGTTTAGACAGAACGCTCAGAGAAATTCAAGGGACGGATAATAAATCATTTTCCTCATCTTGGGCGTGCACAAGGTAGACCTGATTCATTCAGGTATGTCGTTGTAACAACAAATGGGATGAATTCTCTCCCGTGAAACAATAAAGGGCCCGCACTCAGAGAGGAGCCGCTAAGTGGCACCACCCCCTTTCCCACACCACAGATTTTCCCCCCCTATCTATCGACATTGTTTCCTGCTCCGTAAATCACAAGGAGGATGAAATCAGAGAATGATGAGCTTTTTCTCATCATCATGGTAATCCGGCCGCAGAGGTGGATAAGCTCTCGCTAAAACTTAGAAGCCGGTTTCGGAACTGTGGGCATCACCTCTGCATCAGGTCTCCTCTGCTTAGCCTCGGCATCACGGGGAGTGAGATGCCGACGATTATGTCCGGGACTCGCGTGCACGCTCCTGCTCTGGGGGAGAAGAGGCTCCACGTTATTTTAGGCACCAGCAGGGGTCCTGCACTTCTGCAATGCCGCCGCTTCCCCCACCTCTCGTCCACTCCTACCTCTTCCAGTTTCTTTGTTTTCTATTAACTCATCCCAAGCGTTGTGTAACCCATGCAATAACCCAGGAGAAAGGGCAGGCAAGACATTATTCTTCTTGACACTAATACCTATAGATCCTATTCTGGTGTGATACCTCTCCCTATCACAAGATATCTCAGCTAACAGAATCCTCAGAAGTCAGGAACTGGCATTTATAATGTATTCCAGAGGCGAGCGGGATGCGATGCCCATTGGTAATCAGATACACACAAGATTTCCTGGGACGAGCTGTCTAGCTACGACGTACAGCAGCCTCAGGTGCAGGACATATCAGTCATGTACCTTCTTGTGCATGGCAGTGTCTTGCTCCCAAAAAACACAAAAAACAAAACAAAAAAAACCCTTATTCCATGCCTGCTGCTGCTAGCTGAAAATAAATGTCTACAGGATTCTATTTATTGGCTGTGATCAGTAATAAATTGGTTATTGACCAGATACAGTGGGCTGGGGTCTGAGGTGCAATGTATCGGGACCATCTATCTGTTCCATCGGCCATACTGCCCTTGAGTCGATGTGGCCAAAGCATTCTTTGCTTTGTTTCCCTCTTGGAGGGCTGCAAGTATGCTAATAAAATAACGAGACAATGCAAGAGGCCTCTTGCTTAACAGAACAGACGTCCCCCGCTCTTTCCCAACCGGTGAAAGAACCTCCGTGTTCAAAGATGAACTGGCATCCGGGCGAACCAGGTAACAACAACAGAAACAAAGTTTTGAATGGACAGCGCTTTTTTCCTTTTTTCTCTTCAAACCAAAGTTTCACTGGGATGGAGAAGGCAGAAACACACGAACACTAGTCAGCCAAAATGGCGTGGCTCCTTCCACGCCGCTACCCTACAACGCGCGGGAGGCTGCGGCAGCGAGTTCCCGCGGTGCCGCACAAGAGGACACGCGGGACGCCCAAGCGGCTGCAAGTGAAGTGTTTCCATCTTTCTTCCACGGCTGAACGGGACTTACTTTAATGATGTATAATCGCCCGCAACTACACTTAACCTGTGCATTAAATGGCGGCACAGACTGTTTACCTAGAGTTATGAAGAAGAAAACAGCAAATCAAGCAAAGAATCTAAAGTGTGTACATTAACCTCCCACATGTCAACATAATTTTCCCCTAGAGATGATATGTAACTGAGCCTCTAAATTGTTTTCCCTTCTACACAATAGCATTAAGCTCCAAGTATCTTGGTGCCAAAGTATGTGTGAGGAAGTGATGACAAATGTACCTAATTGATAAATCGGAAAGTATTTAGGACTAAATGAATTTTGGTTTTGTTGTTAATGAAATTGCATCTATAAAAAATAACACATCTATTCTACTGGTAAGGCTGATTTTTAAGAAATCTATACAGATCTAACACAGGGCAAAGACATGTAAAATTATTTTGCTAGCTTTTAACATGTGTTAAAGATCAAGGAAGACAGTAAGTGCCCTCTTTGAGTAGATATTCACCAAATGCATTCAGAATACACTTGACACAGTCAACTCCTGAACAGACCTCTCTACACTGTCGCACAGAATCGCAGAATACAGACGCGCGTGTGTGTGTGTGTGTGCGCGCATGTGACACTGCTTGGTTTCATGATACACCAGGCCATTTAAAATCATTTCCAAGTGAGTAAAGCTAAACTCTGATTATCAGGATTATGGAAAATATGACTTGACTAGTCATTACAGCTTTTGCCACCTTATCACATTAGATAAATATGAAGAAGATATAAAAATAATACAGTTTCACTATAAATATTAATCATCGAGTTTAACGTGATTATCTGTAAGGGGGTCAGGGAAAGGAGAAGGGAAGAAGGGGCAATTTCTTACCACCGTTTCTTTTAAAGATGATGTATCCCGTGGGACGCCATCGACAGAAAATTCTCTCCTTCCGAAGCAAGTTTTGGAGAATCTGATTAGGTCTCCTGCTGCAATGCTAGGCATTCCATTTTTGCCAAAGGGCCAGCTATTGTGATTAACGTCATTTGTCTGAATCATTACTCTTCACCTCGGTTCAGCAAACACTATGAACATGGCACGGTAATAAATGGCCGCCGGATCCTCTCCTGCTTTGGCCTCTTTTTATCTGCCACCTCTCCACCGTCAGCTTCATCTTTCTGAACCTCTCTGAATCCCCAAAAGGGACGGGGTGTCTATTTGTTTTCCACTAGGTTACCACTCTGTCTATTGTTGTTTGCACTAAAGGGTACAGATTCAATTCATTCTTGTGACACAAAAGCACTGATACAGTAAAGTTTTTGCCCAAGAGAAAACAAAAACAAAGTTGCTGAATATCGAATGAGATTTGAAGCACTAACATACATGTGAAGATGCTTTCTGGGCAGCCTTAGTTACATAATACCATTTTTTTTTTTTTTTCCGTGTGTCCTCGGCGAGGGCACCCAGCATGTAAATGTGTATGAAGCCTTGCAGTTAGCGTCTGGGGTAAAGTGTGACTGCGTAGACCACAGGCTGGGGCGTCCAAGCCCATCTTAATGCCACGAGGACACAGGGTTGGAAAGCAAAAGTTACCACGTGATAAGGTTTCGACTTCTGGTACAGAACGAAGGCTTGGTAACATCAGGCGGTTCCGTGGAGAATCAGAGCGGGAGAGTTGACGGCAGAATACAGTTAACCAGGAAAGACCACCAGAGCAAGCAGAATAAAGGGAGTTGAGCGCGGCCAGCAGACGCAATTCTCTACACAGCAAATCCCCTACCATTAGGTCCTAATTGCCAATTCTGGGAAGTAAGTGTGTTATTTAAATGAGGCAATCGATGTGAACGTAACCCCCAACCACAGCTTGCACCCAAAGTGACGTGTGTTATGTGATAAAGCCCTTGAGTGACACGGCAGCCTTTCGGAGACCTGGAAAGTGGCCCGTGAACTGGAAGACGACCCGTCAGCGTGCCGCACACTTGCAAGGCCCAGGCACTAGCGTGTGTCCTGCTGGTGTCTGCTTCTCTGCCGGCTTCCATTTATAATAGAAACTTTCGTGTCCTAAAATATGTAAACACTCCATGTTTGGGGGAATTTAAATTATGTAAATAGCATTACAGAGCTTGCCCACCAGTAACTTTTCTTTGCCAAGGGTAACATGTTTTGCTGGATAGGCTGCTGAAAAGTGCCAAATGCTGTAAACCCTAAAGAATATTGCCAAGTACCTTCTCACTCTGGGTCCAAGTCTTAAAAAACGCTTAATACAAAATGAATCTGAAATCCTGTAATTGCTCGCAATTCTTGGAACGTTACCTTGTGTACAACTCTGGTTATTCTGAAAATGTTCTATATTCCTGCCAGAAGTTAAGAAGTTATCATTGAAAATCACTGGCTAATCTAGCCTGTGCTAAGATGGATTTTTAATGAAAGTTTAATGAATGATAAATACTCGTTTCTTGATAAATGTTTAATTATGCCAATAATTACCAACTGCTGAAAACTACTGTTGTGTTAATAATGGCATTTTAGTACACACGCGGCTTCGTGAGTCATGATGCTGTTAGAGATCAGAGCTCCATCTGTCTGATGCAAACTAGCAAAACAAAAGTCTAATTAATATTTTGATCAATTTTCTCTACACTCTAAAGACTGTCAATGTCCTTTTTTAAAAAAATTTGATCTATTTTCTCTCTTATGAGAAAGAGGTAAGGAAAGAGATAATGTGCAGAACCACTGTCAGATTAATTTATGCAAAAATTTAAGAAGACAAAATAAATATTATTGACATCCACTGATTTTATTGCTTCACTGCATTATTAACTTTAAGAACTGTTTTCCCAGCACTTAAAGCTATTTTTTAAAATGATGACCGTTACCCTATTCAACACCACAGAAAGTTTGAACTTCCTTTATCAGTCGCTTCAACTTGGCCCTTAACAGGTGATACACGAGACCTGCGGTCTGTGTTGTCGTAACATGTGCACCGGGCCTTGCAGGTGCGTGAACTGCCATTTGTAAGAGGGAGTGACAGCTTTCAGGTCAGCAAACCTGTGATTCTAGAAGGTTAAACTGACCTTGACTTAATGAGTGTTTGTTAATGATGGCAAATTGCTAAAGAGAAGGCAAGTCACTGTGGCCGAGAGTCTTGCCAGGTTGCCGAGCTCTCCTGCTCGGGGATGCGGGGGGGGGGGGGGGTGATGGGGGGGTGGGGGGGTGCACAGGGGTCACAGAGCAGAGCCTGGGGCCAAGGAGGCAGCTCTCGACTGCCCACAAGGCCTTCTCAGAGCGCCCACCCTCCCTCCCTGGCTCCCTTACAAGGATGCTTCTAGAAGTCACTCCCCCTCCCGGGTGGTGGCCACTCCCAGGTGAGCTTCCAGCCTGAGGCAGGCTCCCACCCCCTCCACTGTATTTTCAGACCGCCTAGCCATCCCGGCCAAAAGAATACATAAAAGAGAGTGTGCTGGCTGGGTCGAATGCATTTCTAAAGCATTTCCTTTCACTTTCTCATCAGGCTACAGAATTAGAATCAGAGAAATCTGGCACATATTCTAAATGCCAGGCTAACAATTCATATTTCCAGTAGTTCACATTTTGAAAGCAATCCAAATTATGCAGATAATTCCCAATTATATTTCAGACAGAGCCTGCGAAAGCCTTAATTTAATCCACAATGTGATTTGTGGAGATATAATCTCAATTCTTTAGATAACAATATAAGATAATAATGTATAATACCTTCCCACCTATAGAAGTGAAATGTAATGTATAGGTCTGATTGTTGTTGCTGGCAGCTATTAAATCCAATGAAGTTCACGAGCAAAATTTTTAAATTTCCAACTTGAAAATTCACAGTTCGGGTATACTCACGAACTTGGCGTAATCACGTTCAGACCATTTTTCTTCTAAGTCTATGACCAACCTCCAAAAGATCATGTGGTTTTCAGAAGTAACTTTTCTCCCAGAACTACTTGGTTTTTTTAATAACCTTTAATCTGATAGGTCTATTCTTAGGAATGTTCTCAATAATTTATTGTTGCCATTTATTTACACTTAACACTATGGTTCTTACAACCACTTCTATTTTTGTTATTTATTTATTCATTTCTCTCACGTGTATTTTTAAATTTTACCCTCGTGACGCACATCACACACGTGACCCCGTTTCTTAAGCCTTTTTGGTAGGAATCCCTCTGTAACTTTCATGCTTCGTCGTGTTCCTTGCGTTTGAAGTTCTTTTTTATTACTGCAATTACAGCTCTTCGATATTCTGAAGTGTTTCGTCACCGCACGCAGGCTCGTTGACAACAGGTCGCACCAGAGCGCGACACATCCCGGCAACGGGCGGGAAACCCCACTCGGGGCCAGGCGAGCACCGCACGGAGCGCGGGGCTGCCGAAGACGTGACGTCCCCGCACACGCGAGCACACACGACCGGGCGGGGGGCGGGGGGCGGGGGGCGGGGGTGGGGGGTGGGGGCGGGGCGGCAGGCACTGTAGCGTCCACTCTCGGGCCAGAATGCCATCCGGCAGTGGGAAGGGACAGCCCCTCGGCGCCACACGTGCTCCCAGCCTCCCCGCAATTCCTCTGTGGACGGAGGGGATGGGGGGGGAGGGGGAGGGGATGGGGGGAGGGGGAGGGGATGGGGGAGGGGGAGGGGATGGGGGGGAGGGGGAGGGGATGGGGGGGGAGGGGGAGGGGATGGGGGGAGGGGGAGGGGATGGGGGAGGGGGAGGGGGGGGGGGAGGGGGGAGGGGAGGGGGGAGGGGGGGAGGGGGAGGGGAGGGGGGGGGGGGGAGGGGGGGGGGGGGGGTGGTGACCGTACAGGTATCCAGAGCTCTCGCCTTCCTTCCGCGCCGCCAAACGGGACACGGCCCTGCCCCTGCCCCGGGGCTCATTTCAAAAGAAGCCGCGTGGGCCAGGCCCTGATCGCGAGTAGCGCGGGAGAGGGAACGAGACTTCCACCCTTTCGCCTCGGAAGGACACCACTTCCACGACGGTATCTCTGCGCGCACGCGGGCCCGTGAGAGCAACCAGAGCGGGGCGGGAGCGACACCCGTCCTCCGGCCGCCCCGGGCCCCGCCTGTGCGAGCTCATCGGCGGCCACGACCAGGGCGCCTGGAGCAGCCGCACGCACGCTGTGCTCACGGAGGCGCCGATTTGCCGGTACACGTCTTGGGCGATTCGAGCAACACCGGCGGTCCGCCGGGAGAGCGCCGTGTAGCCGGGGCGGCCGCGGGCAGCAGGCTCCCCGGGCGCTCCCGGACGCACCCGTGACCTGCCGCCGGGCACATCTGACACCTGAGCGCAAATTCTCAAAGGCGTTTTCGGAGTTTCCATCTTGCTCCCGTAGGAATCCCGGCCCCTGA
Organism: Panthera tigris; assembly: GCF_018350195.1. Classification (NCBI taxonomy): domain Eukaryota; kingdom Metazoa; phylum Chordata; class Mammalia; order Carnivora; family Felidae; genus Panthera; species Panthera tigris. The sequence goes on along the minus strand of NC_056671.1, from coordinate 89,921,027 downwards.
GGGCGGGGACCGCTCGCCCTCTGGTCTCCGTCTCTGCAGGGCCCGGGATCCTGCGGAAACTGTACCTCAGAGTTCGGAGAGTGGGGTTCCAGGCCCAATGGCGTCAGTCATTGGGGGGCATCTGTTAAAAGTAAGCATTTGCGGCCCCTTTTGGGCGGGAATCCCGGTCCCCAGGCCCTCACAACACGACTGCGTTTGGAGACGGGGCCTGTGAAGAGGTTATTAAGGTAAAATGAGGTTGCTGGGAAGGGGGGCTAATCCGATGTGCCTCGTGTCCTTGTAAGAAAGGGTGGGGAGGCCCATGTGAGGACACAGAGCTGCAAGCCACGGACAGGAGCCTCAGGGCAGACGGGCCTGCGGGTCCTCTGATCTCGGACTCCCGGCCTCCAGAACCGAGCAGGCGTCCTGTTAAGGTTCCACGGGACAGGGGTGTGAACGCTGGCCCAAGACGAGCCACGCAAAGGACCCTCTTCGTCTAAACCTCCTAAGCCCTGGACACAGCTGTGTCTCTCTCCCACTGTTTTCCTGTTGTCCTCCTGTCCGCTGATCGTTCCTTGGCCTCCAGGGCTGGCTCCCTGGCCCCGCTGACCTCAAACCTCACGGGGCCCCAGAGTCCCACCGGCGGCCGGCTTCTTGTCCCTCACACCCCATCCCGAGGTGACCTCCTCCAAAGGCTGCCGTCCGCTGCAGATCAGGGAACTGTGCTGGTCTGGCTCCCGCCGGAACCTGAAGGTCCCCCTCAACCCGTGGTCCTGCCCCACACCCGCCTGCAACGGAACGCAAGTCCGCCAGCCCCGTCTCCACGGTCTCCACGACTACCGCCTGGGCACCGCCGCTCTCCTAGCAAGTCCCTACTTCTGCCCCTGGTCCCTCCGTCCTCCCTCCACGAAGGACAGAGGATTCTTGAACTGGAACTTGATCCTGGAGCTCCCCCGATAAGAGTCCACAGCTCTTCCTTGGCATAGCTGGCCTCCTCACAAGCTGTGTGCCTTGTCCCTTGTCACACGCGCCACATCGGTCTCTCCCTCAGAAGGCCTGGAAGGTGTCGGAGCCCTCGCCTCCTTGAGCAGCCGGCTGCTTCTCCCCGAGACCTCTTCCCTGAGGAAGGTCCACGCAGCCCCCGTTCCCAGTCGAGCATCCGCGACTCTCCGCCGCGGGGCCCCTGCTCTTTTCTTCCCCTGGGGCATCTGTCACAACCTGCAGTCACTTTATGCCTCTTTAGACCCGGAACGCACGCTCCAGGAGGGCAGGGACAACAGAGTCGGCTGACGTGGCCGCGCACACAGCACGGTGCCTGGCGCCCAGGAGATGCTCGACGGGTGTCTGTGATTAATGACCGAAGTGACACGACCCTGCTAAGCCCTGCTTAGCCAGGGCTGCCCGTGAGCACTGGAAGCAGTCACCCACTGAGGCACACAACTCTGACCCACGCTCAACGCCCCTGCCGGAGGTGTATGTGTGGCCACGCGTGAAAGATCAGCAGACGCCGCGGTTACGTGCGAGACACGGGGGCCGGGTCAACACCACCGCCTCTCGAACTGCATTTTGAATCGGTTTGCCAGAGCCGCGGATCTCTGAAGTATCTTACGTCGGTGAGTTACGCAATCGAGCCGTGCCAGCCTGGAAGAGCTGCAGATTCGCTCAGGTTGTGCCTTTGTTTCAGGCAGCGAATTTTACTGAAACGATGGTCACAGTGCGTAACCGTCTCTCCTGCGAGGGCACGAGGAACGGATCCTACCTTCACCAGTGTAAGACTTGCGTTTGTTCTTCCTTAGAGGGGCGGGCTACGTGTGGATGATCAGAAACGCAAAAACTTGGACTACCAGCGGTGACTCGGGAGATCTAGTTACAACGCGGTACTTCTGTGGGATCACGGCCGTCGACACGGACTTCCATATTCCAACATCGTCTGTGTAAGAGCACTAACAATGCTTTTCATCCAATATTTAGGGAGATGCCGAATGTGAAGATTTAGCAAGATTAAAGGGACTTTACGTAAAAAAAAAAAAAAAAAAATAGACATCTGTCGTGTAATACAACATATGAAAATGTGCCTTCCTCGTCTCCTTCCTTAACAGAACGTTGTCGCCTTTTCTGTTTGGGCAAGACAGAACTGCTCATCTTCCCCTCACGGCTCATCTGGTTTTGCCCAAGCTGCTTGCGAGACAACACTCTGAAGAGACAGACGTGTTATCTGTGGTGGATGTTAATACACTTAACACTAGGTTATTTACAACAAACCGAACCCTTCCGCATCCCACCCGCCATACAGCATAATCACTCTGCACCGAACAACACAATTAAAACAGGAAGTATTTGAACAACATCCAATTTTCGCTAAGACCTCATTTAGGAGGCCAAAGGGGAACAGGTAGACTTGGCAGCATAATGACTAATTATTATGTTCAAAAGCTGGAAAAGTTGCTGAAGGAATATTGGGGCATCCGTATCACTGGTGTGCTTCGATGATCACAAGTAGGATTCGGTATCAGGAGAAGCCATTTTTAAGACCTCAGTGCCCCTCTCTCCCCCGCACGCCCCCCCCCCCCCCCCGAGAAAATCTTCAGAGGAACTGTTTTAGAAAACCAGAACATAAACCCTTTTCCCCAAATGCCTCTGGGGGAGGAGTGGCGGGGAGAGGTTGGGAAGGGAGAGGGAAATGGTGGTCAAGAGTGCAAAGTGAAATGTTCCCTACATTGCACAGATCTGCTCCTTAAAAGTCAACATAGAGCACACCATGTGAACTGCCACATTTATAACCCTGTGCTGATATTCAAATTTTCTGTCTTAAGCTAAAGAAAGATTGAATACCCTGCTGTTGTGTGGCCAAGATTGAAGAGGTGTCTCACTGACATTGTTCAAAGTTTATGAAAATATATGAATGCTCAAATGTCATTGGCTTTGCGCCTCCAACAGACTGTGGTTTTATGAGAAATCAGTCTTTTAATCAAAATGATTGAATACCTTAAGGTCGAATCCAAAGATATCAGTTAATATCTAGAAACGTGCTATTTCTGCAAATTTTGCCAAGCTGTACATATTGTGGTGCATTTTAAAGTGTTAATTTGTGCATTCCATATTGAAAATTGATCTTGAGTTTTAGCTTTTTGTCAAGCAAAAACATATGGTTACAAGCTCTATGCATTTTACGTGACGGCTGTTGAAGCTGTCACATGTGCAAACTTGATAACCAATGTGACACATACGCAAATAATTTGCTTGTTTAGTAACAATTCAAAGATTCATTATTCATGCAAACACACATTTTTTAAAATGATCAGATGGAAATAGTCTCCGTTTTGTACAACCTAGTCTGGTTGGTGTGCAAACCCAGATAAAATAAAGCTGGGAACTAAATGGTATTAAACAAATCCAAGAATATGGGTATTTTCAGATAATTATTGAACCAGATGGTGTTTTTTGTTAATTCTGCCATCAGTCTGAGAACTTGATGTCTTACATCTGCACTTGGTAAAATAAATTTTACCACTGACATTATTTCAGTTTTCTTAAAATATTTCAATCAGTTTTAAACCAAGATTTGCAAACATCTGCCACAGTGCATGCCTATGAGATGAAATTATTTTGAGATAATTCCTTTAAAAATAGACACCATTTACATGGAATTTTAAATTTATCGCCCTTTAAACGAAATTTTCAGAATCACTCGATTGACTGTTTAATAAAAAGTAAAATGGGACGAAGATGGCACGTTGGAGAACGAACGTGGTTAACGACGGGTCACGTAAGTGCTGGCTCGCTTGGAGACAGCATCTTGGAATCCCACGCTGCATTATTTCACAGCCCTGGCTGAACACAGAAACGCTAAGTACGTTTCTTTCCGTGTCCTCTGCGTACGTTTTCCGTGCGGTACGGTTACGTGATAGAAGTACAGAATGGGTTAAGCAAAAGACACAGATGATAGAGGGACTTTATGTACAAGTAAGTCAATCAGCCCTAACTGAGTTCTTCTGCGACGCTACCTCTCCCGGCCCTACCACCACCTGCGCAGAGCTCCAAATACACACCTAAAACCAGAGGCCCAGTTTTAGATTCTTTTCAGACACGCAGATAGGAGCTCTTGAAGACGCATTCTAAACAAAAAAACCCTCCACATGGCTTAACTTCTTTAAGGTAACGATTCTCACGCGAGCCCACAAACAAAACTTTATTTTCAAACTTAATCACGAATTCACACCTTCTGTTACAGAACAAACTGCACTTGGGCAACAGTCTTTGCTTCCAGGTTAGATGAGGAATTTTGAGGGAAGGTCTGAGATTCCTGCCCCCCCCCCCGCCCCCGCCATTTCTTTTATTTCCTTCCCCGCAATCAGACCTCTGAAACAAAACAAAACAATAATTTGGCACAGTGCTTTCCAGACGGAGGGTCTGCTGCGGACTGACCAAGAGCAGGCAACAACAACAACAAAACGACTAGTGTCTTACATACGATAGCTAATTTCGAACTATTCCAACTGTTAACGGTAGTACCTAAAATGAGCTACCAGAGGTAACCCAATACAGAGTTTCCATTTGAAAGTCAGTTCTATTCCACCCGGAGAAGGAGATAAATTACTCTACACCAGCAATGCTTGCATTCTAGCAGGTGCTCCGATAGCCAGAGGGCCTGACATTTCACAACTAGGACTCCACAGCCTTAGCACCTTGCAACCTTCCTCCTCCCAGAAAGTTCTCAAACTAGAAGTGATATTAACCCAAGAAAGTCGACCTCGGGTTGTTCTGGGAGGTAGGAGGTGAAGGCCAGGAGCAAGCGGTCGGCTGCCAGCAGCTCAAATCAGAGGTGGCTCCGAGGAGCTGAACCCCGAGAATTCAGCCGCTTTACTTGGCTGCTTTATTCCCTCAATTAGATGAGGGGTTGTTAAAATTTGCTACTATGAATTATTCATTCTACTTCTATATGATACATTATTAATTATATAATATTAATTATAATTAAAAGTGAAATTCATATCAGTTGGTCATAATAATTAATTAGTATCCATTAATTATAATAATTAATGATAGCAAACTAACAGTTAGTAACTCAAGGCTTATTACATGATGCATGCCACGTGGTAACTTTTACATGCACTATGTTACCCATAAACTCTGAGAGGCAGTACATTCCAGTATTACCCCCGTCTGACGGAGGAGTCAATTCAAGTCTAGAGGAGAGGCTGCTGCCCCAGGCCACCTAGCTACCGACTGACATTTGCAGAACTCCAACCCTGGTCCGCCTGACCAGGGAGCAGTACTCCAGACCACCCTGCGTGCCCTTGACGATGCCTGAACGCTATCCAAAGTTACTGCGGGGGTTTACGTATCCTTCTCCCAACCCATGACATTCAGGCTGCTTTTTATGAATAGCACTGGGGAAGTATTTTTCTTTTTCACCCCCTCTCTCTTTCTTACATCAAAGGATGAGAAAACTTGAGGTACTTGTTTCATGTTGTCAAGTTATTTCCCAAAAAGTCAAAGCCAATTAAAACTATTATCCACAGCAGGTGCACATTACATCGAAGTCCTCGTGTTTCTCTTTTGTTAGTGTGCTAAAAAGTATACGATCGCTGTTTTCTTTTGAAAATGAACTTTGCATTTGTTTAATTACTAGGATGATGAACACCTCTCCAGGTGTTTCTTTATAAGTTGTATTTTCTGTTTTATGATTGATCTGTCGTCTTTTTTACCTACCTATTTACTGTTTGCAGTGTTTTTCCTGTTGATTTGCATGACCTCTTTATATAAAAAAATATAAAACGTTAATGCATTATTTGATGAAAGGTATTTTCTCATTAAATTTTTTTTTAATGTTTATTTATTTTGACAGAGAGAGAGAGAGAGAGAGAGTATGAGTGGGAGAGGGGCAGAGAGAGAGGGAAACATAGAACCCAAAGCAGGCTCTAGGCTCTGAGCTGTCAGCACAGAGCCTGATGTGGGGCTTGAACCCACGAACCACGAGATCATGACCTGAGCCGAAGTCGGCTGCTCAACTGACTGAGCCACCCAGGCACCCCGATATTTTCTCAATCCTCTTTTTTTTTATATTTATTTTGAGACAGAGAAAGGGACAGCACGTGAGCAAGGGGAGGGGCAGAGAGAGGAGAGTCCCAAGCAGGCTCCACGCCTCTCGTATGATGCCCAACACCGGGCTTGATCCCAAGAACCCTCAGATCATGGTGTGAGCTGAAATCAAGAGTCAGATGCTCAACAGACTGAGCCCCCAGGTGCCCCTCTCAGTCTTCTGCTTCCCTTTTTATTCTGGGAACTTTGGACATACAAAAGTTAGCTTATCATATAGCTAAATCTATCCATCTGCTCCTTTGTGTTTCTTCTATTGGTTAAAATTCGGGGACGTTTCCTCATCAGGATTTTGATAATTGTTCAATTCTATTTCTGTAAATTTTTATACTTTATTTTATATTTAACTCTTCAGTGAATTAACATTTATCTTTGTGAACTGTGTCCCATAATACTCTATAAAATCGATTATTTGCTATCCTGAGCCTCACACAATTTATTAAATATTAAATAGTATACCCCTTCTACATTGATTTGTGAGTCCCCGTTAAGAACGTATACATACACATACATATATAATTGATTACACATAATAGACTGCTGTTGATTAATTTATTTGATCTCGTGCTTTGTTACACTTTATTAGAGCTTTGATATCAGATGTATTTCACTTTGAATCATGGTTTTGTCATTTAGTAAATCTTAGACAAGGCTCAGTTTTCTCATCTTGAAAGGAGATGATATCTACTTCCTGTGGCCGGTACAAGGATCACATGTACAATATGTCACCTCTGAGGTCAGTGTCTGGGACACAGGGAACACTCAGTAATGACAGTCACACTGCCATCCTCCATCCATGGCACACTGTTTTAATCACTATAACTCTGGGTGCAAATCTTATAACTTTAGTTTTTCTGCTCAGGGTTTATTGGAACTACAAGTACAAGTAAGACTAGGAAGAAGAACTCTTGTGTTCCCATTGGGAAAATACTAAACATTTTGCTAATTCAGCTTCTTATCAATCAAAACTGTTTTTCAAATATAGAAATTAACCTTTTAAAATGGTCATAGTGTTCTTTTTTGTTGTTGTTGTTGTTGTTAGAATTATAAATGGATTATGTCTCTACACCTGGTTATAGCCATAATATAGGAAGGTCCTTCATTTTTGTATGCTAATCTTGTATTCAGCCATTTTACTGAGCTATTAATTTCAGTTTTAGGGGCACCTGGGTGGTTCAGTCAGTTGAGCATCTGACATCGGCTCAGGTCATGATCTCACAGTTTGTGAGTTCCAGCCCCGCATCGGGCTCTGTGCTGACAGCTCTGAGCCTAGAGTCTGCTTCAGATTCTGTCTCACTCTCTCTGCCCCTCCCCCACTTACACTCTTTCTCAAAAATAAACATTAAACATAAATAAAAAAACAAACAAGATTTCATACTTTCAAAATTTCTCACAAAAGTTTCCCGGCGTAGAACAATTTATGAGCAAAATAATAACTCTCCTCTTTCTGTACCTACTTTAGTTTTAATTTTATTTTTAATGTTATTGTTTTAATTTTTTTTAATGTTTGAGAGAGAGAGAGAGAGAGACAGAGAGAGACAGAGAGAGACAGAGAGAGAGAATGAACAGGGGAGGGGCAGAGAGACAGAGAGAGACACACAGAATCCGAAGCGGGCTCCTGGCTCCGAGCTGTCAGCACAGAGCCCGATGCGGGGCTCAAACCCACAAACTGTGAGACGTGACCTGAGCCCAAGTCAGATGCTCAACTGACTGAGCCACCCAGGCGTCCCTAATTTTATTTTTTATTAACCAGAACTGCCACAGCTATTTAAAATAACAGTGGTGGTCACATGCAATCTTGTTTCGATCTTGATTTTGAGGGGAAGGTTCTACATGATGCACTTCTGAGTGACCCTGCCGGCCAGCCCTAAGTACAGGCAGTCAGTTTCTCATCGCTGGCCATGTCCCTTAACTTTCCAAAAATCTTACCTTTATGATATAGTACTGGATTTTATTCTATGTGTTGTGTAGTGTTTATGCATTTTGTGTAAGCTGCCTCACATTTTTTTTATTGGATAAAGAAAATATAAAAACACCATCTATGGGGCGCCTGGGTGGCTCAGTCGGTTAAGCGGCCGACTTCGGCTCAGGTCACGATCTCACGGTCCGTGAGTTCAAGCCCCGCGTCGGGCTCTGTGCTGACAGCTCAGAGCCTGGAGCCTGTTTCCGATTCTGTGTCTCCCTCTCTCTCTGACCCTCCCCTGCTCATGCTCTGTCTCTCTCTGTCTCAAAAATAAATAAACGTTAAAAAAAACCCAAAAAACAAAAAACACCATCTATTGCCTTCATTCATTTTTTTCTCATTAGAAAATGGTTTTATATCAAATGTCTCTTGTATCCTTTATCCTTTCATCAAGATAATCATTTGACTTTTGAATTTAACCTACTGATGTCATTGAGGGATTATCTAATATGCTACAGATTTTTAAGTGTATGTGAATAGATTATTGTATTTGCTACGTTTTATTGAAGACCTTAGGTCTCTATTCTGGGAGGTTTCCGAGACTGGGAAGTGACAAGGCACGGAGGGCATGTAAGAATTATTATATAGGAGTGTTTTGTAGAAGACCGGAGGCTCAAAAAATTTAAAGTTTTCAAAGTTGCAAAACCTGCAATTCCTATGTCATAAAACTTTCTAGAACACCAAAAAAAAAAAAAAAAAAAAAAAAGAAAGAAAGAAAGAGAAACAGGTCTCTATTTATTTTTGTACATTTGTTGACATTTTCAAACCCTGTCAACCTTACGTTATTATACAGCTTATTTTCTTTAAATCACTCTCCTCTTTTAATCAATTGTTGTAACAAATTTTTCATTTGGAATTTTTTTCTTGATTTTCCAGGTTTGCCTCATTTCTATCTGAGAGATCCTGAATTTATTAATTTCCATTTTTCTGCTTTGTTAGGTCACTGATTACTGCTTTTACTGAATTATTTTATTACTCCTTTTCTGTAATGAAATCTTTGGATTGTTCTAAATAATTCAGTTTACTTGTACACCTTTCTGAATGAAGGAAATGAAATGAATGAAATAATGAAATTCGTTTTGAATGAAATTCAACAAATGAATGAATTCAATGAAGAAACAAAAACATTTATGAAAGCATTTAAGAGTGCGTTTCTGAGTTCAGCTTCAGTCAGCTTCTACAGGTTCTGACGTTCTATTTTTTATTCCTTTTCAAATAGTCTGCCACTATATTCTTGACTTACTTGTTTTTTCCCTGTCATATAGTAAAGTATTTTAATATTTACAGGTGAATGTTACTTTTTTCCGCTTAAACTTCTATTTTTATCATATTGCAGTAAGAGTATGACTTGGTAATTCCTGGTTTTTTAAATTTACTAAAATTTCCTTCAAAGCTAATTACAAGTTCCATACATTTTCCACGGAACCTTGATCATGAAGTCAATGCTGTGTTTAATGATGCCAAGTTAAATATGTTTGTTAATCTCATCTTATTAATTACATTGTTCAAATGCTACACGTGATTTTTCTTCTTCTCGATTTACCATGGACTGCTACGGGTCAAATGCTCCCACCTCAACTGTATTTACACCATTGTCTTTGAGTCTAATTACACTTTGCTCAGTGGACCTTTTGCTGGATTATTCGTAATGCCATATCTTCCTCTGTTCCTTTAATCATCTGAACTGTTAAACACATAGGAAGTGCCAGGTGCTTTTCTGGGATAAGGGGGACGCAGCAGTGAATGACCCTGTCCTTATGAGGCTTCTCCTCTAGGAGAGGAAAATAACACAAATTAAATAAGTAAAACAACAAGTGTTTCAGATGATTTCAGATATATCTGAAGATGAGCCAGGAGCATTTACTGATAGCCAAAATACAGATCTGATGAAGCATTATGCAGCAATCTCTGATTCGGCACCTGCAGGAATGGCATCATGTGGACCGTGTGGGGATGGTGGGGTTAGGGAAGGCTGCGGTTTTAAATACGGCATTCAGAGAAGGCCTGGATGAAAAGGTGACATTAGCAAAGACTGAAAGTAGAAGGGGCAGCCACATGGCTGTGTACGGGAGGAATAGTAAGTGCAAAGGCCCTGAGGGCAGAGCATGCTTGTCACGTCTGAGAAAGAGCAAGGAAGCCAGTGTGGCTGGAGCGGAGCACTAAGAGACGAAGCGTTCCGAGCGGAAAAGAAATACGCACCGAGGCTAGGGTGAAAGAAAGGTAACGTCATTCTAGGGCAGAGAATCAGACACAGAAGACAAAAACGTGATCTGATCATAACGAGACCAAGGGAAAACTCGCAGGATGAAAATTATAACCGATTTGGTTGAACCAATATCCTTATCTTAAACTCCATATCTTTGGTGGGACAGGTTGGAGATTAATACAGCACATTATTAATTTTACCGTGCCATTAAACCTCACTGCCACATAACAGCTATCATTCCAAACAGCATCGGAGTCAGGGCAGTTCACAGGGTTCAGTATGGCACCAATGCAGTGATGTCCTGCGTCAGAAACGTACCCTCTCCTCCGTCCTATCACAGCAGAAGTAACGTTAACAACGGAGGTAGTAGTGATCATTGTGATGATTCTCATACTGAAATTAGTTAAAACTACTTAGTGCTTTGAGTTCAAAAAAACACCTAACTGTCACCAGGTATTTAAAAAAATTGTTTTTAATGTTTATTCATTTTTGAGAGACAGAGAGAGACAGAATGCAAGCGGGGGAGGGACAGAGAAAGAGAGGGAGACACAGAATCCGAAGCAGGCTCTCTCTAGGCGCCGAGCTGTCAGCACAGAGCCCGATGCGGGGCTCGAACCCACGAACCGTGAGATCTCGGTCTGAGCCGAAGTCGGACGCTCAACCGACTGAGCCACCCAGGCGCCCCAACCAGGTATTTTAAGTAACTAATTTAAGAAAATTTAAGAAGTTAGAAATCAGTCCCAAATAAAATGAGAAAACCAAGATTCTAGCTATCAAGTAGGTGAACCAGGAAAAGACAAAGGTTTTGACTCACAGAACAGACCTCTTGCTCTGTATGTTGAAGCGAATAAACGTCCATCATTTTAATGTTCATAAATACATGGCTTCTAGTAATATTTTTCCTTGTATGGGCTTTCTGGCACCACTCAAAATCATAATACCAAAAAATTCCATTTAAAATTATAATATTTTAATGGTTTAAATCTAGTTCCTCTCCACTTTCATATTTAAAAGCTTTCGTTTTTGTTTGTTTTTTTTTTAATCTGGCGACAACAACAAAAGCTTTTGAAAATACATAGGACACAGCCAAGACCACCATTGATGGTCTGTTTCGTTTCTTGCCAGTAGACGCCATCAAAAGTTATAAAAGTATAACAACTGTTTTCATTTATCTCTCTCTCCGATTACCCTGATAGCTGCAATGTCTGAAGAAGTTCAAGATCTGTAAAGCCTGTCACATTACAGAAACATGTCTCCCTAAACGAAATGTGAAATTCCAGTAATTGAAGTGATAAATCTCGTGTTTTTTGCTGGGGTCCTTTTGATGAGAACGGCAGTCGTAAATTAGGAAATATTCTGTGCTGTTGTATCATGGTAAAAGCCTTTCCATTACCTGTTGTCAGTCACTAGGGATGGGCAAATAACTCAGCTGTCAATCTAGCTAGAAAACCCGAAGTTCTGTGAATGATCAATACAGAACATATATATATAAACTCTCCATTATCTTCATATAATTCTTTAGACAACTCCATGTTGTTTTCTTTCCCTGAACTGCAGCACATCTCATCTACTCAGAGCCAGTTGGGAGATCTAGGAATATTTCTTTTGGTTTTTTTTTTTTATTGCTCATTATGCGTCACCTTGTTTTTGCACAGCGTATGAGCGTTAGATTCAGTAAGTATTAAGCATCGATACCTGGCTGCTGAGGTAAGTGTACGCACGATGCAGACTTAACTGAATTACTAATAACTGTTACCTCCGTTTCTTTAGTGATTTTTTTGGCCAAAATACTTATTGCCTTACGTTTTTCCTTTCGAGGTCTATTCTTTCACATGTCTTCAGATCACACAGAAATATTCTGGAAATTATATCCCTTGCACGTGATTCTGAACAACAGCAAAAGCAAAAGGGATTCTCTGGTATTCTCTCCTAAATCTATGGGTGCATAGAGTAGACAGGGGAAGGAAATCTACGGTGTCGTGCTTCCACTAAGACAATCTCCCCCGACGCCATTAACTTCCACGGTAGAACGTGTGACACGCCGTGCGTCTCGATTCTCGAAACCAGATAACAGGAGGTCTGTTTCTTCAGTTACTATGCAATTTCCAACTCGCTGATGTGGAGTAGCTACTATTGCTGAAGCAGAACACCCCGAAACTGACTTCCTGTTCGTCTGCACGGTCCCGTTCGATTCATACAAGTTGTAAAGAAAGAAAAAACAGCAATAGGGATAAATCATCTTTAAGTTTTACTTTCAGCTTGGATTAAAAAAAAAAAGAAAAAACAAGTAAAAGTACTTGAAATGTCAATGAAAAAGATTAATGGTGACAAAGTAACTCATGTCCCTTACCCTCAACACATTAAACTTCATTTATCACATATTTTATTTTGGTTGATGGTTTAAAAATGGTCAAAAGAAAAAGAATCTGACTACTTAAGAGGGTAAGTGGCAAGATTAGAGGAATCATTTATCTGAAATGAAAGCCCCGATTTGGTTAAGAATGTGCAGTTGTGCGCATCTTTATTAAAAGCAAACTCGGGAGTTACTTGGAGGGAGATAAAAGGACAAGAAAGAAAGAGAGAAGAAAATGGCTTGACCTTCAAGAAAGTAGCAGAGACGACTTCCGTTGGAAGAAATGAAAATGGGGGTGTTTCGTGTCAGCCAGCAGGAGGGAAAAGGACAAGGGACCATCTGAGGACAGAAGAAGCACTAAGAGATTCTGTGTCTGGAGCACCAACCCCAGAAGAGTCAAGTCGGTGACCAGGTACTCAACCGATACGTGAAAACTGTCATTTCTTAATTCCCCTAAATCTCAAAGTTAGTAAAAGCCTTACCTACTTTCTTTAGAAAACGTAAAACTTTCGATTCCTGAATAAGGGGAGACACGAGGTGAACACACTGATTTTCTCAGCTTGCTCTGCCCCCCCTCCCCCCGCCCCGCCTACGTGTTAACTGGGCCGGGACCAGGCACCCAACACGCACAGTACCCTCATCTGGTAGCAGTTACACACAGTTCAAGGCTTTTCCTTAGAAAATATAAAGGCTTCTATAGAATTTGACCTGCATTCTGAAGTCTTTTTGGCAATAGCAACGTCGAGCACTGAACAAATTTCCTCAAGAGCTCCAGCTAAACAGAAAGAGCGCTGCACACACTGACGCACCGAGCCTAAACGGGCCGATGTAATGTTCTGGATGTCATTTATCTGTAGGTTCAAAAGGCAGAAGTCAAGAAAACACACAGGCAAAAATAGAAGGCACACAGAACACTTCACTTGCTTTATTGTTAGAGAGTATATGTGCTTTAGGGACAGTTTCCTCCGAGCTTCCAGGGGTCCCAGGGGGCCCTGCAAAGAACTAGGGCAAGGGCCAGTGGGCGGCGGGCGGTACACTCAGCTTCCCGCCTTTGCACTTGGAGGGAGTACATGACGCTCCCTTAAACCGCGCTACCAGTCCTGCAATTAACACACATTTCACTAAATGTGAATGCTTCTGTTTTCACCTTGCTTCACGGGCAGAAATCCAGAGAACATTTCTGCTGGCTTTCTTTCCTCCGGTAACTAAACCACATGTTTTTCTCTTTTAGACAAAGCCTTTTAGGGGCTTTTTATTCGAGAGGGATAAAGGAGGGAAGGAAGGGGTGTGCTCCAAAGTAAGGAGGGATTCTTTTCTCTGCTGCCATTTGAATTTGTCATTAAAAGTGCAAAGGAAAAAAACAACTACTCATCACTTAATAAATATGGATCTACAACAATTCCTGCTGTGAAACATCACGTCTTCACGAAGAAAGAGAAAAACGAGTTTCTCCCAAACCTTTATTTGAATTTACACGGAACACACTTTCCTAAAATTGCCCACATGTCACTGCATCCATTTTTCTTTTTAAATCAGGCATTAACTATGCATCCTGACTCCCACGTAGGCAATCCGCAGCACAGCAACATGGCTGTGTATTCAATTATAGGCTAAATACATATAGCAAACATTAGGGGGAAAAGTCTCCAACTACGGGCCCCAGGCAGGGTCTTCTCCCCTTGCAGAATCATGTGCGTGGTGTCCAGGGTTGTGATGTCATAGGCCGGACCTTCTAGGAGCCATGAAAAAAATGGGCCTCTTCTGTAGCTAGATACAGGGTCAATTTGGAGGACAAAAATAAAAAGAGAGAGAGAGAGAAAGAAAGAAAAGAGAAACTTCTCTATGGAGCTAGTCCCTGAATCTAGCATGTATTTAAAGTGTAAACAGGTTTTATTTTAATGAACAAAATAAGCTGCTCATGAAATGAGGTATTTATATCCCCCGTTTCTATTATGAAATTAGGTTAACATTTCTGTAACAAACTGAATTGCAAAACAGCAAATTCACAACCAAGTTAAGATTTTTTCCCCTTCATCCTTGTTCAACTGCAGAGGTTTTTAGAACAAATTCTACGATGCATGATCCGTGGAGATCATGGGGAGTATCTGCTGCTAACCTTTCTATTATTACTAGCCTAATTCATAGTTTCAATAATTTGGAAGAAATAACTTTTGTTTGAAGTCACTGCTATGCGTCTTCTACAAAGCTCAGGAAAACTGGGAAACACGTTGGGGTTAAAGTAATCATAAATCACTGAAGCCCCTCACACACCGGACCCCCCGCCCCGCCCCCCGAGCCTGCTAGTTCCCCCTGTCTGTCCTGACGGTGTCGGAAAGCCTGGTGGTGGTGTTCATCCTGCTAACTCACAAAGTGGATGAAGTGGGGGCTCAAAGCCAGAATTCCTGGAAGTAGCGGGGACAGTCTACAGGTGGGAGCCTGACTGTCACAGTGAACGGCTGTCACAGGTGTTCACGAGAGCCACTTCCTTTACCATTTAAATGTATCAGTGGCCAGGTGGGAGCTTCTTGCTGGAGGTTTAAAAAAGCGTTTTAATATACCACGTAATAAATATTAAGGCATGGTATGAATTTAAATCCCACACTTCTTAATAAAGGTTTATGTAAATTTTACCGAGCTATTAAAAAACCTTCCCAAACACAAAAAGTCCATTTGTCACTGGGCAAAATTGACAAAGTATTTCAAACAAATATACCAGATTGGCCCCATAATTTATAATTTCTTCTTGTAAGCCTTTTCAAAGTGGAATTACAATGCAAGTTTAAGACGTATTCGGTTTATGAAATGGTGCCATTTAAGTGGACTCTACTTGATAATTTAAAAATACGGAGATGAAAAATTCAGGATTTATTCTTTCATTCAACAAATATGCATTAAGTGCTGCTTCCAAGTATGTTCTGACTTTGGAAAAATAGTGAGATGGATCAATACTTCCTTACTATCTTCTTTTCCTCTACCGCTTGGATTCGTGTCATTGTGAGCACAGATATTTTTCATGTGCAGGGATAGTTAACACAGCACCATCTGTAGAGGCAAAGAAACGTCCATGTCTAAGGGAAACGGTGAATAAACTATGAACGGTGAATATCACACCGCTATATGCTGTGCACTTACTCAGATGAATAATTTGATCTTTATCTACCGATCTAAAGGATAAAAGCAAATTACAGAATCATGTGTATAGTATTACATCCCTTCCCTTCCATAAACAGCGACGAGGGACACATGCTCTCGTTCCTGTACGAAGGTGTGGTACATACGGAGCTGTGGACGATAATTCGTGGGTGTGAGATGTGATCTTTTTCTTCATTTGTGTTGGTGCCGTTTCACTTGTTACAAGTCAATTATTTGGTAAATAAAAATACCTAATAAGGAAAATGAAAACTGAGCACACACCAGGAGTGGCTTAACCCATTAATTTCACGCCAGTGTACTAGGTGCTTGGCTCCCGTCAGGTTCTCTGCTCACGGCCTGACACAGATAAAGTACAGCTTCCTTCGGGCCATTCGGGGATGCTGAGTTCTCCGTTTTTTGTTTTTGTTTTTGTAATTTTTATTTTTATTCTTAAGAGAGAGACAGAGTGTGAGCAGGGGAGGAGCAGAGAGAGAGAGGGAGACACAGAATTGGAAGCAGGCTCCAGGCTCTGAGCTGTCAGCCCAGAGCCCGACGCAGGGCTCGAACTCACAGACCGTGAGATCGTGACCTGGGCTGAAGTCGGACGCTTAACTGACTGAGCCACACAGGCGCCCCTGAATTAAAACTTTTAATTAATTAGTTCAAATAATTTGGAAGTGAGGTCCAAGAAGGTCTTTTCATCAATCATGTTCCTCACATTTACTCTCCTGCCATCCTCTCCCTGCTTAAAAATGTCAGGCAGGCAAAGCTCTTGCCTCATCGAGGGCACCGCATCTCACCTCCTATAACACCCCAACGCGAACCTTCCGTGCCCCCAAGTGTGCCTTCCTGTGGGTCTTACTGCTGGCCCTCGCTGGGGGTGCTCCTTCTCAAGGGCCTGGTTCAGATCCGTGTCCTTCCTGCCCAAGCTGCTCCTGTCTAAACTCCGGGAGGTCCCTGGTCCCGTTTTCATTTAGGGTCTTTCTGCCAGTGACGGGGTAAATTGCCCACAAAACTTTTTGGCCGCTTCACCCCAAGTGTAAGTGTGTGGGCCCCTGCCCCCCTGGGAAAGCGACCTCTGGTCTGCAGTTTTGTGTCACAGTCACAGTCACTGTCCCTCTTCCTCACTGGTCACTATCCAAATTCCCACATGTCTCCAGAATAAGCTGTTTTCAGGTAAAAGGGCGTATGTCAAGTTTATAGGCTCCAGCTGGATAAGAAGTTTGGCTTTTCACTGCTGTGTCACCTGCTTTCCCTCTCAAACCCATCGTTTTATTTTGTTTCACTTTTTAGGTCATGGGTCCCTCTAAAAGCAAGGGCCTTCCTTCCAGGCAGGGGTGAGTCCGTCCACCTTGGGGTGTGAGTCCTCAGGGCGCCGCAGGCAGCAGAGGCTGGAGGGGCTGGAGAACTTGCCAGAGCCCGGAAGCCTCGGCAGCGGCACCCGGGGCGGGGCGGCTGGCGGACTCGCTGGTCGGGACGGCGCTCGTCGGCGCCCGGGGACGCCAGCCGGGGGACTCTGGGGACGGCTGCCCCCCGACGCGGGCACGGCGGCCACGCCACGGACGAGAGCCGCTCGTGCGCACCGGGCCTGGCGCTCCTGCTCTTCTCCACCGAAACGCTGAGGGCTCTGTGTTCGCAGAGTAAGTTCATCAGATGCCTTGAGACCTGCTCCAAGGCGGTCTTCCTTCCCTTCTCCCCCCGTGTGGGAATCAGAAACACAGACACGGGGAGCTGGCGGCCGGATGGGGTGGCTCAGCCTCGGTGCTGCTGCCGGACCCCCCGGGGGCGCGGGGCCTTGCAGACCCGTGAGCCGGTCCTGGCTGGTAAAGGCTCCCGGGTGCGGACACGGAGCCAGTAACACGCCCTTACGAGCCCGCCCCCCGCTCGCCACCGTCGTCAACATCCTCATCTCCTCCCGCCCTCACAACTCCACTCAACGCTCTTATCCACAGTTTTTTAAAGTAAAATTCATACCCACAGGAACGGGCAAATCCTCACGGTACCGCTGTCACAAGTGGACACACCCGCTGTAACCCATGCTCTGTCACTATGTCACCGAACCGAACCTTTCACTGCAGGAAGTTCCCTGTCCTTCCCATTCTCCCTCTCCTCACTCAGAGGCAACCACCGTCTCATTTTTCTTTTTCTTTCTTTTTCTTTCTTTCTTTCTTTCTTTCTTTCTTTCTTTCTTTCTTTCTTTCTTTCTTTCGCCTCAGATTAGTCTTGCCTCCTCTAGAATTTCACGTAAATTGATATAGTTCTTCGTTCCCTAGGTATGGCCTCACAGGCTCAGCATAATCCCTGTGACTGTGCTGTGCTACATGTCAGTAGTTCCCCTAATTCCTGAAGAACAAATCGCCAACGGTGGCTCTCAGGATGTAATTGCTGGAGCCACAGGCCCAAGCCAAACAACAAAATCTGCGGGCTGTCCCCTGAGAAACACTCTCCCATCTCGTGCTTTTGTCGTTTGCTACTACACCAGTCCTACCTTTAGGACTCAAGACCTTTCATTTTATCTCTTTAAGTCTAAGACGTTACTGATGGCAAAAGGCGACCTTGATTTAGAAGAAATTATCGGGATTCCTGATTTCAGAAACAATAAAGGAAAAACAAAATCCGCGGACAACTTCTGCCCTATGACACGTCTGCTTTCTTGGCAATACAGCACAGTGCTTAGCAGTTGGGTTCTGGACTCAAACTACGTGACTTCAAATCCTGAAAAAGCTACTTAAAACTATCTGTCTGGACTCGCTTTACTGTGGAATAAAGATAACACTCTCACAGGAGTTACTATTGAATACAATGGTTCGTTGTATTGGACGAGTAACAGAGTTCCTACCATAGTGAGTGTTTAACAAAATACTCTCCTAGCTTGCCATCGCCATAAAATTCCTAGTCTCTTCCCTAATTCACCCTCATAAAAGTGATTTCAAGTTATGCAACACTTAGCTAGGAATCAAGTTACTGAACAAGGAGTACACGGTTTAATTCTCCTGGAGGCGTTCACATTTAAAAATAAGTCTGTTACCAACTGTGTATTCTTAGGGAGATATACAGGGCGCATGCATTTGGGCTGGGGGGGATGCTTATTTCATTCACTCAACTATGTACTTATAGTTTGGTTATTTCCCTGTTTACCACTTATTGCCAGCGGATTACAATATATGGGACTACCTATGATGTCTAAAACAATCAGCTCTGCACTAATAGGACACAGTTCAGTGGCTTGATATAAGAAAAATAGACAAAACTAAATAGCTCTTTTATAAATGGTATATAAGTACAATAATCGAAAAATTCTAGACACAACTGCTACCAAATATTTACCATACAGGGAAAATAA
The DNA here is from genome assembly GCF_018350195.1 of Panthera tigris. Taxonomy (NCBI): domain Eukaryota; kingdom Metazoa; phylum Chordata; class Mammalia; order Carnivora; family Felidae; genus Panthera; species Panthera tigris. Next base: position 89,901,952 of record NC_056671.1, on the reverse strand, counting down.
CTGGTTGAATGATCAAAAGCTGGAGTCACTGGTGAGAAACAGTGTTCTATAAAGGAAATTTTAAAATTACAAAGATGGCAATTTACTTAAAGTATACTCTTGAACAATGCATGAAATAAGAGAAATGAAGGGAATCTGTCCTATCCAATATTAAAAGAAAGCACGAGAGCAATGCAGTAAGAAAAAGAACGGGTCCCTGAGGCGAGAGAAGAGAGTTAGTGCACCAAGCAGAATAAAGAATCTGGAGAAAATAAAACACGCCTGGGAAGTGATGAGATAAAGGTGGCATTTCAAATCAGAGAGGGAAAGCATGGATTACTCAGCAAATACATTGGGAAAGTAACCATTTGGGGGGAAATTGAGATTAGATCTTCAGGTGAGACTTTATACCAAAATATGTCCCAAATGGATTGAAGGTTTGGATTCTTAAAAAGTAAGACCATAAAAATCAAAGAATGTAATCAAAATGCTCCTATAACCCTGAAATAAAAAGGTATGACACTGAAGCCATACATCACACTAAATGTTTATCTTAAAGATAAATCGTTGAAGTTAAAAGACGAACAAAGAGTTCACAAAGCCAACGGCACACACGCGTAAGGAACATTCGGAAGAGCGCGAGCCTCACCAGCAGTCCGAAGAGCTATGTGCTGGACAGACCGCTATGCTGGCAATGAAGGCCGTGTGCACACTGTGAGAGGGGAGACAGCGCTCTCGGGCACCTGCAGCGGGGGCGGTCCAGGGGAGGGCGACTTGGCAATGTGTACCAACGCTCTGGAATCAACGGCTCTTGGATCCTCCTGCTAGGAAATCGTCTTAAGGAACTGAGAACGTGTACCAGGACGCTCGCACTCCCGAGACCACCCTCTGCAGGCCCTGCCATCAGGCGGCTCTTCCTCCAAGATGAGTGGACAGGCCGCTTTCTCAGGAAGCTTCCCCGACCATTAACGTCGGGTTATGCCGCAGTTCTCGACCTCCGTGGACCCAGTGCTTTTCCTACAGAGCATCTTCAGAACTGGACAACAAAGTCGTGTGTGTGATGGTGACGGTGCCCTTCTCCTCCACTGGACAGCAAGGCCTGTGGCCATTTCTGTCTCCGTGTAGGGCTGTGCTTGCAGCGCAGGGGGCAGCACCTGGAACATGGCAGGTATTCGGCAGATCTTTGCTGTATCCTTCCAGCGACTTGCAAAGAGGTCATCATTAAAATCTACGTAGGGCTCCCCAACATCCGACACTCGCGTCTAACCTCCTAGGCACCACACACAACGATCCTCACAATTTGTCCCTAGTGTGACGTTGCAGCCTCACCCCCGGATACTCCCAAACATAAATATGGTCTTTGAGCAGCCACACCAAAGTTACCCACTTGGAGCCCATGCACTGCAAGGATTACTCCTCCTGCCTAGAATACCATGTACCTCTCCGTCTAGAAAACACTTTTCCAAACCTAGCTTCTAACTCCACAGCACAACCGCGGAGAGCTGAGTGAGCCTCTACGTGCGTCCCTGTGGCATCTGATACCAATTTCCCTTCTAGCACCTCTTGTGTTGCAGGGTAATCACCTACTAACATATTTTCTTCTCTACTTGTGACCGAGAGCCCCCTGAAGGCAGCAGCTGTTTCATTCTGTGGGCCTTGACACTGCATTTTCTGACTACAGTGCTTTATTTAAAAACATAGTTTTAATGTTTATTTATTCTTGAGAGCTACAGCGAGAGCGAGATAGACTGGAAGAGAGGCAGAGAGAGAGGGAAACACAGAATCCGAAGCAGGCTCCAGCCTCCGAGCTGTCAGCACAGAGCCTGATGCATGGCTTGAACTCACGGACCACTAGATCATGACCTGAGCTGAAGTCAGACGCTTAACCGACAGAGCCACCCAGGCACTCCCGATTATAGTGCTTTAAGTGATAAGCTAGTAACAAGTAGAAAAGCTAGAAACCCACCAACATCAGGAAGTATAAGAACAATTTAAAATAGCTTAAGAGTTTAAAGAAGAAATGGAAATGGAAATCAGAAAACATGTAGAGCTGAAAGATTTCAGAAATTCTAGAATAGTAAAACTTGGAGGTTGCAGCTAAGGCATTACTTAGAGGGAAATTCAGGTCCTGTAGCGTGGGTGCCTATAAAGCACAGAAATCAGGCAAGCATCAGGAAAGAGAAGAAAAGTCAGGAAAAAAAAAAATCGGAGCAAACAAAAAAGTACAAGGAAGGAAATAAAACGTAAGAGCAGAATTTATTAAACTGCTATATTAGCTGCTATTTTGCAGACTAGTAAGATTAACAAACCACTGTCAAGCAGTAAGAGAGAAGGCACAGAGGACTGCATTAGCCACGCATCAGGAACTCAGCACACAAAGAAGCTCAGAGCCACATTCTCAAACAGGCCTGGCCGGCTTATCCTCCCGCTCTGGCCACACCTTCCCATTTGGATCCCAAGCGGCACCTTAATAGAGATTCAGCAAGTGGAAATTCTCATGAAAAGTCAGCACGAGGTTCTAACGGAGAATCAAGATTCCTGCGGACCCACTGTTCGCTCTGATTTTCCCGAACATGCATCTCCAAGTTAGAGTCTGCTTGGTCCCCCCAGATACCATCCAGCACGTCACGTAATACAAGCCCAACAAGGTCATAGGCTCGTGGGAGTTCAACACTTTCCGAAGCTTCTAACTTATTCGAGGATGCTAACTTACGGGGTGCATGGTTGATGGGAAAGCAATTCTAAATATAGTTCAGAGGAAACAAAAGACAGAGTTTACTTTAAGGAGATAAGAATTGAAGTTCAAATTCTGTTCTATGGAGCTGAAATGTAGATGAGCAATCAAATAAGTAAAATAAGTAAAGAACTGTGATAACTTCAGGAAAAATAAGACCATCTATGTCCAAAGTGCTCAATGCCATTAATACAAATACATTTTGCAGATTGCTTATCTTCTTTGTTTTTAGTAAATCTCTCTTAAGTTACAAAACCAAAATTACCCATTCAATGAAAATATGCCCGCTAAGTCTGGGACAGGGTCTGGGTGGAGTCAGATTGTTCAACATAAAACCTCCCACAAACAATAGCTCCAAGGGGGTCGGGGGGGGGGGGGCGCAGAAAGCAAGTTCTTTTGTTTTAGAGACCGGAAATGCAACAGAAACAAAATATAATAAAAAATGAAAATTCAGGTACAGGAATTATGCATTTCATACTGAATAATTATTTCTGTACTACCCGTAAATCCTCTCTGGTAAGCTGTGCATCTAAAACTCATCGAACTGCCAAGGGGTAAACGCAGCTCCATCCATCAAGCAGCCACTTGACAAATACATTCCATAATAGAAGTTTATTTTTATGGGAGGCTGAATCAAGGACTTTCCCATGCATACAAAAACTTGTCAAAATTATTTATGAGTCTTGCTGAGACACACAATATGTCATATCAAACTCCTATTTTCCTTCCAAGCACAGACTGTCAATATCTCCGCTACTATCAATAACGTGGACCACCGCTGATAGAGGCCCGCAGGAGCCGAGGTCATTTGCCCATCCCCGCCGCTGCCGGAAGCTGTCTCTAACCGCAGTCAGCTGCGAAGAGGCCATTTACCACCTCGACGAGGTGCGGTTAAGGTGAGCACTTAGGACTCGGGACTGCGTCCAGAGGCTTTGCAACATAAAGTAAAATGGAAACATATGCTTGAAAAATTAGGGTTGATTATGGCTGAAGTAAAACAAAAAAAACAAGATATTTCGGCTTTCCTTCTGCACCCCGAATATTGGTTAAGGCTGATTTAATCGTGAAACTCACGAAGACAGCCCATCCCCACTGAAGTTTCCATTCTGAGAGACAATTTCTGAGGGTGGAATCCGAGGGGATGAGGCATCTCTCAGAAGGCGAGCCGTCTGCGCCACGAAGGCTACGTGAACTTGGCTCTGCCCCTCCTGATACGGCCACCGTTATTTCACGAGGAGGCATCTCTTGCAGGGAGTTAGCTTCTTCATTGCTCTGTCACTCTCCCCAACACAGGGCGCTCACTGAGAGTGACGGAGAATGGCCTTTGAGATAAGCCACGGCAACAGGAAGATGCATTCTTCTTTCTCAGCTCTGAAGGCAATGGAATGATGGTCTCCCGTCCTAGGTTAGCCCCGGGAACCAGCCGGATACGGCCAAAGCCTCGTCAGTTCTCAGACGTGGCCTTCTTCTATGAAGAAGGACCTCTCATCACTGCCCTTTTGCCCAGGTGCTATGACGTGCCCCGGCCCTGAGGCCATCGGCGAGACGACGTCACCAAGGCTACGCTCCGGTGGCGGTGGGGCCAGCAGGGAGTGTGTTCGGCAGGCGGTCGAACAGTTACTTCCCCTTCTCGGCACTAACAGAAATCCATCCACGTGAGACCTGCTTCGTGGACTTCGTGGACTTCACTGCTCTCTGCCCCATACCACCTCCGGGGGGCCGGGGGCCGTGGGCCACGAGCAGCGGCCAGGACGCGGCCGGGTCCGCAGGGTGTGTGTCCCATCCCGCTGGAACCTGCCGGCCGGTGCTGCGGGGCGGCCAGAGCTGCTGGGTGACGGCGCCACGCGCCCCTGCAGCGAGTGGCCGGGCCCTGAGGCTGTGCCTTCCCTACCACGACTGAATCAGTGTAACCACTGTGGCCATCTCACCTGCTAACAAGGATCTGACGCGAACTGGATCCTACAGGGGAAGGCACGACACGGAGAACACAGTGTGTGCCCTGGGGGCAAACAACACGAAGGTGAGGGGCCAGGCGGCCGCGTGGCTGTGGTGCCCTAGAAACCCTCCCGTTGTCGCCTGAATGGGATTTAAATGCACTGGTCTGGATCTATCCGAGGAACTTCCCATTTGTTTTTTGTGGAATGCCTTCACTCAACACTAGCAAAAATGGTTAAATGATAGAAGTTACTTTTTTCCTGCAGAACTGTGACAAAGAGTTAGCAGGAAAGGGGTTCCCTTCAACAGTCGTTTCTCTGATCTTCCCGGTTATTTTTCTGAAGCAGGTTCTGAACGCTATGCAGAACCCTCTCCAAGCCTACAAGAGCCGGTCCAAGCACCGCCAGCGACTCCTGTCCATTAACGATGTAAAAATACACTCCTCGAAGGAAAGAGGGCAAGAGAGCAGTTTAGCAAGTTCTGTGTACGTCCGACCAGAGCTGTCAAACAGAGCCACAGTGGCACATTTCGAGTAAAGAGGGGGAACTCCGACTCGCGAGGTAAACTCGCAACGTGACTCTTGACACCATCTGCCCGGAAAGCACTCCTTCCACGTGAACAGTAACACAACCACGAGCCACCCTTATTTAGGCTTTCAAAAGAATTATTGAAATAACCGGAATATGTTTCACTCAGGAAAGCTACACTGTTTTCAGGAGCATGGAGTCGAGGTTGCTTATAGAAGTACCACGTCTACCTTCAAATAAAAACAAAACCGAATCCGCAGCTTTGCGTTCCAACAACAAAGCACGCACTGCTGCGGTGAAGCTCAAGTCAAGGTTTTAGGCTGACTTTCCAATAAGCTGCTGGAGGACAGCGGGCGGGGGTGGGGGGAGGGGAAACGCTGTTCCGCGTGGAGGGCGGAGTCAGGCCTCTCTTGGCAGAAAGGAGCACAGGACGCTAAGAGCGCCGGGTGACCAGCTGGCAGGGCGGGCCGACGCTCCGTCAGCGCCCGCTCACACTCGCCCACGCACACCCGTGCACGTTCACCGCCCGCCCACACTCGTCCAGGCTCACGCCGGCGCACACTCGTCCACGCCCACCGCCCGCCCACACTCGTGCACGCTCACCGCCTGCGCACGCTCACCCGCGGACACCCATCCGTGTTCACCGCCCGCCCACACTCGTCCAGGCTCACGCCGGCGCACACTCATCCACGCTCACTGCCGGCCCACACTCGTGCACGCTCACCGCCCGCCCACACTCGTGCACGCTCACCGCCTGCGCACGCTCACCCGCGGACACCCATCCGTGTTCACCGCCTGCTCACACTCGCCCACCCACACCCGTCCGTGTTCACCGCCCGCTCACACTCGTCCAGGCTCACGCCGGCGCACACTCGTGCACGCTCACCGCCCGCCCACACTCGTCCAGGCTCACCGCCTGCGCACGCTCACCTGCGGACACCCATCCGTGTTCACCGCCCGCTCACACTCATCCAGGCTCACGCCGGCGCACACTCATCCACGCTCACTGCCGGCCCACACTCGTGCACGCTCACCGCCGGCCCACACTCGTGCACGCTCACCGCCTGCGCACGCTCACCCGCGGACACCCATCCATGTTCACTGCCCGCTCACACTCGTCCAGGCTCACGCCGGCGCACACTCGTCCACGCTCACCGCCGGCCCACACTCGTGCACGCTCACCGCCCGCCCACACTCGTGCACGCTCACCGCCGGCCCACACTCGTGCACGCTCACCGCCGGCCCACACTCGTGCACGCTCACCGCCCGCCCACACTTGTGTACGCTCACCGCCTGCGCACGCTCACCTGCGGACACCCATCCGTGTTCACCGCCTGCTCACACTCGCCCACCCACACCCATGTTCACCGCCCGCTCACACTCGTCCAGGCTCACGCCGGCGCACACTCGTGCACGCTCACCACCCGCCCACACTCGTCCAGGCTCACCGCCTGCGCACGCTCACCCGCGGACACCCATCCGTGTTCACCGCCCGCTCACACTCATCCAGGCTCACGCCGGCGCACACTCATCCACGCTCACTGCCGGCCCACACTCGTGCACGCTCACCGCCGGCCCACACTCGTGCACGCTCACCGCCTGCGCACGCTCACCCGCGGACACCCATCCATGTTCACCGCCCGCTCACACTCGTCCAGGCTCACGCCGGCGCACACTCGTCCACGCCCACCGCCCGCCCACACTCGTGCACGCTCACCGCCTGCGCACGCTCACCCGCGAACACCCATCCGTGTTCACCGCCCGCCCACACTCGTCCAGGCTCACGCCGGCGCACACTCGTGCACGCTCACCGCCCGCCCACACTCGTCCACGCTCACTGCCCGCCCACACTTGTGTACGCTCACCGCCTGCGCACACTCACCCGCAGACACCCATCCGTGTTGACCGCCCGCTCACACTCGTCCAGGCTCACGCCGGCGCACACTCGTCCACGCCCACCGCCCGCCCACACTCGTGCACGCTCACCGCCTGCGCACGCTCACCCGCGGACACCCATCCGTGTTCACCGCCCGCCCACACTCGTCCAGGCTCACGCCGGCGCACACTTGTGTACGCTCACCGCCTGCGCACACTCACCCGCAGACACCCATCCGTGTTGACCGCCCGCTCACACTCGTCCAGGCTCACGCCGGCGCACACTCGTCCACGCCCACCGCCCGCCCACACTCGTGCACGCTCACCTCCTGCGCACGCTCACCCGCGGACACCCATCCGTGTTCACTGCCCGCCCACACTCGTCCAGGCTCACGCCGGCGCACACTCGTGCACGCTCACCGCCCGCCCACACTCGTCCACGCTCACTGCCCGCCCACACTTGTGTACGCTCACCGCCTGCGCACACTCACCCGCGGACACCCATCCGTGTTGACCGCCCGCTCACACTCGTCCAGGCTCACGCCGGCACACACTCGTCCACGCCCACCGCCCGCCCACACTTGTGCACGCTCACCGCCTGCGCACGCTCACCTGCGGACACCCATCCGTGTTCACCGCCTGCTCACACTCGCCCACCCACACCCGTCCATGTTCACTGCCCGCTCGCACTCGTCCAGGCTCACGCCGGCGCACACTCGTCCACGCTCACCGCCTGCGCACGCTCACCCGCGGACACCCATCTGTGTTCACCGCCCGCCCACACTCGCCCACCCACACACGTCCATGTTCACCGCCCGCCCACACTCGTCCACGCTCACCGCCTGCGCACGCTCACCCGCGGACACCCATCTGTGTTCACCGCCCGCCCACACTCGTCCAGGCTCACGCCGGCGCACACTCGTCCACGCTCACCGCCGGCCCACACTCGTGCACGCTCACCGCCCGCCCACACTCGTGCACGCTCACCGCCGGCCCACACTCGTGCACGCTCACCGCCCGCCCACACTCGTGCACGCTCACCGCCGGCCCACACTCGTGCACGCTCACCGCCCGCCCACACTCGTGCACGCTCACCGCCGGCCCACACTCGTGCACGCTCACCGCCTGCGCACGCTCACCCGCGGACACCCATCCGTGTTCACCGCCCGCCCACACTGGTCCACGCTCACCGCCCGCCCACACTCGTGCACGCTCACCGTGAGCTCTGGCACACGCTCCGCACCCGTACCAGGACCCAGCATGGGCCCAGCGGGGGACGAGGGCTCGCTCGTCCCCCTTCTGTTTCCGTTGATGCGGGACAACTGGCAGTTGAGAAAACGGAGGCCCAGAAGAGCGAGGGGCCTCACACGGAGGCTGGGACGCGAGTGGCTCGTGTCCACTTTCCTCAACAGCCCGGGGCGGGATTCCTCGGCCGGCACCGAGGCACTCTGGACTGCACGCTCTTTGCCGCGGGGCCGTCCTGTGCCCCGTGGGGGTGCCCGGCAGCAGCGCCGCCCCCCAGATGTCCCCAGGGGGGAAAAACCACCCCCAAGCGAGGGCCACTGGTCCAATCACGGACTCGGTAACCACGCCATCTACCACGCTCCATCTTTGCAAAATACGCTTTTGAAATGTCGACTTCTCTGTTGCTACTGTCACTAATGTCTGGGTATGGTTTCTGCAGGGGGGCAGAAGCAATAGCCTGAGAGTCACCCGGTAACCTGTAGGGCCCCAGTTCGATGTGAATCTCAGACACACAAGAGAGAATTTTTTTAGTATGTCCCAAATACCGCATTATTTGTCGTGTATCTGAAATTCGCATCGAGCCGTATGTCCTGCATCTTTGTTTGCTAAATCTGATGATGCTACATTACAGGGCCTGGGAAAACAGAATCCCTCCTCCTCCTTTCTACAACTGAACATCAGGATTGGGGGCGGGGAAAGAAAACCAGGGTTGAAGATGCATATTTTGTATTTCGGATAACTTAGAAATGATTGTTATGTATTAAATATAGTTTTCCTTTCACATTGGTTACTTCTAGTACTTTACTATGTAAAGTATCTTTGTGTTGGTACCTTAACAATTGGTGCCTTTCGTTCCTACTTAGCCTAAAATTTTGGCTCTTTGCACAGAAAGGCTGTTAACTGCTATCTAACGATGGTGTGTAATTTAAAAAAGAAAAAGAAAGCTCTTCTCTAACAGAAATCCGTAAAATATGGAGCTTTCGGGCTCAAAGTTTATGATAACACCTTAAGGTTCTCAGTTCAATGCCAACTCGGAAGCATTTCATAATATCATGATGTTCCAGTTACACTATTACGTTCCACTTCGACTCCCCAAACCTTCTCAGCCTCTAATGATTACATTCATTATTCCCACAAAACTACCAACTGCCTAAGCTTTTGCTTAATTTATTCCCCATTCCATTTACCTCTCTTCTCAATCTTCCTCTTCTTATTAAGTCAATTTTTCTCTTTCCCACTTAAAAAAAAAAGTTTCACATGAATACACAACTCTGGAGTAATTCAAACAATACAGGTACCTGCAGTGTAAAATGTAAGTCGCTCTTCAGAACCCTGTGTGCATTTCATGCATGCAAACGTGAATATACGGTTTACATTTCTGTAAGGAAAATGGAAGGCTGGCTCTATGAGCTTTGGATTCCACTCTCTTCTATAGCACACGACACACATTACTGAAGTCATGCGTGGCTTCCTTCACTGAGCCTTTCTCATGATCCACCCATGCCGATCTCTCCGTGCTGAACTCCTACTGTTACAGCACATATTTCCAAGGTGTCCCCCTCCCCACCCCGCAACTGCCGTTTTCCTTTTTCCTTCTGCGGTAGGAACTCTGTTAGCTACTAAAAGAAACAAACACGGCGAAGGCCTGGTTCCGCCCAGTGGAGCTCAGGTCTGGTAGGACCTCACACAATGGGCATTGAGGACTCTGAACAGAAACGATCCACTTTTCACGGGGACTGCAAAAAGACAATTCTGGAAGCGACAACAAATAAAGCACATTGGGATGGGGGGCGGAAGAGGGACAGAATCTCAGGGGACATCTACCACATCGTACAAAAGGCCACGAGTCCCTTAACCTGGTGCTGACGTCATCATTCTGATCACTGTAATCATTCTCCAAGGGTCTTCTGAGCACACGTATCGCCATTCTAATGGAAGCACCCTGAGCTCATGCTTACCTATGTCCCGCAACGCTCTTAGCATAAGGTCGATCACAGGGTAGGTTGGTAATATTAACTATAACTACATAGCGAACATGCTATTTCCATTAATAAAGCAGACTAAAACTTCCAGCAGAAAAAAAGGGCGCAAAATCAAAGAGTAAATGTGGGTGGGTCTTTTGTGAACTTAAACCCAATGGCGACTTCCTAGCATAGTTACTGCTTAGCCACGTGACGATAGGCCAGAATTTTCCTCCAGTGTGAAGTTATCTGAGGAGAACTCTGACACGCACACAGCTTTTATTTCTGGAACCCACGCTGGTTTAAATCACGCTGGGTTGATGATGCTGGGAGACGAACCGAGACAAAGAGGCTGTGCCTTGGAAGAGACAACTCACTCAGCCTTGTGACTCGGCGGTGACAGCTGAGTGACACTCACCCTTCACACTTTAATCACTGTACAGACTGCTAAGCACCTTTACAACCATTTTCTCTTTTGATTCTCCTAAGAATCTTCCGAGCTAGGATTCTATCAGGCCTTTTAAAATTAGTTACTTTTGAATAGACAATATATTTACCTGGTTCAAAATCCAAAAGGTCCAGACAAGTACACAGCAAAAACAAACCTAAGAGAATCCAGTAAAAATAAGTAATGATCTGAGTGTAATGTATAAAAAAGGAGAAAGGAACTTTATGGGGGGGGGGGCAGGGGACAGCAACGAATTTTATGGAAAATTGGACAGGAGGAGAACACAGATACAGATGCTCTGACCAAGCAAGGTCCTCTAGTGGAAGGACACGGGATCGTTCCACACTGAAGGAGGCAAGAGGCAGAGGCAGGGCTAAAAGACACAGAAGAAAGGGGCCAGGTACAAGCGGTTTACTTCATTCGAAAAGTAATTCTGTTTAGCACTTTTACTTTGCTTTTGCTGAGCCAGGCCGATGGATCGGGTCAAGAAGAGGAAGCAAAACCGTCCCTGCCCCAGGAGAAAGAAGATGGACAGAAACACTACCCCACAGAAACAAAGGTTAAATAGGCCCTTAAAGGCCTGTGTTCAAATCCCAGCCGTGCCACAGCAGGGACCGTGGGGACGAGAGTCCCAAGTGCCAGTCCCGACTGATCGCTGGCACCCGGGTTCCCCACCTGGACGGTGGAGAGAACACGAGTCTCACACGCCCGGCAGAGATGACCCCCAGCGATGAACGTGGGGGCGAGGAGCGCAAGATGCGCAGGTGCGGAAGGTGGTAGGGTTCCAGGAGACAATGGAGATCAGTCAAGAGTAATAGGGCCAGTTCAGATTTGGTAGCAAAACCGTCTTGGGAAGAAGTGACGTCCTCACGGCAGACAAGAGAAGGGCCGTACCCGCGTGGGGCTAGTTGTGGAGTCGCACGACGTCAGGCGCGTCTGCCTGAAGCCACTGCCTCTAAGAAGCTCCTGGGAGACGCGGAGACCGCCCTGGTCAAGGTCAGCGGCTGGCCGGCCGGGCGGGGCCGCAGGGAGGTCCGGGGTGGGGTGGGGGCAGCGGCTGCAGGAGCCAGCGGTTGTAGGTGGTGACGCGACTGCCAACAACGTTAGCGCTCACGCCCTAACTTCAGCGGGGAGGGGGGCAGAGGCAAGTCGGCCGCGTGTCAGCCCCGACTTGCTGTCAGCGACGGCGCAGGGGACGGACGCGAGGTGGGAGCAGGATGGAAAGGAGCTGCCTGCGGACGAGAGCTCCTTCGAGGGGGAAGGCGAGGAGCAGACCCAGCCCGTGTTCACGCGGGAAACAAATGCTTACAGCTCCAACCTCCACGGTTTCGGGGACAAGAAAGCGGCCGTGGCTGGCACAGCACCCGTAACGGGGCCTAGGCCAGTAGTTACGTCCCAAACTCGGTGAATTTTGGATTCAGCCGGGATGGTCAAGATGACCCTCTCATGGGGTCGAAATGGCTCAGAGAACAAAATCCCCAAGTCTCTCTCTCTCTCTCTCTCTCTCTCTCACACACACACACACACACACACACACACACACACACACACGGTCGTTTCTTCCTTTATTTTTTAAGATGCTACCTTTTCCGTCCGCAGCGCCCCTAAGCGAACACCCCCCTCCCCTTCTGTTCGGCCGTAACTTTGTTAGCCGCGCGGCAGGGCGGGCGGGACCCGCAGACGCCGCGCAGGCCCCTAATTGTGAAGCTCTTACGAGGGTTGAACCTGATCATTCACTGAATTGTTGAGTTGATGGGATTCGTGTAGCTGGTTATAAATTGATAATCTAAATTAATTCATTCAAGCAGAAATCGATTTTGTAACTCCTCGAGAGCTTGTAATAATGCTTACCTCCCACTGCTAGCTGCGTTCTCGGTTTCATAAAGCCGGTCGGGAACAGCTGGATTCAGGTGACCCTGCTAGCTCATTAAATCTGTTACATGTTCCTTCTAGTAAATGATATTAAGCTGAAATGTCCTAACGTTGATTTTTTTTCTTTAATTTTATGACAGAAATAACCTAATTTGTAACGCAAAATAACAATCTCCTTGGATTACTTTGCCTTGTTAAAATATTTTATGCATTTTTCATTTACACAAAGGTAATGGAAAAACACTTAAACTATCTGTTATTTAAACCACAAGAGATATGTTGCTGAAAGTCTGATAGCTACAAAAATGATTGTCTCTTCATAGTCTTTACTTTATATCTGTAATAAAAGGCAGACAATTCAATTCATTGGTTAGTAAATAAAGTACGATAGTTTTTATTTTATTTTCTCGGCATTGCTCGAACTAAAATCAGATTGCTTTTTAAATTCATTTAGAAATAAGACTCATTACTTTCCTTTCCTCTTTCTAATCTAAAATGTCTAATGTCCGTTCGGATCCTCACATTTTCTTCATCAACAGAAGTTGTAACCTAATTCTAAATCCCATATTAAAAGAATCATTTTCCAAGCTATTCACTCCCTGTGTATTGAGGCTGAGTAATGAAATCAGAGCACCTGCCTTTTGTGCATGAGACTATTCAATACTTATTTCTAGTAACCTCCTGATTTCATTTCCTTTTCCTAAATAAATTTTAAAATAAAAACATCCAGGATGCCAGAAGAACATAGGTAAAATATGTCCTAAGACTCCAAGTGACCAATCGTGTTTATTGCTATAATAAGTGATGAGCATTTCTCAAATCAAGGTGGCTAATTGAAGTCCTATTCTCTCTCCTTCTCTTCAAGAGCTCTAACAACTTACACAGGAGGGACACGCTCATCCATTTTATGGTGTCAAAAGCTTTAACTGTTAAAAGTTAAGATAATGCCGGTTGGCCTGACTTTCCAGTAGGAACCACCTTATGGCAGGCAATTTTTGAAACAGGCTGGTCACCATAAAATAACATCACTAAATTTGTGAACATTTTAACACTCAACACTACTTGTGTAGCATTAAAAGTGAACGCAAGCATTTTTTTCTAGATATTACCCCAGCATTGCACTTACTGTGTGAAGTTTCGAAAAAATTTACTTTAAAAATGTCTAAAGACCATAACTACTCATGCCACGAAAGTTGAAAAGATAATTTTAACATAATAATCAGAATCAATGGTTTTATGATCCTTATCTTTAAAAAAATTTCTTAAAACTTGATTTTTATTTTGAGACGCACATCCCAGAATAAAAGTAAGTAACACAACCAATCGCTCACACTGTGTGCCGACTTCTTTGGCCCACTATAGAGTTTTTAAGGAGGAGAAAAAGAGAAAAGGGAGGGGGCAGCCAAGAGCATGACCTAAGCGAGGTGAGGCGTGTACCTCCAGAATCTCCCTGAGTGAATCACTTTCCCCTGTGCATCTCCCACCCAACCCTCTTCCTGTGTCTTCCTTAAAACATAATGCGGAATTCATCGCCAATGTCTTTGAAAAATATAACCTTAAAAAAAAAAAAGAGGGAACACAGAAATACAACTGACATACACTGGGATATAAGGTAGAACAACCCAGAGCCACACAAGCACGGTCAGCAAAGTCACTCGAGAATTCAAGGAAAATGCGGTTTACACTGCAGATGGGCATTCAAGTTTCCAGGATGGTACAACACTTCTTTTTTCGTTAAATGAAAAAAAAAATTTTTTTAACGTTTACTTATTTTTGAGACAGAGAGAGACACAGCATGAGCAGGGGAGGGGCAGAGAGAGAGGGAGACACAGAATCTGAAACAGGCTCCAGGCTCTGAGCTGTCAGCATAGGGCCCGACGTGGGGCTCGAACTTGGGAATGGCGAGATCATGACCTAGGCCGAAGTCGGATGCCCAACCGACTGAGCCACCCAGGCGCCCCTGTAACACTTCTACACTCGGCCTTGAACTGCCCACTTCACAACTTGCCTACCCAAAGCTCAGCCTGGCCCGGGACGCGTCGCTCTCTGTCTAGTGACTGCGGCAGCTTCCTCCCCAGTCCCCCAGCCTCTCTGGGATGCTCCCACCGCTCACGGCCGCCCTTGCGAGATCTTCAAATGTATGTGACCTTAACGCTGCTCGCTGGCCCAGCAGCTCCCACCCACGCGGCCCACAGAGCCCTGCCCTCCTTTCCTTCTTCTCCCTCATCCGTCTGAATGGGGCCACACCGGCCTTCCAGACGTTGGACTCAATAAACACCCAACTAACAGAATGTTCAGAAAGGAACGGCTGCATGATCTGAACGGTTTTTCACAAAAGAAGTGAGACAGAAAACACTTGCAAACGCTGAAAAATTAAGATTTCTAACATGTCCTTAAAAAGAGCCTGGATGTACAGCCACAGCTCATCATTTCTGTAACATCTGAATTCCGTTGCATCTCCTGCGAATTTCATTGCCTGTATGCCTTGGTAGTCAAGAAATCGATAATAAGCTTTTTCCCCCTGAGCACTCATAAAAACTCTACTCTGTCTGCAGATTCACCGTCACGAGTTTTGTTCAAGCCCTCTGCTTCCTGCTCACGCTTGCACTCTGCAGAGCAGCCCGTCCCGGCGCCTTCCTCTGATCTCCCTTTCGCTGGGTCCTGAACGCCACCGCCATCCTTTGGGAACGGTTTCCTGACCAGCGGACACGTGTTGCACGTGGCACCCCATCATCTGAAACTCCAAGCGCCGACCCCTGTATACGCATCCCATGACCGCACGCCAACTGGGAGTCTAGGCGACCTGTCCGCCTCCAGCCCCCACTGCCCCCTCCCCGCATCCTGAGTGCTTTACACAAGAAGGCAGAATCCCCTGACACCGCCTCTCCGGAAATTTTCATTTTAATCACTTTTGCGGTTCTTCTCAGTTACTTCTTCACAGGAAATGTGCAGAACTCTCAGCAAACAGTCCCTGGACCCACCTTGGTTTTTACTTTTCCTAACTGTTTAATCAGAAATAATTCCAAGCTTACAATTTGTGAGCATAGTACAAAGAACCCCCTTATGTGTCTGCCACATTCCTCACCGTATACGTTTTCAACATTTGCTTTGTCTGCTCTCTATGTACACGTTACTATTTTTCTTTTTGTCAACCATTTGAGGGTAAGTTGCAGAACTGATGCTGTCTTACTGGTCAATATTTCACCGTGTGAGTCCCAAGTACAGGGGCTTTCTCTTCAAATTTCATCAAATGTTCCAGTACCGCAACAGTGTCATTTAGAACAAAAAGCCCGCCAAACCAAAACAAAGGAAAGAAAGAAAAAAGACAAATTCTGGTGCGGGACCCACTCCAGGACCACACACTGTATTAAGTGCCTGTTCATCTCCCTTGAGCTGGGACAGTCCCCAGTCTTTCCACATCTACTGTGCTCTTGTCAGTTATGAAGAGTATCGGCCAGTCACAGAGTAGAATTTTCCTCTATGTGTTTACTTCACTCAAATTGTGTCCTACCTCCTATACCAACAAAGCATTTCTCACTTATTTCAAGCATTCTTTTTTAAAGTTTATTTATTTTGAGAGAGAGAGAGAGAGAGCGTGCGCATGTAAGCAGGGGAGGGGCAGGGAGAAAGGAAGAAAGAAAATCCCAAGCAGGCTCCACGCTGTCAGCACAGAGCCCAATGTGGGGCTTGATCCCACGAATCCGGAGATCATGACCTGAGCCAAAATCAAGAGTCGGACACTTAACTGACCTGAAGGCCACCTGGTGACCCTCAAGCATTTAAAATCCAGCTCAGAAATGCATTTTTCCAGAGAGCTCTTGTTTCATTAGGAAACACTGTTCACGGCTACTTACTTGCTGAGTATCTTGTCCTTCACTTTTGACACTCCAGATTCCAGCTGACTTTCTAAAACCAACTTTATCGAGGAACAATTTAGAGTCAATAAATTAGAGAAGTGTGTGGTCCAGTGAGTTGGACTCCATAACTATCACCAAAAACATGACATAAGATATTTCTTCCACCCCCAAAAGCCTCCTCCTGCCCCACCCCCCCCATTCCGGCCCCAGGAAACCACGGATCTGGTGCATATCACCATCGATTAGGGTTGCCTGTCACAAATTTTAAAATAAATGGAATCATACAGTACTTAATCTTTTGTGTCCGGCATCTTCTGCTCAGCATAATGGTTTTGCAATTCATCCATGCTGCTGTATATATCAGTAGTTCCTTCACTTTTATTGCCGAGTAATATTCCACGTTATGGATAATTTGCCTGTCCGTTCATCTGTTTGGCACTGGGGTTGTTCTCGGCTTTGGCTATTAGGAACAGAGCTACTGTAAACAAACATAAATCCCTGTGTGGACATATGCTTGTATTCCTCTCGGGTAAATTCCTGGGAGTGGAATTGCTGGGTCATATGGTAAGTTGAGTATATGTTTAATTTTAAAAGAGACAGTTCAACGGTTTTCCGAACTGGCTGTGCTGTTTTACGTTCCCGCCGGCAATGATGGCAGCCCCAGATGCCCCGTGTCCTCACTCGCACGTGGCACCTTCACACAGTCTTTTTAATCATAGCCATCCCAGTGGCCGTTCAGTGGCGCGGCATTATGGGTTCCGTGTGCATCTCCCTGACGACTGCTGATGTTTAGCGTCATTTCACGAGCTCCTTGGCCATTTGGGTATCTTCTTTTACATATTTTTTATTTGGTCCTTTATCTTCTTGAAATTGAACTGTAGGTTACACTTTGTGCATTCTGGACTCAAGTCCTCTCTCAGATATATGTATAGCAAATACTTCTCAGTCTGCGGCTTGACTCTGTTTTTTTTTTTTTTTTTAATTTTTTTAACGTTTATTCATTTTTGAGAGACAGAGAGAGACAGAGCATGAGTGGGGAAGGGGCAGAGAGAGAGGGAGACACAGAATCTGAAGCAGGCTCCAGGCTCTGAGCTGTCAGCACAGAGCCCGGCATGGGGCTTGGACCAACAAACTGCGAGATCATGACCTGAGCCAAAGTCAGACACTCAACCGACTGAGCCACCCAGGTGCCCCGACTCCGTGTGTTTTAAATGGTCTCTTTTGAAGAGAAGTTACCAATTTTGACGAAGTACAAATGATCAGTGTTTCCTTTTATGGGCTGTACTATTTGTGTCCTAGCTAAGAAGTCTTTGCCTACACCAAGGTCAAAAACGACTTTTTCCTACTTTTTCTCTTGGAAGTTTTACAGACTTAGCTTTTATATTTGGGTCTATAATGCATTTCAAGTTAATTTTTGTGAAGAGTGTGAGGTAAGCAAGGATCATGATCCACTTTTTTTTTTTTTTTTCTGCATGGGTATCCATATTTTCCAATGATGTGTTGGTGGTGGGGGGGGACAACTATCCTTTTTCCCTTTGTAGAAAATCAACTGAGCATATTATTTCTACGTTACACCAAAACCATCTTGTCTTGATTACTATAGCTTTATATTAAGTCTGGAAATGAGGTCGTGTAAGCATTCTACATTCTGTTCTTCTGCAAAATTATTTTCACTTATCAGGATCTTTTGCACTGGCATGTAAGTCTTAGAATCAGCTTATGAATTACTATAAAAAGCCTGGGGTTGTGAGGGCTCTGTAGGTCACTCTGCGGAGACGTGTCTCTGACAACGTTGAGTCCTCCTTATTAGTCTGTTTCTCTGCACTAATTTTTCTCCTGAATGTAGGTTATGTTTAGCTACTTCTTAGCAGGTCTGGAAATGATTTTTGTCTGACAGCGATCACCAATGTTACACTGGACGTTTGGGTTTCTCTGTCTTCCCTCAAGAGTGTTGACGTTTGTTCTGACGGGCGGTTATATTTGCCTGTGGGTCAGCTTGCTTTTGAGCTTTGTCGGGGGTCGGGCTAGAGCGGCCCTTCCTCTGGGGTGGGTGTGGCCCTACCTCAGCACGATCCCTGGACCCTGAGCGAACCCTGAGTCTGCTCTCGTCTGGCTGCGGGAACTGGAACAGCGAGCGCCCTGTCCGGTGTGAGCTCCAGGGGTTACGGCTCCCCAGAACCTGTTCTCTGACCGTTTCCCCGAACTTGGCGCCTCGCCACGTGGGGGCCATTATGTGGCTAAAGCCTCCAGAACAGCCCGGCAGACTTCTGGAGTTCTTTGTCTGCAGAGTTCCTTCCTTTTCTTGGGGACGCTGCTTTGCAAACCGTAGCCACTTTGGGCTTCTAAACTCCGGGCTGAGTGAGTCTGCCCGGCTCTCCCTGAACGACGGTGAGGAATTTGCTTCCAGAAAGAAAGCTACAAAGCTGTATGCTCCCTACATTTCTCTTCGGGTCACAGCCCTCAATGCTCAGCGTCCGGGATCTGAAAAGAGTTGCTTCATATATTTCCTCTAGTTTTCTATTTTCTTAAACGGTGTGTGAGGACCCATCCTATACCAGCTACTCCTTCGTGGGCACAGGTGGAAGTCTTCTTCCATTTTACTTTTATTTATTTATGCATACATTGTATCCACGGACATAGGCCACGTTTTACTTATTTTTGTACTCAGCACTGTACCTTGCCATAGGACGTTACATAGAATTGATGTTCAAGAAAGGATTGTTGGCTTGAAGAATGACTAGCCCCAGGTATTCTTACGGTTTACTTTACCTCCCAACGTGGACAATATTAGCTGAACTGAAAGAATTTGCCGAAGCACGCATAGTTTCTCACTGACGGAGCTGTCACTGACACAAGTTGATGGCCGAGCGATCGATGTAAGACCTGTAGACACAGGCCATCTGAAGATTTCTCCTCATTGATAATTTCCACCTGTATGCAAAGTAAACTCGAATTTTTCCCAGTGGGAGGGTCCGTCAGCCACAGTTACATCTCCGGCAGACGTCTGAAGTTCCCCCTTGTGCTATTCTCCCAGCTTTTCTGGACTTCACACAGCTTTTGTACACAAATCCTCAGCTTGCCACGTAAAGACGTTCCCGTCTCCCCCGCAGCGTGCTCCCGTCCTGCTGGCCTTTGTGCTGGCCGTTCTCTCTGTTCACAGCACTCTCGTGCCAGACGGATCCACGAAGAATTCCCTCATCTCTTCAGGTCTCCACTCGTATGGCCCCAACTCGACCAGGCCCCCGGGACGTCCCGATGTCACACTGTAACTGCCCAGCTCCTCCTCGCCCAGGTCCACCTCCAGACCCCGATCCCCGGTCGTCTCCTCCATTCTTTTCTTCATGGTACCTCGCCTTGTGACCAACTGCATGATTTGCTTACTATGCCTTTCATTGGGTTTCTGGCTCTTTCTGGTAGACCAGATGCTCCACAAGCAAGAATCTTTGTTTTGGTCACAAATGTGTCCCAGTGACTCCCAGCAGTGCCTTGCTTAGTGCTCAGTAGACTTTTGCTGGATAAACGAACGAGTGTCCTCCTGCCCTCACCTGTGGTTATGAGAAACGTGACTTCCGTTCTCGTACATGTGGCGGTTCAGATGTGAGGATGTGGGAAGGCTTAAGGGCCGGATGTCCTCACCAGCTTCCCTGGTTCCATTCTAAGCCGGGAGGCGCTAACTTACAGGAGGATCGTGTATAAAAGTGAGCTGTAGACCTACTCTTCTCTCTCAAAATCATGTAACGAAATTCATCAGAGCCAAGGAACTCTAATGAGGGCTCCGAGCTGAACGTTAGGCTCTGAATGCTGAGTCTGGGACTTACCTCTGAGAGTCTGAGTGGATGAAGCGGATTAAGTGATGCAGTATGGCCACAGTGAAGATTTACTCGGCTCAGAAATGTTAGAAAAATCACTGAACATAAAGCTCAACTTACTTCATAATATCCATGGAAGTCCCATTAAGGTAAGGATAAATTTTAGGACATGTTATAGAATAGCCACGTTTAAATTTAGTACCAATATTGAACACTTATTGATTTTAAAGAAGAATATATATGCAGACGCTACAATGCTAAGACACCATTTTAAGTAGAAAAAATGACCACAGATGACTCACCTTCACTAAAAGAGAGACTATTAATCTTAAAAATAAAATTGTCTAACTGCTATTATATTTACATTTCTCTAATTTTTATCGGTGCCAAACCATTTAAAATGTACAGCTCTAGAAACCGAATCTATTACAGAAGATAAGCTAGTCAAAACCAGAACCGTTTAAGGTCTCAAGGCACTGCACGCCATTAAACATAAGCCAAATTAAAGTGCGTGCACCAGAACAGCAACAGTAAGATTTTGCGCGAGCCTCTTCCGCTCCCCTCAGATTTTGGTCTCCCCGTGTTACTCTATGGGTTTCCAGCTTCCTAGCTGCACAAAATGGAACTTTCTCATGATTTATCTGACCTGTTATAAGCAGGTACTTAAATAAACTCGGCAGAGTCTAACTGGAAATTCAACGTGTGAGGAAGAAGCTGAGTCCACAGTGGAGGCCGGTTTCATATGCTAATGCCCTTGGTGCCCTGCCAGCTCTCTCCTCCGAATGTCTCAGATTTCATCAATCTTTGTTGACTGGCAGCTCAGCAGCTCCCTCACCTTCTCTGAGCCACAAACATGTCTGGGCCATCTGTGTCCTGAAGACAGGGGAGGACAGATCAGCATTTCCCCTTCCCCACGAGTTCGGTTGACATTCTTTAGTAAAATACACAAAAGAACAGATTGCAGTTCATCTATAGGGCAACTTCACCTTTCGCCAAGCTGTATGGCACACTAATCTCATCCATACACAACTCGGGGCGGCTGAGACCGGATGCCAAAGTCAAGAGCTGAGTGTGAATTTTTGTTTGGCTTCTGTAAGAAGAGTTAATGTGGCATTTGTGAAAGCTCACGGAAAAGTTTCCCAGAGATCACCGCTGCAGAAATAAGTTCAAAAGGAGCTCAGCCCTTAACATCTTACGTTGTGTATGAATCATCTGTGGAGCTATAAAAACCACGGTTGAAATGTTCAGGAAACCCTGTCAATTCTCTTGCTTTTGAAAGAGATTTCTGTTGTCATACACACAATTTCAAATGTTTAATAGCATGCAGAAATAGAAAATAATCAGAGAGTGTCAAAGCGAATCAAATCTACGAATTTAAGGGAAAAAAAGATAAAATTAAGACAAAATTTACTTTAATGACCACAATTTTGCTGTAATTTTTTAGATTCCCTTGGCAATTGCCCAATTTAACCAAAACCAGTCCCACTGAACTTGGTTGGGATACAGTAAGTAACTAAGTACGGCATTTGGCGATGAACTTAAGGTTCACAGAAGGAATTAATTGAAACCTGCACAGACAGCGTTTCATTTTCGTATCCTTAACGTTCTGTGACCCCAGGTACTTCAAGCCTCAATGATGTTTATTGCCTTCCACCCGCTCTGCAATGATCTTTAAGAGCGTGTCAATAATAAGTCATAGGAACCACTTTTTCTAAAAAGTAGTATTTTTGAGTTTGGTGAAGGATAATTTTTAAAAATCTTAGTTCAGGACCCTATAAGCTACTTAATATTAGGTGTCTGATTTTTCTGGAGAATTTTTAAGAGAACACCGCTTTCATGATCGAATTTATGGATGCAGCACGTCAGGAGGTAAACACGAAGGAAAATGAAAAGAAGTATCACAGAAAATCATCAATGTTTTTGGTTTTTATGACTAAGAAATACAACTCCAATACCTAAAATGCCACGTTCATAGAATTTTCAAAAGCATCAAATAGGACGATTCATGCCATGTGCCTTTCCCTTCCCTACTTTTGGAGTCATCTGCTCACGCTTTATTGTGGCACATACATTATGTACAGTCAAAGGCACCCACATTGAGTGAACGCTGTGTTGAATTTTGACAGATCCATCCAGTCGGGCTGCCATCACCGCAATCAAACACTGGAGATTTCCCATCACCCCCCAGAAGATATGAAACAATTCCATCAACTGTGTGCCCTCATTGAGGTCAATAACCTCCCACATCTTGGCAATCAAAGATTTGCTTTCTGTCACCAGAGATTTGCCTTTCCTAGAGTTTCATTTACATGGAATCCTGTGAATGTCTTTGTTTGGGTCTGGCTGCCTTCACGCAGGATGACGCTGTTGAGACTCATCCTTGTTGCTAGTTCACACCTTTTGTCACCAGGCAGTATTCCATCGACCCTAACCTGCTTATCCAGTCATCTTTTGATGGCCACGTGTGCTGTTTTTAGTTATTCTGAACAAAGCTCCTATGCGCCTTCATGGGCAAGTCTTTGTGTGGCCATGTGTTTTCATTCCTTGGGGGTAAATACCTGGGAGTGGAATTGCTGGGTAATATGGTAGGTGAAGATCTAATTTCATAGGAACTTGTCAAACTGGTTCCCCAAGTGACTATGCCATTTTACATTCCCACTCGCAAAGTAGGACAACTCCAGATGCAGCATATCTTCCTAACATTTGCTATTATCCATATTTTAAATTTTAGCAACTTTCATGGGGCTGTAGTGGTATTTCACTGTGTTTTCATCGTACTTCCTTGAGGACTGGGGATGTTAATTAATTATCATTTCATGTACTGACGGCCCATTTGTATTATTATTATTATTATTTTTTTTTTTTGCCATTTCTTACTTGCGTTTTTGTCTTATTGTTGAGTTATAATTTGTTCTTTGAGTGTTCTGGATTCAAAAACTAGGTCAAATGTATGTACAGCTTTTATCCTTACTTAATGGCATCTTTTGAAAAGGAAAAAATTTCAAATTTGATAATGTTTAATTTATAAATCATTTTGTGCTTTTCATGTGCTACTCAAGATATCTTGGGTATCTATCCCAAGGGATAGACAGAGATTTTTCTATGTTTTCTTCTAGAAGGTTTAGAGTTTTAACTTTTTAAGTTGTGTATTTGTTTATTTTTTAAATGTTTACTTTTGAGAGACAGAAACACAGAGTGCGAGTGGGGGAAGGGCAGAGAGAGAGGGAGACACAGAATCGAAGCAGGCTTCAGGCTCTGGGCTGTCAGCACAGAGCCCGATGCGGGGCTTGAACCCGTGAACCGTGACATCATGACCTGAACCAAAGTCAGATGCTTAACTGACTAAGCCACCCAGGTGCCCCTAAGTTTTTATTTATTTTGAATTAATTTGGGGAATGGTATGGGTCAAGTTTCATTTTATTCCATATGGATACACAAATATTCCAGAACAAGTTGGTGCAAGACTAATCTTTCCTCCTTGGCATCTTTTTGAAAATCAACTGACCACATACATATGGGGGTCTATTTATGGAATATGTGGTGTTTCATGCCTCTAACTATAGTTTCTTCCCTAGTTAATTCAAGATTTTTATTTTAATTTCTTAAATAAAAGTTGTACATATTTAAGGTGTACAACATGATGATTTGATATGCACATACAGTGAAAGGATTACTACAGTCAACCTAATTAACATGTAATAACCTCTATCTCCTTACATAAGTTTCTTCCTTTTCTTTTCTTTCCTTTTTTCTTTCTCCCTCTCTCTCTCTTTTCTTTCTTCCTTCCTTCCTCCCTTCCTCCTCCTCCTCCTCCTTCTTCTTCTTCTCTCTCTCTTTCTTTCTCTCTCTCTTTCTTTCTTTTGTGGTGAGAGCTCCCGGAAGGTACTCTTTTTCCATTAGATCTCTGGACTTACTCACTGCACATAATTGCATCCCTTTGACCCGTTTTCCCACCTTCCCAACCCAAGTGACTACCTAGCTTTATAGTAGGTTTTAGAATCAGGTCTGAGTGTCTTCTAAGTTTGTTTTCTTTTTCAAAATTATTCTGGTTATCACAGGTTCTTGTATTCCCCCATAAATTTTGGAAGCAGCCTGTCAGTTTCTACCAAACGTGGATTGTGATTGGGGTTCCGTTGAATCTGCAGATCAGTTTGGGAACAACTGACATTTAGCAGTACTGACTTTTCCCACCCATCAGCGTGGGATCTCCACTGATCAAGGTCTTGTCTTCAGTAACTCCTCTGATGGTGTTTTCTGGTTTCTATTGCTCAGATCTTGAACATGGTTTTAAACATATATCCCTAACTATTGCCATTTTTTTCTAACCTTATTTCCTTCCAGTTTTGCTTTACAATTTTAATTTTGTTGAGTGTATTTTTCCACCTTGTGATGAAACCAGAGACTCGAGATTGGCAGTGTCACCATCCCTCTGGCGCTCGCCTCATGCGCTCTTCTCTCCCAGTATCATTATCATCACTGGAGGAAGACGTTCTCGTGCTGCCAGAACGGAGCGTGAGCAACAGAGGAGGGGGGTCAGGCTTCCAGGCGGTGGGACCTTCTTCCAGCAAGCACTCGTGTCTGAGAAGACGGACGCAGACCCTGCACCCGAGCCTAGGGTTTCACGTGGATTCTCCCTGGGTTTGGGAATGCAGGCTAACCTATAATAATTCCACCATGCTCTTCGGATTGCTATAATAAATCTGACAGACATTGATGATGTTATCATCTATCAAAGGAGCTGTAAAATAAATGTGATCTTAACACCTTTGGACTTATCTACTTAGAGATTCAAAGGTTGAAAAAAAACCTCACTTGTACAGATATAGCCACGTGCTTTCTATGCAGTATTAACTTCTCAATGTTAAATGCATTTTAAAGTTTATTTATTTATTTTTAAGAGAGACAGAGAGAGAAAGAGAGAGAGAGAGAGCACACGCATGCATGAGCAGGGGAGGGGCAGAGAGAGAGGGAGAGAGAGAGAATCCCAGCAGGCTCCACGCTGTCAACACAGAGCCTGACGTGGGGTTCGACCTCACAAATCATGAGATCAAGACCTGAACTGAAACTAAGCGTCAGATGTTTAACGGCCTGAGCCATTCACGTGCCTCAATGTAAATGCATTTTAAAAGTATGTATTTCTAATATATGTGTGTACTTTAACAACTAAACATATCATTGAAACACACATGTAATTTCTGGTCAAAATTTAGGTTGTGCATCTAGAACAAAAAATATTTTTAAAATGCCTTTACATGAACGATACTAGTCTTCATATTTTAGAAAGAATGGTACATACAACATCACATATTATAATATCACATTCACACATATTAGCATGTTAGAGAGTCTATTAAGAAAGATAAAAATACCATATTTAAGAAACCTCACTCTCCCCCTTCCTCCTCTTGGAAATAACAGTAAGTATGAGGAAAAGTGGAAATTAAAGAGGAATTCTACTTGCCTCATACAGAACAAGGTGTATTCTTTAGTCACATACGCATTGAAATCTTGAGAGTGTATGTGTATATGTCTCAACCCACATTTTATAAGAATTGAGGAGCATCTGAATTTCGTGTCAGCTTTCTCTATGTACTGCAGGGAAATCTGATGATACGTTTTTTCCTTTAAGAGCAAAAACTTGGAGATGTTTCCAAATCTACACGCAGTTAAGTGGCTGCTTAAAGTAAACATGCGGCAAAGAATGCAAATCATAAACCAGATCGTATTCCTGAATGGGGAGGGGCTATAGCATCCCATGACTCTCGTGCACGATCGTATCAGCAGCAGTGCTTTGTAAGCTAACGGTCTGCAAAGGTTTGCTGCCCAAGAAACAGTATTAACCAAGCAGCCTCTCTGGAGTGTGTACATTTTACTCGGGTGATAATTCCTAATTTAATAGTAGTCTCCTATCAACACAACATGCCAAAATGCTTCCTCTGGCAGCAGGGTAACATGCTGCCACAGTGTGTTTTCAATTAAAGTTCTCCGGTAGTCCACACAGCACGCTGAAGTATGGAAAATACTGCCCCTGAGAGCTTACGTTTGTTCACTGAAATTGCAGAATTTCGGCGTTCGAAGTCCACCCTCGCCTGCGCTGCACGACGGGGAGCGTGAGCCACCATTCCACCTACAGGTGAACCTGCGCCGTGAGGCCCTGGCCCCACGCCTTCGAATGCAGTGAGTGCCGCCGTGTAGGGCGCACAGTGACCCTGGGACAACGACACAGGACGGCGAGCTCCCCAACCGCTTTCACGGTCCAGCCCAACGACTCTTCTGCGCGGGGCCAAGAAGAAGGTATTTCACGTTAGGAAGCAGAAAAGGGAAGTGCAAGGAGACAAACACATCAGGTCCCCTGTCCCGTGGCGGGGGCCGCCCTGGCGTCCTGGTGCTGCCGGCAGTTCAGGCACCCACACCATCTGCCCTGAAGGAGCCTGGCCGAGGTTACCCAGGCCGCGGCTCCCGCTTCTCTCCCTTCTTGTTTTGGGTCAAGCAACCGCTGTTCCCTGTACTGCTCTGGCTTCTCGGTGGCCCAGGCCACCAGGTCACAGAGGCTCCCAGGGGACCCCGATCTAAGCGGAGCGCACTCGCGCTCCGCTAACTGGGCAGCGCGCCCCTTCCCAGGCGGTCCAGCCAACCGTTCCTCTCTGTGGTGCCTCTGGAATGGAAAGACTTAGAGCCAAACCTCCATCGTTTCTAAATTCCCAGAGTTTGGAGAGTTCATCAGTTAAAAGACTAAGACTTTCCTTCTTTGTGTAAGCTTTTCCAAAGCTTACATTTTGTTCTCGCTGTCACTCTCAATGAACAGTGGGAGACTCCCAATTTTCCTCGTTTCAATTATATCATAAAGAAAGAAATACGCTGAACTAATATGATGTAGGAAGCATCTGTAACTTTAAAGAAACTAGCATATATTGGCTTAAAAATAGTAGCCTTTGAGAAGTTGATTTATATTAGTACGGTTTTCTGTGTACTCAATTTTTTAAGGAAACAAATTTTCTGTACTGCAAGATGAGCAATATTTTTCAAACCTTTTTTGGTGAGTTTCAGTTTTTCGTCCTGAATAGAAACATCTTAAGGTTTACAGGGTGCTTTCAAAAAGTAAATGTTATCAGAGGAGTGAACGAAGTAAGGTACACTCTTTTTTTTTTTTTTTTTAATTTTTTTTTTTCAATGTTTTTTATTCATTTTTGGGACAGAGAGAGACAGAGCATGAACCGGGGAGGGGCAGAGAGAGAGGGAGACACAGAATCGGAAACAGGCTCCAGGCTCCGAGCCATCAGCCCAGAGCCCGACGCGGGGCTCGAACTCACGGACCGCGAGATCGTGATCTGGCTGAAGTCGGACGCTTAACCGACTGCGCCACCCAGGCGCCCCAGTAAGGTACACTCTTGAACTGGCAGGGTGATTCAGATGGAGAAGCTAACACGATGCCTGTGAAAGACACCAAGGAAAGAGCGTTCTTCGGTCTTCTCTTATTAAAGTAGGATCTAATCAGAATCACGCTCGACCACCAAAGATGGAGTCGGTCTTTCGGGTCACTAATGTGTTGACGGGGTGTACTGGCAAAGGTAATTCGTGCAGCCGAGAGTTGTACTGAGAAGATGGGACGCACGAATATACCTTCAACAGGTACAAACCTCAACTCTCGTCCAACTCCCAACCAAACCCAAAGATCTTTAGTGGCCCAGAGAAACCTGGTTCAGTCACGTGATACTCTGTTTACTAAAAACCGCAGGACCTGCTCCTCAATGCCTTTCACCCCCGGAAACCATCCAGCAGAGTGGCTCGCACTTGCTGAAACGAATTTGCATTTTGTAATTGCTGCCAGCAATTCTAACCAAGAACTTAGCATTAAATAAGCCACAGGAACAGTGTGAGATTTTCTTGATCATCATCTCATGTTTTGAAGTTTGGAGCACTCTGGCGCCTAGTTGGTTTTCAATACTCTTTGTTGGATGAATATCAAAAAGCTTGAACCGCAATGAACTGAAATTATGTTTTAAGGCCTGTAAAAAGGACATACGTATACTTATATACCAAGCCCAAAAGAACTCAAACATAAAGCACATAAAATTTTGATAGTGGATTTGGGGCACCAGGGTGGCTCAGTCGGTTGAGCGACTGACTTTGGCTCAGTCGTGATCTTGCGGTTCATGAGTTCAAGCCCCCTGTTGGACTCTGCTGACAGCTCAGAGCCTGGGGCCTGCTTTGGATTCTGTGTCTTCCTCTCTCTCTGTCTCTCACTCTGTCTCTCTCTCTCTCTCTCTCAAAAATCTCTCTCTCTCTCAAATAAATTTTTGAGAGAGAGAGCGCAGGGAAGGGGCAGAGAGAGGGGGGAGACACAGAATCCAAAACAGGCTCCAGGCTCTGAGCTGTCAGCACAGAGCCCAATGTGGGGCTCGAACTCATGAATCACGAGATCATGACCTGAGCCGGAGTTGGATGCTTAACTGACTGAGCCACCCATGTGCCCCTAAAAATTTTTCTGATAGTGGATTAAATGTTGAACATAAAACCAATATTCACCTATTATAACCAAAAAGTAAATATTTAATTTGACGGTCTTGTTAAATTTTATGATGGATTTTGGTGGGGATGATTTGGATGGTCCAGGTGCCTCTAAAAAGGGGATGTGATGCTTTTTTCCTTCTCCTGGTAACTTTCCTTCCTGTAAGCAGAGACATTAAAAATCACAGAATTCCCGAGCTTACTAAAGGCAAGTGGGGTGTGGCTCACGCTGGTTGGTGGCATAGTACATAACATTCCAGCGCTAGTTGTGTTAATTATGGAAGTGTGAACAAATCACTTAGCTTTGCTAAAATCAATTTCATCTTCCATAAAGAACAAGGTATGACTTAACTACTCAGAGGGTTGTTATCAAATGATACAAGTTGTTTATGAACTGCCAAGTGGAACAAATGTTCAAATAGATGGTATAATTTTTAAGAAGATCTCTCAAAGCAAAGTCAAAGGAGCTGGGCCTGACAGTTCTCGTCCTTCCATCCTTGCTAACTCCCACGCAGCTGAAGGTAGAATTGCTCAGTGTGAGACCAACAGCAGGGCCACCGGGAAATGCCACGACTGTGAAACCCCTATTTCTTGTCTTCTGTTCTGTGGCCTGTGCCTCTCAGCCACCGGCCTCTGAGGAAGACAGGGATTCTCATGGAACATCTCGTCGCTTACAACTCTTCCAAATTCGAACCCAGAATGCCTGCTCCTTTCCCTACTGATTGCCGTGCTTGCAAAACCCAATAGTTTTACTCTGCTAGGCTTTGGCGACGGCACACATTTCTTCTGTATCGAAGTCTACCCTTCAGGACGACGTGAAGACCAACGGACTGATCAAATCATCCCCAAATAACAGTATCGACAAAAACAGCAACGTGGAGTATGAATTCTGTGCCAGGCCTCTGGTTGGGAACTGAGCAAACAAGCAGAAAACACACAGTATTGCTTTTGTTATTTTCGGTTTTAACACGTGATTTCGGCACCTCCACCTTCATTTGGGAAATTACAAAGGAGACAGCCGGTTCTCCAGCTACAAATGGCGGCAGCTGCAGCGTGGCTTACCCAGCACAGGGTGGATTCTGATCACACCTGCCGGGGCCAGCGCACACGGGAAAAGGGAGATCCGGGAGTGAGCGGCGAATGACAGGCCCGGGAAGTGTGACGTGGCCAAGGCTGTCACTACCCAGAATGACAAACGGTGTGGTGGGAAGTACATCACGAAATCACAGAGGTGGCTATCAACCCAACGGGGGTGTTTCTTGCTACCCTTTTCTCCCTTTGATCCATATGGCATAACTGGTTGGCTTGGTTTTTGAAAAACATCCTATTCTTGGTTCATAAAAAGCTATTAGAGTAGCAGCATTATTAGGAAAAGTAAGTGATGATCAAACGTAAAAAAAGAAAAAAAAATTCCAAAGAACTTTACACCTGGGAAGTAAGCCTTTCAGGAATAACAATGAGCAGAGCTGATGAGTTTCTTTGGAAGAAAAAAAGTTCTAATTCATCAATTTCTTAAAAAGGTAACTGAATAGGAATGACAAGACCTATCAGTGATAAAAGTTTCTTTTTTATTTTACATAATTTGGAACCACCAGAGACAGATTTAATTTGCCATTTTAGAACAAAATTTCAATGTCTGCTTGTTAGATGCTACAATATTTTTATCCACCTACCTGCTGCGTGATGGAGAAAGGAAACAGAGGTGGCGCTCATAAAGACAGTGACGAAAATGTCTTCACTTAACAGGTAACAACACGCTGATTACCGGCCACTGGAGTATTAGTGTGAACGGTATCACGGATGAATTGAGAGGACTTGGGTGACAAAGTCCGAGCCTTTTATGTCTGATGAGTGTGGTGACCCAAATGTAACTTTGTCTGAATCAACACTGTTGTCTGAAAATGCTCACTACAAATCAGCTTGATAATTAATTCCACAATCACCTCCAATAACTATTGGATTTTCTTCGTTGTGTCCAAAGAGATAACTTCATTTCATATAAAGCGAAGATTCAACAGCGGTGCTTTGGGGAAGGGACTGTAGAGCTTTTCATTTTTTATAAGCTAAGGTATTTTAATAATGGGTTCTAAGGTTAGGTTGCCTTTAATAGGATGCCCTGTAGAAAAGTTTAACACTTTTCACAGACACAGGCAATGTCCACACCTTTAAAGAATAAGATATGGAAGAGTTATGAAAGCAAAACCTTTCAGAGAATGTCAGTAAGTCCTCTACATTTGCAGGGACATGTTTTCAGTGTCCCTCTTGGAGATCACCCTTGACAATGGAGATATGTTGCTGAATCTGTAGCTCTAGGAAGACCAAATATTCATCTTTCTCGTAGATTAATCCTGTGAAGAAGCCCATCATAAAGACTCAAAATGATTTTGCTGTATCCCGAACTCCCATTTTAAGCCAACAGAAAGAGTGGAAAATGGGAAAATGTGCTATTTCAGAACTTAGTTACGAAGCCACTAAATCCTAGAAGTCTCATACCAACATTTGGATAACAGCGTCGATTTTATGTGGCATATATTTTAGGATACATTTATAGCATGCGTTTATAGTTTTTATAGCTTAAGGCAAAGTACAATTGTAAGTGGAAAATAATCCACATTTGAAACGAAACCTCTCTGCTCAGGAGTCTTCCCGGAGACCATGCCACACTTGTCTTCCCTGGGGCCCCGTCCCAGCCACACCCCATCCTTCCTCCAGGGCCAGCAACCCTCCATGGGCTTCAGGGAGCTTCCTGGACTCCCCTTTTCCTTTGAAGCACCTTCAGTCCAGAGCACGTGGCTTCTCTGCGTAGTTCATTACATCCTTCTTCAGCAGCCTTCCTCAGAGCCAGTTAGCCTCGTCCCACACCAGAAACAGAGCTTCAGGGAAGTCACATGGTACCCCCAGCTTCCCCTGATTTTCCACAGCCGCCCGAGCAGGTTGATAAGCAGGTAACGGGCACGTGTGGACCCGGGACACCAGCTTTCCAGGGAATCATCCGTGGATGGAGCGTGCAAGCCAGCCACAGCGACACACGCTCCAGCCCCTGCCTCTTCACGGCACCCAGCGCAGGGAGGCAGGTCTGTACTGTGTACCTGTTCCGGGCCCTGCACCAGGCGGGGTGTGCTGGGCTGCCTGGGAAGCGGGCTGCCATTCACACTGATGGAGAAGCGGTCACGGTCAGTAGAAACACTCGCAAGCAAACATCAGTGACCCAGGCGCCGCCCCTCAGGCATTACAGCCGCAGTGGCTCCTGGGGGCCCTATTTAGCCCTTTTCTCACGTTACCACCCAAATCCTGGCAGCAGAGATGGCGATCACCTGGCCCACCCTGTCCCACGGGGCTGTCGTCACCCTTCCCCGAGGGACACACAGCGGAGCCAAAATGGCCGTCTTCCGCTGGACACGGGCTTCGCCAGACACGGAATTTTCTTAGCACATAAATGTCTCAGAATATGTGTCAGCAACGTAGTCTTATCTAAAAAATCGTAATGTCCCTAATGTGTGCAAATGAATCTTGTCAGGTTGGAAACTGCCCTCTTTAAATTGAAGGGAGAAAAGAGAGTCAGAAATTCAGCCATCAACAATGTGGGCAGTGATTCTTTAAAGAAAAAAAAAAAAAAAAGGATGTGAGAAAAAGGTTACTGATATAAGAACAACTTGTTTTCCCCTTTGAAATTAGTTACTATCCAATCATTTATAAAGAGTTGATATGAGATTTTCAAATAATTTTAGTGTTAAAAACTACCCATCTTTCTTTCAGGTTGGGGGGAAGACCATTTTAACAGTGGAAGCAGGTTGTGTGGAACACAGCCCTTCATTCAAGTTTGTCACTTAAACGAAATATAATATCCACTGAACATTCTTCTTCGTGAGTCCACATGGTACTGACTGGCATATGCTCTAGCATTACCTAAATTAATGCCTTGAGCTAGAGCAAAAATGATCGCGCGAATATAGTAAGAACATCTGGGTTCATATTTCAGCTAGCCTCGTGCTTTCTGCAGGGTCTCAGAAAACAAATCCAAAGTTTGGAGAACGCTGGGCACAAGCAATCACAAAGAGACTATTTCATAAGTGAAGAAGTCCTGGTTTTCTCTTCCCTTTCTCTCTCCACCACTACGGTTGACCCTACTTCTGTGACGTAGTTTGGTTCTTGCCCATTTCTGAGATTTCCGGGCTCTCATTCCACTCTGATGCCTGTGAGTTCCTCCTACGTTACAAATACGAATTCTGTTGTGTCTCTGCTCTACGTATCTCGTCTGATAATCACACCTTTTAACGCCCGCTCCGTGCTGCACAGACCATCTTCCAGGGGCCACCAAGCCAGAGCCACTGCTCAGGCCCTCGCACGTGTGCGAGAGGAGGGTGAGAGTCCGTCGTCTTCTCCGTCAGCTCCTCGGCCGCCACAGCCTGGCCTCCGCTGGTGGCCTCCACGAGGTGGCCCCAGAGGGGGCTCAGCGTCGGTGCTCACTGGGAAGACTTCTTGCTGTCTCTCCGTGGGGGTCAGCGTCCTCCCGGTCACGCGGCCGTTCGTGCTGGTGTCCGCCGCATCTCGCCTGACCCTCTTGGTAACTGTGTTCCCTCCACCACCCCGACCACCCGGTGTCCACAGTGCTTGCGTTCGTGTTCACCGGCACTCAAGTTCCGGCTCTCAGGTGCCTCCTACGTATCCCCACCTGGATGCCCTGCCTGTACCACAAACTCCCGCGCTTTACACGAAACCTGTGTCCTGCCAACCTCCCACCCCGACCCGAGACTCGGCCGTGTCTTTGTTCCACAGCCTTGTTATCCGGTCCGGCGTCAGGATGTAAAGTGGAAACCCTCCTCAGCCCTCCTCCTCCTGCCCCACACTCACTCTGCTGCGTCTTGCTAGTTGGCCTCCAGAAAGTTCACACACCTACTCCGTTTCCGATTCCTGTCACTTCTCCTCTACCGCAAGCTCGCCTCCACCTGTGTCTTTCAGAGTCTTTCTTAATCACGGCCAGTATGACCTTTCCAAAACACATACCCAATGATGTTACTCCTCCACTCTTCAAAACGTTCCATGGCTTCTCACTGCCTGTAAGATGAAGTCCGAACATGAACAGGCCAACCCCGGTCTCCCCAAACCCACGCCACTCCCCGGTTCCACTTCTACGCCACGGCTCGCCGGCCCCCCCGCGAGGCACGGCATTTTCCTCGCATCCAAATCTTTGCTCGTGTTATTCACGGAATGGGCTCCTCGCACCTCTCGTTTTAACTAACTTCTCACTCAATTCGTTACCACCACATCTGTGAAGGCTTTCACGGCCCACGGCCCCTCTCAGGACTTCACACTGTACAGCCTGACTTGGTAGCAATGAGAAATGCAATGTAAGATAGAAGATGCCTAAACACAGTCAATAAAGAAGAGAGAAATTCCGACTATGTATCTAAAAGTTAGGCCAGAATAATGTTAGCATTTGTAACATACCAATGTTGCAAATGTACATGAAAATTTCAGAACCTCCAATAGGAACCAATACAGAGAAAATTCACACACACAAACACACAGATCCAAATGTTCGATAGATGTTTTAAAAGATTCTCAAACACAGTAGTAAGTCAGAAAGCGCCAATCGAAACACTGACCTACAAGACTGGCGCGAATTTAAGAGAACAGTGACAGCTGTTGACGGTGAGGTGCTCTCCTGTGTGGGAGGGCGTCAGGTGAGCCAATCACCAAACACCATTCCCAGCTGTCTCAAACGCCTATGGTGCCCGCCAGGATCCCAGAGACATTTGGGTTGTCTGAATATTCAAGATCTGTACTTTCCACTCAATTACATATCTAAAACATAAATCTTTTACTTCTATTCTTTATTCATACCTCTTTAGATATACACTCAAGAAAGGGTTTAAATGAACCATCTCACATCAGAAAACGTTCTTGAGACGCTCTACTGAAAGTCGTCACGAAACATACGAAAGAGAAACACACCAGGAGCGTTCACCATCTCTTCCTCGTGCGGATGTTCCGAGCATGTGAGCAACATGTGCGGGATGGCACTTTGGAATGTGCAGGCAGGGTCACCTCTGTTGTTTGCTGGTTGCTTTTATGCCCTGTACTCTCATCTGGTTGCTGATATTAGCAAGAGAAGACGACTTCTGACTGATCCAGATGGATTCAAGTCACTTCACTTTAACTCACAGATGTTTTCTGTTGCCTTCGAAACATATAAACAATCACATAAACAGCTACTGCAAGCATTATCCAGACCATCAGCAATGCCATCAAATGTATCAGAAAGCAAACAAGTTAAATTAAATACACATAAACACAGGGCTTTGAACAAAAGCGCTAATTATCTAAATGGTTAAAATTCTGTGCCATAGGATGTAGAAACGCTTTTTCGTTTTCCGCCTGTCCAGCCCATATTGTTCCGCAGAGGTAGAGTAGCCTATACGTTAGCATTATAAGCCTTTCTGGAACAGTTCAAAGGGCTCGAACTTGTCAGTAGAGACGTTTTCCTCATAGACCGGGAGAAAATTCTCAATTTAGTTAATCCCCCAATTTGAAATAATCTGATGCTCCATATCAGAAACCTACATGACACGCACATGTGACAGAATGCAGGTGTGGATGTCTGTCATAATAGGACCACTTAGGCTCAGTATGAAAGCACAATGCTCTGAAGGGGCTCCAGTGAACCTCAGCGAGAGATTACGCAGAGAGTTACTGGCGGAACATGGCAAGACAGAATGTCAGATTTCATACTCGGCAGACATCTACAGCAACTGATGCCGTGTAGTCAAAGGCTGTTAAATTACCTGTGAAGGGTTACTGGCAGCCCTGAATGTTTTTCTCATTGTTTATTTAGTTCCAAAAGCGCTTGGTCTTTGTGCTGATTGCCCGAACTGACAGCACAGGAAAGCGGGACTTTGTAAACAGGGCACCGCTCTACTGAATTACAGGTTGCAGGTCTGTAACCAACCTGTAGGGCTGGACTTGCAGAAAGAAATCCTTGCCGTGCTGAACAAAGGAGCTTAATATAAGCCAACATTATCTTTATAATAAATAATGTGAAAAAGATGAAACTAGAAGAGAGGCATAGGGACATTTATAAACTCATCCCTTTGAACAAAAAGATCTTAACGTGACAGAAAGAGGACAATAGTTTACCGATGAGGAAACAGTTAACGACCACGAGATTCATGGTTTCAAAACGTGGTTATTCCTGACTGCAGGATGGCTAGCTGACATGTGGGGTCAGCCAGTCTGGAATGACAGTGGGGACTCCCACAAAAGCTCACCCAAAACATGCGGAACTCTAGAGCATCTACCTTTGTAAAACGGCAGGCGCTGAAATGACCAAAACCAGACTATACGTGTACGCAGGGAATATGTTAAGTATAGTTGTTCTCTAAAACATGTAATTAAAAAGAGAAAGCTCCTAAATCAGCTGAACAGGAAGACCTTTCTCTACAAATTGGCACGAGGGGAAATGTTGCATCACCACCATCGAGTCCATCCGTGTTTGTGGACACTGGCCGTAGTAACACACAACAGAAAAGAAAACTTCACCGGGGGCTATAGGATGCATTACGATCAGGCCCCAATTCTTTTCTGAACATTACTTATTAAATAGATGCCATATGTGACCACATTATCATGCCCCAAAGACCTCCTTTTGCAGGTTGAGGCTTCATTAGTATACTCGTTGATGTAGACCATTTTAGGCTCCTGTTTAGAACACTAAAATTTAATCTGCGGAGAAACCGTGGTATCTATAAAGCGATTTTTTTCCCCTAGACTTATCATAGAAGTGTGAATTATAGTTTAATAAAATTATAAAAGTAAACAAAATGTACTATCAGTGAATGTTTCCTTTATTCCTGTCTTTTCGGTTTTTTATTCCAAAAGCTCAAAGTAGAGCTTCCGTTAAACAAACCATGTGTGTTTATATGAATGACCTTCAATCATTGGTAAATATAATTAAAACTGACAAATTCTTTTCAAAACTACTTGGCTACAAGATGCATCTTCTACAGGATAACATATGCTTAGATAATACTATATCAAGCAATTCAGATCTACACACTATAGAGTATTTAAACGCATAACCACAACATATGGGTTACTATACAGTTCTCATGGAGCAAAGAGCTACTATGCAAGCCAATACTGTGATATAACCAGACTTCCATGGATAATATATCGCCATAATTCTGCTACAATTAAAAGCATATTTCAGCAGAAGCCCAGGATGTCGACTCTATGCATTTTAATAATGCCAGCCTACAACTCTGCTTATGCTAAATGTACATTACTCAAATGGAGTCAGAATTATGCTTTATATAAATAAGGACTGAGCATATTAAGACAAAATCCTGCAGAACCTAAGTACGTATTAATGGCACAGGCCCAGAATCTGCTAACGGTTCTACACACTGCGCATAAAAATCAGTAAATCGATATCATCTAAGATTTTCCTAATATTTTCATTTCAAACTATTTCTCTTTCTTGTCCTCCCCAAGACAGAGCAAAGCAGAAGCTAAGCAGAGGACAGCCTTCGGGAGAGTGACAAATCTCACTAGGTGTGCTGTAACAGAGCATACACCTCCGGAGCTCCTGAGCCGTGATGGCTTACCCTGCACTTAAAGGGATAATGACAGAAATGTACAACTTTTACTGCATATACAACCATGGCAGTCCTACCTTAGTGTCGCCTCACGCCACATCCCTGACTTCTATGCACAGCATTTAAAAAGTTTTAGAACAAAAGGAAAAAAAATCTACATTATTATTGGTAGTTTTCACTATGTATGTCTTAATGAATGCTATTGAAAGGTATAAATATAGCCTCTGTAAATTCTAACCATTCCACATAAGACAGTTTCATATTTAGCGTGATTAACGTAATCAGGTAAAGTTGCCCAAGGTGATTTGATTCTTGGGGAAAAAGTCATTAGAACCATCTTGAAATGAATGGCAAATTAAACTGTGACAACGCCACTATTTTGTAGATCTCTCCTGTTTTAACTCTTTATTATTAAGATTTACATAGATATTCAGATTTTTCAAAATGAAAGGTCTGCAACTTGATACTACAAGATGTGATTAAAGAAGGACGTGACCAGACCTGAAGGGGCAGCGAATCACAACTGTGACGTAAGCTGCCTGGTACCACAGGACCAGGGCAAATCACCGACTGGACAGGGCACACAGGGCGCGAGGGCGTATAATCCCCATCTGATGTTTGCGCATTTCTTTCGAGTGTACAATATTTTTTTCACTATAGCTATTAGAATATGCATCTGAATAGTTACATATATTACGATAAATTAATTCAATTGCCATTGAAAATAGAGCCAGTGCGGATGTAATAAGTTAATAAGAGGAGATTCTGGGGTAGGGTGGGCTTACTCCATACATTCAGTACGACTCATATCTTTATAAAAAGGGGGAACCTGGACACAGGCAGACACATGGGGAGAACGTCCATGAAGACTAGGGTTCCACTGCCATAAGCCAAGGAACTACCAGACACCAGCAGAGAGATGTAGCCCACCTGCTCCCCTACTGATTTCACAGGAGCACGGCCCCGCCAACACCTTCACTATGGACTCCTGGACTCTAGGACGGTGAGACAGTGAATTCCTGTTGTTTTAGCCCCTCAGGCTCTCGTACTTTGCTACGGCGGCTCTGGCAAAGAAATATACCACATTTGTTTTATTTATTACTATAACATTTACAATGCTAGCAATTATCTAGCAAATATTATAAAACTGAAGAAATGCAAAAAGATATTCAGTTATCAACGTTTGTCCCAATCACCTCCAACAGACTTGCTTTTATGGAACTGCCCGTTGGCCTGGCACCATGAGTCAGTACTGACAGGTAATAATCCAATAAGCTTTAGAAAACTTGCTCCTGGTGACCCAAAGGCTGGTATTTAGTGGGATTATGTCACACAGTCTTCTCTTGAGTTCTCTACATTGTATTTGATGACCGTGGCAAAACTTATATCATTGTCTAATGTGGTTCTCAATGTATGTAATCATTACATACAATTATATTACAAATGAGGGATGGTCAAGGATAGCAAAGGGAGGTAAAGCCTCTACGCTTCACTCAACCTGGTAAAATGCTGACACCCATTAACCGTGGTAAGTTTATGTAATGCAATAGCTACAGCAATCACTAAGAAAGCTGTATGAAGTGACACACTCAAAAAGAAAAATTGAATTCTAAAAAAAATGTTCAAGTAAACCACAGGAATGCAGGGGGGAAAAACCTAAGAAACAAAAAGCAGGGAGAACAAACAGTAACAAAAAAATAAAATGGCTCACTTAAGCCCTAATATATCAATAATTACAATAAGACTACATGGTCTAAAAATCAACTAAAAGGCAGAGATTGTCAAAGAGGGTATGAAAGAAAAAATATGGCTCAATCACATATTGCTACAAGAAGTATGTATGTTTCATTTCAAATATACTGATAGATGCAGCCTGAAAGTAAAGGGATAAAACATATACCACACAAACATTAATTTTTTTAAAAAACAAAGCAGAGTTGGCTATATTATCATCAAATAAAGTAGACTTTAAAGCAAATTAAATCACTAGGGACTTAAAGGGACACTTCATAAAAATAATGGGTCACTCTACCAAGAAGATACAGCAATTGTAAATGTGTGTGCACCAAGCAACAGAGCTAGAACATGAGAAGCAAAGGGAGAGCTGGGTCTGAGCTCGGGTGGTGGCAAAAGGCCAGACCTGGGAAGCTCTGAGCTGACTACATGTGACCAGGGTAAGGGGGTGGTAAAAGTAATGAGGGACTGGAAGATGAATGGAGGTTTCTAGCTTCAACACTTAGGCAGTGCCAGCCTTAATGGAAACGGGACCCCAGGAGGAGGATGAGTACATCTTTGGTAAGTTGGGGAGAAGGACGTAGGGAATAAATATCTTCTGTCTCCCAGGAACTGAGTTCTTCACATTTATTCTTGTGTTTGGGGGAAAGTGGTAATGGTGGCTGTGAATACATTAGCTCCAATGGTAGAAATCGGTGAAGTGACGACACACAGTGAGAGTGGGTGGGCACGGACAAAGAAGACTGGCATACAGGTGATCACGATATTTAAAGGGTGGAAAAAGGAAAAAAAGTTGGTGAAAGAGACCAAGAACTAAAAGAGGACATCTAAAAAAATACAGTATCTCACCAAAATGAGTTAACATTCTATCAAAACCCTTAATAAAAATGTCTGATTGCAAAAATAAGGGGGACATGCTTTGCCCCCGAAGTCCCAACTTGGAAAAAAGGCCCAGTCCCAACCAGCAGCCTGGTCCAGGAAGCCTCTTTGGCCTTGTGGGCCCAAGACCTTCTTCCCGTTCCCAGAGACCCCAGGGTGGACAGAAGCACAGGTAGGAGACCTCAGCATAGACATGGTCACCTGGCCAGGGAAACCCATCCTGCCCCTGAGACAGTCATAGCAGAGCTCAGTGGGAGCTCCAGCAGCATCAGAAAAACCAAGCAAGCTGAAATAACACTGCAAAAGCATGAGAAGTAAACCATCACGGGCGCTTATACCTTACAAAAATATACTAAGGTTCACGCTAAACCAAAACAAGGTAGCCACCTACTAAAATAAAAACTCAAAGCATAGAGCATCCTAACATAACAGACAAAATATCCTGGACACGATTTTTTTAAAAAAAATCACTTGTCATACCAACAACTAGGAAAATCACAATGTGAATGAGAAAAGATAATTATCTTATGCCAACATGCAGATGAATCAGATGTTGGAATAATCTGACAAGAATTTTAGAGCAGGTATCATAAAAATGCTTTCACCATAAATTACAAATTCCCGAAACAAAGAAAATTAGTAAATCCCAGCAAAAAAATAAAAGTTACAAAAAATAAATGGGATTCAGAGAACTGAAAAATACAATATAAAATTTTAAATTAAAAAAATTGTTTAAATGTTTATTTATTTTTGAGAGAGAGACAGAGCGCAAGCAGGGGAGGTGCAAAGAAAGAGGGAGACACCGAATCTGAAGCAGGATCCAGGTCGTGAGCTGTCAGCACAGAGCCCGACGTGGGGCTCAAACTCAAGAACCGCAAGGTCACGACCCGAGCTGAAGTCCGATGCTTAACAGACTGAGCCACCCAGGCGCCCCAACACAAAATTTTAAAACTCATGAAGTGGAGATGACCGAGGATAGAACCTGCGGACCTGAGGACAGACCACTAGAACTCCCCAACTGAATGAGAGAGAAAATAGACTGGGGAAAAATGAAGGGAGCCTAAGGGGCTACTAGGACCATCACAAAAGATCCACCATTTATATCATCAGAGCACTAGTGCGAGAGAAGACAGTGAAACTGAAAATATATTTAAATGAATAATGTCGGAACACTCCCCAGATTTGGTGAAAGATACCCAGAGATCAAGAAGGAGATAACCCCAAAGAAATCCGTGTGAAACATTTTAAACTTTTGGAAACTAGAGACCAAGATAGAATCTTGAAGCCAGCCAGAGAGAAATGATGTTACCTATATGGGAACACCAATTCAAAAGAACTCCCAAAGCTTTGGAGAGAATCTCTTCATTACTGCTTCATACAACAATGGCTTTAACTACAGCATTCAGGATTTTTAATGGCCTTTACTAGAATTTCCAACTGGAAGGCATTTTTCAGAGAGACTTATACTTTGTTAGAGATTAAAACAACATCCCTTCCTTTACAAAACTGGGGTATTACCTGCACAGTATATCTAGACCCAAAATGCAGAAGTTCTCTCCAACGCTATCGGAATTACAGCGGTACACTGCTAAAATGCAGTGGGGCATTTTAGATCTTGGAGCACCACACAAAGCCAGTCTGATTCCTTAGACAGACCCGTAGTTTTAACAGATAACCTCCTCAGGTGACTGTCGTATCAGCAGTGTGTATACCATATTTGGAGAAATACTAGATAGACATAAGAATTCCATGGATCAAAACGCAAGAAAATATTAACCTTTAGCATTTGTTTGTAGAAGGCAAGCCAAATTGAGTATCTGGAACAAAAACCAACAAACAATAGGTTTAAAACAAGGAAACTAAAATGACAGAGAAAAAAGAGAAAAGCAATCTGCAAGTTTAGTTATAAGATGCTAGTTCAAAAGAACTTAAAAAAAAGATAGGTTGTTGAATTAAACATCTCAGATGCAATTCTAAAATTTTCTTACTTGACAAAGCAAGACGATTTACTTGAGATTCTATTATATACAGAAGAAATTCTATATAAGGTTGGAAGGAAAAAAAGTGCTGTTGAACTTCTCTTCAGATTTTTCTTCATTTACTTTCATAGTGATTTTATTGCAAGCCATCTCACAGCATTTTTGGAAGCTGGTAGGCAATTAGAAGATGCAGTCGGGTGAAGGGAGGCATGCGGGTGGCCCCCCATGTGCACAGTGCCATCACTGAACTCTCTAACATGATCCTTCACGAGGACTGTGGCTTCATTCACTACACTGCCTTGTCCCATCCATTTACAGACCAGGATCAGTGTATAAACGGGCTACGTGAGAAAGCCGGCTACACAATTACTCTGCCTGCTATTCTTATATTTGGTGCTTATCTTATACTTGTCCAAGCAGGGTTCGCACGGCAGGTGCACTCGGTAAAGGTTTCAGGCGCTGACAAGTTTGACCACGGCTGCAAAAGGCACTCTTGTTCCCCAAGAGGGCGCCACACATGCTTGTGTTCACTCAAGGTCAAGAGGCAGCTGTGATCCTGGCCTTTGCCCCTGACTGCTTCTCTTCCTGAGAGGCAATCCAAATTCAACCAGGCATCAGTCTTTTCACTTACATGCACACAGGCATGGAATTTTTCATGAAAAGACGGGAGGGTTTTTCCAATGATTTCCTATATGTATTAAATTTTCCAGTGTGAAATCTGCAAAGGGTGGCAAAATGTGACCATTCTAAAGCCATCGAAAACGGCCACCTAAAATCTTAAATACTCAGTAATATAAATGCTGCCTTATACTTATGTGAAATGTCTAAAAAGCTGAATATGAAGCTAGTAAAATGTAGAAAAATTTGCTATCAATGAACTCTTCTTAACAAATTTTAAGACTGCTGCACAAACGAGGGGATGGTGCTATAAAATCTGGATCCCTTGCCGTGCGAAAACTGGAAGTACTATTAAATGTTCTGCCAGTACATAAACAAATCTAAAAATATTTTTAAACGTGACCATTGCCCATCAATTAAATGTAAAGATGGCACAGACGTAAGTACTCTCATGACTAATGGTTCCAAGAGGTTACCTCTCAAGAACCAAGTAGGTCTGGAGAATCCCACCACATGGCACCAGTGTATGGAAATACTTAAAGCTACACAAGCCATCGTTTCCAAAGTGTTCAATGAATTATCACATAGGGCAAAACTGTTTTGGCTTTCATTTGTACTCGTATTCCAAAGAACACGGAAAGTCAGTACGGTGTAAGTATTTAATCTGCAAATCAGCATTCTAAAATGCTGGAACAGACTCAAAATTTTGTAATTCAAATCACTACGCATGTCAAGACTTCTCATGAACTGGATATTGAAAAGCAATGCATATCCCAAAGGTTTCTTACGGAGCTTGGAAACATTTTATTCAGTATTCAGGGTGCAAGTAATGAGGTTTAATCAATGGAGATGAAAGAAAAATTAGCATCAACGAAAAAGTGGCTGACTTTACAAAGAAATGGGAGTGGGACTCTGGCAGCTCCAAGGACTGTATGTAGCTACAGGACTGAAGTGCCCACCGGGAACGAAGACTGTGCACTTACTATCAGAGCAGGATGAACCATTATGTACAAAGGAATGACACAGGATTGTAGTGCAGGTGAATGATGGATAGTCTGTGGCCAATAAGGCCTCTAGCCAGGAACATAAGACCTACTAGTATTCATTCATTCATTTATTAATTCATTCCACAAATCACTCAGCCAAGCACTAAGCCTTCAAAGGGTTTACAGTAGCAAGGATGAACAGCAAATAAGCAACTGCAGTGAAGTATGGCGAGTGCCCTAGAGAATGAACATGGGTGCTGGGGAGTGGACAAGAGTACCAGACCTGGCCTTAGGGAATCAGACAGGCTCGGCCTCCCAGAGGGCGGAGAGTGGGTGTAGCATGTGCAAAGGCCCAGACCCAAGGACAGATGCATTAGGAGTGGGCATGACCTATCTGGTACATAGAAGAGTCTGATGCAAAGAAGATGGGAGTAGGGGGGTCAGTTCCTGAGGGGCCGATACTCATCCATTCCTACAGAAGACATGGACAGTGTCTGTCTAACG
Organism: Panthera tigris; assembly: GCF_018350195.1. NCBI lineage: Eukaryota > Metazoa > Chordata > Mammalia > Carnivora > Felidae > Panthera > Panthera tigris. The sequence goes on along the minus strand of NC_056671.1, from coordinate 89,857,905 downwards.
TGGGCCAAGTACAACACTTACCTTCGGGTAGATCTTCACAGGTGAAGAAGACAAGACGCCCGCTTCCAGGGATTTTGCGTATCTGGCAGATGTCAAGTTAGAAAGAATGCCTCATGACATTGTATTATACATTATTTTGGACTCTTGTAAAGACGTTTATAGTTTGGGGTATTTAGGGAAATAGTTTAGACCTTAAAGATGATAATACAGCAAAAAATAGCAAGGAGAATTTTTCACATATTACAGAATTTTCTTTTTGAAATAATCTCCACACCCAACGTGGGGCTTGAACTCACGACCTTGAGATCAAGAGTCACGTGCTTTACCAACTGAGCCAGCGCCTATATTAGGGAATATTCAACAGAAAGTTTGTGTTGCTTCCTACAAATGAGATGAAATATTTCTGACGTACAGGATATAGATTTTCAGTAATGAGAAAGACACAGCGCTGACACTAAGTCAAAAGCAAGAAATAAGATACAAAGCAAGGATCGCTGCGTAAGTCTCGTTTATTGAATGAACAATAAAACAAACAAAACCCCATAGACGTCTAAAGGAAATGGCTTCCCAAGCTCTGACGAAAATTGGTTTTGGTCAAATACATAACCTCATGAACCTGGTTTTCAGACTGTGTTACTCTGCACGTGTCAAACCAAACTGCTGCTACTCCCAACACTTCCCAGAAACACCACCCGCACAGCAAGTCCGGATCTGATCGGAAGTGCGGCACAACCGGGAAAAGAACACAGATGGTAGGTGGTCCGTTCTGATTTCCAAGACTGATAAGTACATTTTCAAAACCCGACTAAAACCCAGGGAAGCCTCCCTCTTCTGGAATTTTCCGAGTACTGGACAAACTTCCGTTGTGGCAAAAGCCACTCTCTCCCCACAGCACGGTGGCGAAGGGCACAGCTTGGAGCTGGACCGCGGGTTCCTGCGTGCCCTGCCACTACACGTTCCGTGATCCTGGACAAGGGACCTAAAATCTGACTGTCCGGCTTCCTCATCTGCGAGATGGAGACAGTAACGTCTTGTAACACAGAGTGGGTGGGAGGAATGAAGCAGTTCAGTGAATGTAAAGTTAGAAAGCACAGAAAAGACACCCTGCCTGCAGAATGAGGTCCCAAAGTGCAGAAGAAGAGTCATACTCATTAAGTTCCTTGTGTGCGTTTGACACTCTCCCCAGCACTTTACATTTATTATCTCATTTAATTTCATAATAATGCTGTAATAAAGAAGCACTATTACCTAATCGGAGACAGTACTCATTTTGGGATTTCAAACTTCAGAGAAAACCACAATTATTCAAGTCTACAAAACCAGAGAATAGTAAGATCATTCGACTACGGCATACATGCACTTGTGATACTAGTAATTGTTTAAATGCGACGTACAAATGCACTAACCTTAGGTCCTGGACTTTGCGTAAATGAGGAAGCCAGGCTGTTGGGTAGAAACTCCCAGCAGAACGTCTACCATTTCAACAATGGCCCAACGGGTACAATGGCAATGTGAAGTCATCACATGTTCTTAAATGTCACCATGTCTGTGATTTTCAACACTTCTCTCTTGTGGAGAGACCTGGAACCCTAAAATTTTCATCTGTACCTCACATATAAAATGACAATATAATTTATCAGTAGACGCATATTTAACACCAGAAATTACAAACATTGTTGAAAACAAGCTAATTAAACCACAGCTCTGCTGGGGAGATCTTGCCTGGAAGAATAACAAAGGAATTCCCAAGTGTATTCCATTTGGAGAGGCAAAAATTGACTCGTTTTCACCAAGTGGGCAGAGAAAATGTTTCAAAGACTTACATAAACACCACTTCAAGACAACAAAAATATGCTAAAATGAATCCACCTAGAACCTCTTCCAATGCACAATGGATGCACACGTGTTAAAGGCAGAAGTACCCAACAAGAAGACACACACGTGTTAAGTCCAGGAGGACGAACAGGAGAATCCGGAGCCACCAGTCCAAACCGAAACCACTGATACGCTGGGTGCTGACAATCTGCTTGAGGTTTATATAGAAAAGAAAAATTCGACTAAAAAAGGCAGGTAATAGATGAACATTCCCAAGTCTTGGACTGAGGAAATTTTCAGTAACCAAAAGTCTGACGAAGGACAAGGCGAAGGCAGCATGCGGCCAAAAAGGTGTTCTCCACCGTGCCCACCATTCCCACAGGGGTGCCCACGTCTCCATTCGAGCCCTATCTGGCCGGTCACTTGTCAGCCCCGCAATTACTGGAAAAGGTTTTCTGTGCAGGTGGGGTCACTTTCCTCCCCAGGTTAAACAGCACGTTACTCCTCTTCAGTCGGGACCACAAAGAACAACACACCTTTGCTAGAACCTTACACTTGACAAGGCCCTACTGTCATACGCCGAGAGTCACGCAGAAGCCTTCTTGCTACCTATTATTCCATCCATTTAGCCACTTCATGCAGACGTTTGTATGGTGCTCGGGCAAGGTGGCAGCGGTGCACGGGTAAATCAGACATGCCGACCCGGCTCGTGTCCAAAGGCTTTGGCGTCCTCGTCCCTCTGCCTAGAAAGGTTTTGTGCCAGGTCTTTGCGTGTTAGTTCCCCATCGTGCAACAACATGGCTCAGGTGTTTCCTCCTCAGAGAGGCCCGCTGTGAGTAGTCCACTCACAGTAACCTCTCTGGAACTTTCTATCCTCAAATAGTGCATTCTTGCCTTTAGGACCCTCATCATCATCTTAAACTCCCTTATTTATGTTTTGTTGTTTTGTTTTGTTTTTTTTTTTTTTGGTCTGAGAGATTCTTAACACAGACACACACACTCAGGAAGGGATGGCGACAACAGTGATGTTCCCCTTGGCTGCCCCTCGACACTGCTGTAACCGGCACGGGTACGAGACCCGCACACCTGGTAAGAGCCGTGACTGCGGACCTTACACACACACGCCAAAAGCAGCGTCACTCAGCAGCACCCAAAGATGAGGTGTGTGCCAGGCTCCTCCAGGCACGGCGGACGCTCACAAATACTGAGGGCTCACGGGAGGCTTCGGAAAACAGAACGCTCGAGCTCATCTTGAAAAACGTGAGCCTTCCGCACGGGACAAGAAAGCAGAGGTGCAAAGGCATCCTAAATCCCTACACAGAAACAACGCCAAACATTTTCCCGTCAAAGGACTCCGATCGGAACGAGAGCTGCCGTTTGTTAAGTAGCCAGTAAGTATACGCCCGACGTGGGGCTTCACACGCACCACCTCAGTGAATCCTGGAGGTTAGGACTTGCGCACACCATTCTATGGGAACGAAAACTGAGGTTCAGACAGCTTAAGATGCCCATCCAATCTATAAAAGCTCCTTCCGTTATGGCATTATCTACCTTCCTCCCATAACATAACTCATTTCAAATTATTCTGTGAATAAAATAGGAACTGTCAATGCAGACATCCCGGGAATTCACTAATTAGATACTTACTACATAAATATCTTTATGTTTACACAAACTGACGTTTTCAAGTTCTTAATCTCTATTAAGAATAACAGATTATAACCCTCTCCTCTTTATTCCTCAAAACAATTTCAAAACTCCATCCCTCATCTAGAATGTTCCATTAAGAAAATACATAGAGAAGACAGCAAATCACTCAAAAAAGAAATCACAAGTTAATTTAATTATTGCAACACAGCCCAGATAAACTGGCCACAGGTACATCCCAGGGGGACGGGCATCAGCCCAAGGAAGCCTGCACTGGGGCTGACTGGTGGCTGATGGAGGGGCGTGTGAGACGCAGTCCGCCCGTGCTGGCTTACATGTAAGAGCCGCGGCCCTGACGGGCTGCCGCCACCGCCGTGTGAAGGGGCATCACAGAGATACCCCCGCACGGAACGGAGAAAAAAGCAAACGCGGACCTGGGTCCCCTGTTGCCGGGTCCCGCTCGCAGAAAGAGGCGCCCTGCGGCCCGACTTCCGGTGCCACAGCCTGGCCGGGTCACTGCCGGCCACCAGGGCGAGGGCGCTTGTCTTCCATCCAACTCAATACTCTGTTCTGGCCTTAAACTCAGTAAAGCAGCATTCTGACTCTGACTGGGCTTCACGAGTAGCGAGTTCTACAGGAAGATGTGTTGACTGCTGACAGGGGTATTCCCGTCTGCCTGACAGTAATGTTTCTCAATTTAAAGGGAAAACATTCTAATGTATATAATTACCTTGCAAAATTTAGTTATCGTGGCTCTGTCAGATTGTCTCTGGTTATTGATACAATCACGTCTCAAGGCCAGCACGCCTGAGGGCCAAGCCCAGGCGCCCAGGGGAGATGCTGCCCCCTCGGGGCCTGTCTCAGGCCCTCAGGCAAGAGCACCACTTCCGGCCTCCAAGCCTCCCTTCTCCCAGAACACATTCCTTACCGCCTTCCAGCTACTGACCAAGACTCGTCTCCTCTAAACCAACCCACACACGTGTCAATACACACGGGGCACGCGGTTTGGGTCCGGTCCCCGCGTGAAGACCAGCAGTGACAAGATGGAAGACGGCACAAGGAACACAAGCCGGGGCGGCCGCGTCCACTGCCGCCAGCTCTCGTCTTTGTGTCGGCCACGGCTGCTGCGACACGACACCTCTACATCACACACGTGACGGGGGACGTGCGCCCATCCCTACGGTACGTCGGACCTGTCACACGTCTCTACGTCAGCCAGAGCTGATACGACGTCTGCTACATACGGACGGCGAAATGCGATCACGGTACGCACGCTGGGTTTGTACATTAGACTGGGAAAACGGTAAAGCAGGTAATAAAATCTGGTGGACACAACTGCAGTCTCATACCGGGAAGAAATGAGGACACTGTCACAAGAGAAGAGGACATTATAAATGTATTCAGATTAATAAACAAGAAGCACCTACAGTTGGATTAACTGGATGCTGGGGATTTAGTTTTCGCTCTTAAGTTTATAGTCTAGGGAAGGAGCAATTTTCCAAGATGAATCGAAAATCGTGTTAGACTTTTAATATGGCGCTTCAGAGGGAAAAGAACCAGGAACATGGGAACTTACAGGGGAAAATATTCTACCTCAACCTATAGATGAACTTTCCGAAACTGGAACCAGGTGATGTGTAGAGGGGTAAGGCCCTGTCACCGACAGCGTCCACATGGAGCTACGTGAATCCGGGTAGAGTAGGTGTGCACAGGAAGACAGGTTTGCTGGCCCTGCAAGGCCCATCCCCACCGTGAAATTCTATCTGCCGTGTTGCTTTGAGTAGGACGGATTTCCTCAGACCTGTGATGAATGAGCAGACCTCCAACTCAGCTGCTCAGGTTCTGATGTGCTGCGTCTCTGGGTAACTTCTCAGTTACCACCACTTTGGAGAAGAGAGCGTTTGAAACACTATTTCTTTGAAGAGTTTATCAGTGGAACTTAACCCTTTGTCCTTCCTTACCCATTACACCGGCCTGTAGCTCCTATAAAGAACTGTCTTTGCTTCACAGTAAAAACATGATGGAGTACTGGTTATTCCAAAATGTCATCTGCCTCACTGACGTGCCTCCCTTTCGGGTGCTGGCACTGCTAGGTCTTTATCCAAAAGATATAAAAATGCTGATTTGTAGGGACACATGCACCCCAATGTTTATAGCAGCACTACCAACAATAGCCAGAGCATGGAAAAAGCCCAGATGTTCATCGACTGGCAAATGGATAAAGAGATGTGGTGTGCGTGTGTGTATATATGTGTATATATACATATGTGTGTATATACATACACACACACACACACACACACACACACACACACACACATATATATATATATATATATATAATGGAATATTACTCAGTGATCAAAAAGAATGAAATCTTGCCATTTGCAACATGGATGGAACTAGAGTGTATTATGCTAAGTGAAATAAGTCAGTCAGAGAAACACAAATATATAATTTCACTCATATGTGGAATTTAAGAAACAGAACAGATGAACATAGGGGAAGGGAAGGCAAAATAAGGAAAAAACCAGAGAGGGAGGCAAACCATAAGAGACTCTTAAATACAGAGAACAAACTGAGGGTTCATGGAGGGATGGGCTAGATGGTGATGGGGACTAAGGAGGGCACTTGCTGGGATGAGCACTGGGTGTTACATGTAGGTGCTGAATCATTGGGTCCTATTCCTGAAAACAATACTATGCTGTATGTTAACTAACTTGAATTTAAATAAATAAATTTAAAATGATCATTTTAGAATAATATATGGTCTGTTTCTCCTAAATAACTGTTTGGTGAGGGGTTCTGGAAATAATATTAAGCAAGCCAAGTGATTAAAAAATGGTTTTCTAGTTTACAATACACGGTGAGATTGGCCCCCTTTCCTTTTTTTAAAGAAAGCATTAAATTGTTTTTTAAATTTCGAACACCTTGATGTCGGAAAAGTAAGGAGAAATTTAATCAGCTGAGGTATTTGCCTTCATTAGAAGGACAAGTAACGATTTGTTAAAATGTAGATTTACACACACCTGCACATGTGTTCGCATACAACACATTCCCTTCCTTTTCTTCCTTTGAGCCTATCTTTTGTTTTTTCCTTTTTTCCCCCTAGAGTTAAGGTCGCGATTTTTCCAAAAGAAAAAAAAAAGAAGTGTAACAACGGTGCCCTTAGATGCACCTGATTTCTCCTGTCATGGGATCTATCAAAAATAAATTTCCAGTCTACGCAGTGACATAAAAATAAGGTACTGCATCTGGGTTGTGAAAGGTACTACAATACTACTCTCCTGTCACAGTCTTGGGGGATTAAAACAAATCCATATTTCTTTACACAACTATACTGAAGTCTTTTCAATTAAGCATAATTCAAGAACACTAATGAAAGTTTAAAAGCACCTCCCTAAATAAAGCCTACTGCTCGTGACTGTTCGGCTTAATGGCACGAAGATGGGAACATTTTCCTCAAGCAAGTTGCACGTAGACAGAAGCACGTGTCTTCTTATCCACAACTGAATGTAACACAAGGGAAATTAGCACCCCGCAAGTTGAAAGAAGTCCAAATTAAGGAGCCCGAGGATGTCTCCGTGGCAGGTGCAAGAGCAGGAGAACCTACAAAAGGGGGCGGGGCTGCCTCGGCCCTGAGTCCAGAAGGCGGCCCGACCTCAGGGAGAAAGCGGCTTCCGCCCTGCCTCTGACCTCCTCCACCACCCCTGCCCCGTGGGTGCCGTGTCCACCATGAGCATCCTGCGGCCGAGTACTCAGTTCTCCACCCAGAAGCCAGAGTGGCTTTCGGCACAAGACAAGCCAACACAGGCTCCTCACTCGCTCGCCCCTCCCTCGGCTTCTGTCGGAGTCACAAGAAAAGCCCTTCAGGCTGGCCTCCCCGCCACCACAGGCCCCCAGCCCCTCTCGGGTGGCCCACTCACAGGGCTCCACCAAGGACAGATCCACTCCGCCCCACTACCCTCGGGCTCTGCTCAAGGCAGTTCCTACGACTTGGGGCCAGAAGGCTATGTTGCCGATCTCTGCCATGCCGGTGGCTTCGAGGGTTTCTACAGAGGCCCAAACTTACCACATCCTCCACTTTAAGTGTGTGCAGGCTGCTGGATGGCAACTGGACCTCAGTAAAACCGTTTTATGAAGTCATTTTCTTAGATTTTCCTCCTAACTGCACACAAAACAGTCCAGCCCCTCCCAGGTCCCTCTCTGATCTGGTTCCCTCTCCTGCCTCTGTCCCAACAAGGCATTACAGTACGTACTTATTATTTTTTTCTTATTATCCATCTTTCTGCCGAGAGCTGGGCTCTGTCTCCAGGGTCTATGGCAGTGGCTGCTCCCTCAACAGCACTGACAGATGCGATGCACGAATGGCGGGTCACGGTGTGCCGGGCCCTCGTCTCCCCGTGCCTGTGTGCTCCCGGAACAATGGCAGCACAGCCGCTGGGCTGTGGCCAGGAAGGAAAGAGATAATCCAACACGGGCACAGACACAGTGCCTGGCACACACTGAATAGGAGACGCACAGGAGCTACTAAGAATTCACAGACAGCACCGTAAATGTGAGCAAGTGCACTAAATTATCTTGTCCTTTTGTTTTTAATGAGTTGGACATTGCTCTGAAATGATCCCTGGCCTCCCAGGCCATTGCTCAGGCTGTCAGTTTCCTGTCAATAATTCGGGGCGGGGCACCACTCCTGAATCACAGAACCTGAGAACACTCCTCATGGAGCTACTGTGGTTACCCCCCCCCCCCCCCCCCCCCCCCCCCCGCGCACAGGTTACGCCTGGAGCCATGGCGGGGCGAGTGTGTATTCTTAAATTTCTAACAATGTTTTCATGTGCTCTCTTAGGTATGATGAGAACTTTCTAGGATTACTAGGCGGCATGAGATGCATCACCAAGTGTTCTGGGCTTTGTCCATTTTCTGGAAGATCCCTGTGCAAAACTGTTCAGGCAATTCAACAGGGTGACGATGCAACTAAAGCCTAATGAGAAAAGAAAGCAAGAACAGAGGGGAAAGAAAGTAGGAGCTTGGCCCCAGACCAAGGGAACGCCCTTGTTCCTCCCACCCTGCACTTCTTGGGCCTTGTGGGGATTTCCATTGTTTACAAGTAATGGAAGAAGCAGTGAACGTCTTTGCCTTAAGTCGGTTCAGAATGTCCATTTCAGACAGAAGAAAATAAAAGTGGGTAAACATGAACGGAGATATTTGGGAGCACGGTTGTTTCAGTTTTAGCAGACAGGTTGTTTGGATTCTTGTACACTGCCTTGTGCATGAAGGGAATTTAGACAATTATTCCCCATTATAATGTTAATATGTGCCCAATTCAGAATTGAGAAAAGAAAATTTAGAAAGCTGACAATATTAAAATCTGAATTGTGGTAGCAGATTTTCACTATCGACAATCAATTCAGTCCCAGTAAAGGCAGTAGCAAAAGGTCAAAACAAAATCATTAAAGAAGTTTCTAAAGCTTCTGGAAGCCTCATTAAAAACCATATACTGTTAAAAGTATAAAAACCCTGGAGAGTCAAGTGAGGGAGAAGTATGTGCATTCCGAGTGCTCCCAGTAGAAAGAAAATGGGAGATCTCCCCGCTTTAGACAGACTTAATTCCAAAGTTACTTAGTGCAGAGCAGTCAACACCTTAAAGGTCTCTTGAAAACAGCAGCAATGCCGTTAGAGTGTTGTTGATGAAGACCTCAGCCAACATAACCTGCAGGTATCTGTGATGCTGTAATAGCTGTAGAAGGGGACTAAGGAACCTCTCTCTGCTCTTGGTCAAGAAGAATCCAGCATGCTACCTGAGCCCTACGTCTGGCACAGGTTTTCCTACCTTGATAGGTGAGACTTTAGAAGAGGCCTACACTATTCTTAGCAGTAGAGATAAGATAAAACAGTCCACTATCATTGAGGGCCTTCTAGGTGCCTGAGACTACACCGATCTTTCTCATCTGGTTAACTGAAAAACTGCTCAGTATTTTAACATATTTCAACACTAAAGCTGGTAGGTAGAAATCAAGGAAATTACAGTCAAATGGTTTTCTGGCAGAAATGCATAGATGCCTTTAGGCTGGCAGGGGGTAGGTTTGAAAGACAGGAGCTGCACAGTCACAGATGCTAATCCAGTAATGCCTCGTAGGCCCTACAGGACTCGTAAGAGAGCCTCCTGGCGCCCTCTCCTGGGCTGCCCGCCGCTGTGCGGGCTGGCACTCCCTCGCCTGGAGCCCGCTTCCCGGCCAATCGGTGCTCCCACCATCCATTTCCCATTGGCTCAACTCTGCTCCACTGCCCCCGAGAAGCCACTCTGAGCCAGGACAGCGACCTGGAGCCATCCGCCTCAGGTTATGTAGCCACAACCAACGGGAGGTTACGGAAAAAAATCTCCCAGTTTTTTGGTTTTGGGCCGTAACGTAACGGTTTGAATTTCATTCTCTGAGCTGACATCGAGATGGGATCAGTCATCTTAAACAGACTGAGTACTCCTGCGCCCACTGGGGTTATGCTCTTGGCAGGCGTGTCCTTGTGTTAAGCTCAGATTTCAGGAGATGCTGACAGATGTTCAGGATGCTATGGGGTGTTAGCAGGCTCAAGTGACCTCAGTGGTGGGGAACATCCCTGGTCATTCAGAGCCTGTCACAGTCCTTCGTGGAAAAGAACATTTGAGGAGTCAAATTTGTTCCGTACTTGTCTGTATCTAGTCTTCCTGGCCTTCCTAACCCGTAAACCTTCGAGTGGCTCTCAGATTCCCTGAAAATTATATGCAAACTTTTAGAAAATACCAATATTCTGAAATTTGCTTTTCCTTAGAATCTCAACAGATGAAGATTATGGAAGAGGTTGTCAGGGAATTAGGGCTGCAATGCAGTATTATTTGTAATGTCCCATAATTATAGTGCATCACTCTGGGAAGACCCAGTGAGCTCATCTATTAAAATTTCATCCCTGGGGCGCCTGGGTGGCTCGGTTGGTTAAGCATCTGACTCTTGATTTTGGCTCAAATTCATGATCGCAGAGTCATGAGACTGAGCCCTGTATCAGGTTCCATGCTGACAGCGTGGAATCTACTTGGGATTCTCTCTCCCTTTCCCTCTGCCCCTCCCCCACTCACTCTCTAAATAAATAAATACATAGCTAAATAAAATTCCACCATCTATTTTCCATTTAGGGAAGCAAAGCAGAGAGGGTTTAAGTGGCTCACACAACGAGCAGGACTAGATTCCACATCCACTAGCTCCTGGTTCAGTGGGCTTTTCATTTATCAATTTTCCCTTGTTTTTCACAAGTTTCCAATGGTTTCAAACACGGGTTTGCCTGAGATAAACATATCTACTGAAAATAAAAATGGCTTTTTATGCACTATTTCAAATATTCTTGTTCTATTTACCAGCCACACGATTCCATTTCTGTGTCCCTTCTACTTTTGGTTCTATATTTTCTATGGATCAACACAATGGCTAACTATAGACTAGCGTGATTCTTTTTTTCTTAAATGCTTTTCATTGTTTATTTTTGAAAGAGAGAGACAGAGGATGAGTTGGGGAGGAGCAGAGAGAGAGGCAGGCACAGAATCCCAAGCAGGCTCCAGGCTCTGAGCTGTCAGCACAGAGCCCGATGCAGGGCTCAAACCCATGACCTGTGAGATCATGACCTAAGCCGACGTCAGAGGCTCAACCGGCTGAGCCACCCAGGCGCCCCCTGACTTGATTCTTTCAGTTTGCTTTCCAACCTCTGGACTGCCCTTTCTTTTCACATGCCAGCATATTTTCTAACTTTTTGGAATAAAACCTTTATGTAAAGTACCCTAAGAGTTAAAAGTTACAGTATCTGTTCATTTTCTGAATATATTAACCCTGATTTGAAATCTTATTCTGAGGACAGATATTCTAAGTATTGCCTTCTCTCATTTTTAATTAAAGTTATCTGCATTTTTACATGGCCTTCTTATACAAGTTTCAAATACTTAGATTTCGAAGTACTACCCCCCCAACATATTCCCTTTACCATTTTTGTCTTCCCTCTTTCCCAAAAGGTAAACTTGGTCTTTCCTTAGGGTTGATAATATATGGATGTGAGAAGAGTGAGTTGTTTTTTTTTTAAGAAATATAATTTTCAAAACTATGAATAAAATATTTCAGAATGGCGTATTAAGGAACTTATTTGGTATTGTTGGGAATTCAAAATGTATTACATGGGAATTCAGAACTAGACCAGTAATTTTGACAGAACTGAAACTTTATTAGTGTGATATCTATGGTTACAAAGCTTTGTATAAGAAAGGAAGGACAGGCAAAAAGTCAGCTAAACACTAGCAATCTGGAACATGTACTTTTATACGTAAACGGGGCAGTCTGGGTAGCAAAGAGTACGTGTAGGTAAATGTCAGCAGACACCTTCTATTAACAAGCGCACGTAATAATAAATTAACGGTAAAATTAGATATTCCCATGGCACATAAAATTAAAACGTGGTCGCTGAGCAAACGCTCCCAAGAAAGAAAATTAGTGGACAAAGGATCATGAGCAGAATTCGCTCTTGTAAATAGTTAAAGCTGGATAAGCAAAAAGAAGAGGCGGCAGAAAATACTACCTTCCTTAAGACAGCAAACATTCCCTTCTTTGAAAAAAGGAGATCAGTAATTCGTGCTTCTGACAGGCTCCTGGTCCAGTGCCTGCCAAGAGCGTGGGGTCCTGGGTTCTATTGTTAGCTCTGCACTTGATTATTCAACCTCAGAATTCATTCTCTCTCTCTCTCTCTCTCTCTCTCTCTCTCTCTCTCTGTTTGGTGGGTAAATTTATAGCATTTTTCTGTGTTCTTGTGTGAAAGACTCAGTAAAAAGGAGAGGGGGTTGAAAGGTCATTGGAAGAACCTGAGAAAAGAACTGTGGGGAACAGTGGGGACAAAGGGCTCCGGGGAGAAGGGCCGCTGCTCGAGGAGAGGCTGGAGTGGCGGGAGCTTGGTCCCCATAAGTGACCGCGGGTCCTGCCCACCTGTCGCTCGCCCGCCCCGGGGACTGAGCCTGGCGCTGAGTCTACCGCTGCGCTGCTGGCACAGGGGCCCTCCCTGCGAGGGAAGGGAGGGGGAGGAAGGGGGGCGGGGAGGTGCAGGCACAACCACACCGCAGGGGGCTGCTCGGCACACCTCTCCCCCTGCAGCCTGTCCTGGGCACCCATTACTTTCAGGTCTTAAAAATTTCCCAGATTTATTTTTTAATATAAATGATGCCATTTCCCATCACTCCCCATTGAAGTACTCTATGTACTTTTGCCAAGCCCAGCTCTGCCGCACACGATACTTTGAAATTCCCAAACGAGCTGCAACCAACAAACAGCTCAGATGAGGCTCGCATGCAAAACATCATGAACTTGGGCCTCCTTAATTAACAATATTTTTAATTCTCCTAGGTCACATGAAACCAGTGATGATTCCAGCTAAAATTAGGCAATACAATTCAGCAGGAAAAAAGCAAACTATATAGAAGAGCCTTGTCTAAAGGACCAACAAAACTGCTTTCCCCCCTTTTTCAAGATGATGCAAATAGAGAAGAAAAACATAAGGTGATTTCCTGGAATGCCTTCAGCACAGCCCGGTTTGGGACAAAGGGTGGGACAGGAGAAAGTCATCTATTAGGTGACCAACAATGGCCTGCTTCTTCTGCTAATCAAACTGACAAGCTAAACCAGTTAGGCTACTAAGCCTCACTCCAAGCACTAAAACAAAAACATCTTCTCAATAAAAAAGTGATTTGAGAACTCTGATAGTGTTAAGCAAAAAAGCCTATCCTTCACATGATTAAACTCACCTAAAAGAATTAATTACAATGTACTTAAAGAGTCTCACTCTCAAAGATTTCAACATAGATTACTTGCTCAAAATGGAAGCTTAAAAATGGTCACATTATTTTAGTCATTATTTCCAGGGGATTTTGTTATTGCTATTTCTTTTGAAATCTGATTTTTTTTTCCTGCCACACTTATGCTTAAATCATTTCTTATATTTTATTTTGAATGCTTCTCTAATGTAAACCAAAACACTAAAAACACATTCACTTTAGCTTCAATCCAAAATAGCAAAAGAAAATGAGAGGCATATAAATTATTATAAAATATGCATTAATGTTTTCAATATACTTGTTAGAATATGTGTTTTATTCAGAACTAAAATACAAAGTAAACAAGGAAATAAAACAATTTAAATTGGGGTTAAGATACTTCTATCTGATGGTTCACATTTTTCCACAATGGACAAAATAAAGTAGTCTTCTGAAAGGGAGAATTTGAAACTAAAAGTCAGATGAAACATGCTTGACAAAAAAGAGAAATTCAAAGGATTTGTTTATTTTTCCTGGGGCCAGGACAGAAAATAAATTCCATAGTTATGGGAATCGCACGATCCTTCAGCTCTTGCAGTAACCCGGCTTTGTGAAATTCAAAACCTCCATATTTATTCACACTCATTCACAAAACTTAAAATGATTCTCTAATTTGGAATAAATGGATCGATACGGTTCTTTTTCCTTTTTCCATCTTCGTTTGCTATATCATATGTGTTTCGTTGCTTTTCTTGTGTACTTGCTTTGTGTGGTATACTCCTAGAAAGTGCAGCTTAAATATAAGTTAACTAATAATGTCATAGAACCATCTTCACGTATCAGCCCATACCTTAGGTAATGACTAACGTGGAGGCGAGGGTGTTGTGGATACTAATGCATAGCAGCACTGTCTAACTTCAGAAGTGAAATGGAGTGTTAGGGGGCCTGTCGCTTAGCTGTCATTTGTAGGGTTAAGGTGAGCAGGGAAGGAGAAAAAAAAAAAAAAAGCCAGAGAGGCAGCTCTGAGATTGGGAGGCTGCAAAAACCAGGTTGCATTGAAAAGAAAACCAACAGTGTAACAGAGCAATGTTCTTTAAGACTATTTTAATCACTATGTTACTAGTATAAAACCTTGCCTGCTTAAAAGGGGGGGGGGGGATATTAGATTAATGACAAAATCATTTTTAAAAATGGACAAATTAAAACTAAAGAATTAGACTCATCTGACATTGGTATTCATGAAGAAGATTTAACAATATTATAAATAAGATTAATAAAAGGGGAAAATGAAGTCTTTATGGAAAATGCTGCATACTGTCATCAGCTTTTAGAACATGAGTCAGGAATTTTCTCTTAAGACTTTACTTTTTTCAGTTTTAGAATTTAAGTTGCCACACACTTCAATGATATTTAAGCTATGACAGTAGTTTTCTAGACAATGGACGCTTCCCTTTCAAAACGCAGAACTCTTCTTTTCCTCAACTAAGCCTAAGAAAACGGGCAAGCTGTTTGTGAGGGAAGGAAAAAACAGAGCCAGCACAAACTGGAAGACGATGTAGAAACGTATTTGCAAAACACACCAAACCATTCAGTTGGTCAAAATAGATACGTATTTTTTTAGCATCAGAATTTCCACTAAATCTTTCGCAGAAATAAATTCCAGCTCCCACTGTCAAAAATATCTCAACAATATGCATTTAGTTCCGATCCACACTTAACGTCTAGGGTCCTAAAGGCAAGGGACTACACCTTACAGGGTATTTGTTCTTTCTGGGTTAAAAAAGGAATTCATAAAGTGTCTGCTTTCACCTGGTATATACTAATATAGAGAGGTTATAAACAATCACCCGAGGAATGCAAGTTTTAAGCACAGAGTAAGCACATGAACAGGAAGTTCAGTGTTTCTGGCAGTTCTAGGTAGACCAAGGACTGCATTTCTGTCAGGGAAATACAGACGGAGACAAACAGAAAACAAAAACAAAAACAAAAACAAAAACAGTGTGCACTCCTAATTTTTCTTCACCAACTGCAACCAGAGAATGAATTCATGATCCCCAAAGCTAAGACTGTTCTTGGCTACATTTGAACACTGGTGTGGCACTCAAACCATTTCTTTCAAACTCCTTTAAAACTAAACATAGGCTTTCCCCCCCTTCTCTGCTAATTACACACTTTTCTGTTAAAGAAGCAAGGCCTTTATTGCTCATAATTTCAGCTATCACTTGCTTGGGCATCTTCTCAGATCAATAGCATATAGTTAAGTGGAAGAAAAGGCTAAATGTGATTGCTATTTGCAAAGCAAGGATTAATTTTTAGATTTTAAGTGCTCTTGTGTTTCATGTTAAAATATTAAATTCAAGTCACAGGTTCAGAGGAGCTACGCATTCAGAGCTTTTTGTTAAATATCTGTCATTTTTTAAATCTTGAATACTGGCATAGGTTATAATGAAATCTAGTGTGCATTCTGCAATTTTACAGATTCCAGTGCTGGTGGCCATACATCTTTGATGGCAAAACTACATGGGTTGTAGCACCATAAAAATCAATAAATATTAACCTTTTCTGGCACTTTGTGCGCGGATGCTTTATCAATTGCTGTCAGGTAATAGAACAGTCAGTGATGAACTGTATTTCTCAGCTAAGGAATCCATAACAAATTTAGAAATCAATGTAGATTAACACACTTTTTAAATAAAAAAAAATCATCAATGAATTTTATTTCCTATAAAAAGAACACAAAAGCTACTAGGCTCCCCTTCTCAGTAGGTGCCTTTGGTGGGACACAGGTAATCACACAGCGCTCTAATCCAAGGACTAAATATTTTATACTCTCTCCGGCTCCACTTCTATAATTATATGGATTAGATCTAATCTGCTTTCAGACTTTTGGTAACATGCTAGGAAGTGGGAAAATTCTTACTCCATTACAACAGCCTATCTCGTTTCTGCTAGCAATCCACATTCTTCCAGATGAGCTGCAGATAATATCTAGGACCATCTTGTAAAGGTTTGAAATAAAGGGGGAAACTGTTTAGTTAAAACCAGAGTGTCATTTTATGCCCTGAAACCCTCCTTAAAGTCAGTTCATTAGTGACACTTCCACTCTGATCCCACGCCACCTGCAGGGCCCTACTTCATAAAACACTGGTCCCCACGGCACGCACTGTGCTCGACAGGACACACTGCTGGCCAGGAGCCTCGAAAGCCTGCACTCAGGACTGCATTCTATTTACTTTACGGTGCACATTCTGGTTCCCTCACGACTTTTAAGTTTCAGTTTGGTAGCTGTAGCTCACTTTCACTGGACGGTTCAATGTATTGATAACTTATGAGGTACATGCAAAACTAAAGTGTCTGACTCGGTCATTTAAGTAGCAAAGTGTAGCGCCATTTGCAATCTCACTCATCAGTGTATCCGTGTCTGTGCCTTTATGGAGGACACACAGAAAGGTTTTCCTGGTCCAGTTCCCTTAAGAAACACTGTGAAGTTTCCATAGGGCAGCAATTCGGACAAATAGTCAGTCGTCAGATGGAAACGGAGTGCTCCGTACATAAGGTAACAGCTGTGAGTAAGAGAACTCTGATGCACTAAAAGCTCTATTAACATAAAATCTAAAAGTTAGCTGTGCAAGAAAATGATTTTACACTTACCATTCTTTCAATGACATCTGTATCTTTAATCTCGAGATAAATCACCAAAAGAAAACTCAGAATTCTTAGGAAAATAACAATATGCTAGTTATAAACCTTTGGTTGCAAATTTTAAAATGGCTTTTTTGGTGGAAATAACTGTAATGAATTCATTTTTGCAATAAACAGTAGCTTATGCCTGATGATTTCCAAAGTGACCGCTTTGGGGGTACAATTAGGGAAAATCTGTAAAACAAATTAATAAATAGTAGATCCTACAATGGGATCTAATATGCATTTATTCCTCAAAGAGGGGTTGCATTTCAGAAGATGTTGGAAGAAGATGAAAAAACATTCGGATCGCCCAAATGTCTCAGCGTGTCTCTAGGATCACACTCGAGACTTGCCGGACGGAGGTCCGACCCCCGTCATGGCCACAAGGAACAGCAGATACACAGGGGGCGCTCAGCTCACTGACGGGGCAAACACGTGACCCAGAATCACCACGGGGGCCGGCACTGACCTACCAAGATGTGCTTCGGGCTCAGACACAAAGTGCCTCATGAAACGCGTGTTCTGAAATGGCCAACTTTTTTTTCTTCTTTTTTAAACTTAAGATTAGAAAGGTTAGGAAGACTTTTACAAACCAGTCGAGGGAAGTGCTGTCTATGTTAAGTCCAGCTCGATTAGCACAATGACAGGACCAATCTGGATTCCCTGATCCCACAGGTAGGTCACGGGGAGGGACATCTCCCAACCTTTCCCCAGTGTGTGTCACCAAGCTTCGGCTAAGATAAAAAACAAACTGAAAAATATAACATCTTGATAGATCATCCAAGATTAAGATGACCTCCTAAAGACAACTGTGATGATGTTAATTTTTCTCAGCTAACAAGCATCCGTGAGGCTTCAATCCAGTTTCCAGACTCCAAAAAAGCCCACTTTCCATTCTGCAGGGAAGATGTGTGCAAAAAGGAGTCAGGTAGACGTAAAAATCACAACCTCCTTTTTCTCTGTAGTTTCTACCAATAAATAGCTCATAGCCTCCGTGTTCACCAGCCCCACGGAGTATCCATATCCAGAAATGGAGATAATTGTTTTTAGGTTGACAGATTTTATTCTACCATCATCCTGCCATCTTGCAGCAAACACAGAGAATATGAAGAAATTCGTATAAGAGGAGGGAAATGGTTCCAGCCCCGGAACAGCTTTGTTGACTTTCTACATGAAGGAGCATAATAATCATCAATAAACATCACCATCACCATCATTATTGTTTGGGAAATTCTCCCTTTATTAGTGGAGTTTAGCTTTAAGGCTGTGTATTCTCTCATCAAACAGCATCTTTGCTACTGTGCAGCTTTACATCGATGTCATCAAGTGGAGGCTTCACATAACAGGAAATAAATGAAGGGAAAAAAAAAAACAACAACCCGGTAAGCTCATCTATACTTAAAGCAGGAGTAATTTACCTGCATAACCTAGTTAATGCCACTCCGGGCAACTCTGATTTATTCTGATTTACTGCAACCCTATTTGTCTTCGGTGTATTCAAATACTTGCTCACCAACCCTCACAGTACAGTGTGTGCATCTGAGTGTACCTGTGTATTTGTTTTTGTGTTTCTTTCCATGCCTGGAATGCTATCCTAAGCTTTCGATCAATGGGTCGTTAGCGAGAAAACCTACTGAAAACTCTTGCTGCATGAATGCAGGTCCCCACACAGCACATGTGTTCAACCAGTGAGCCCCGGGACCCAAACGGCCGAGGGACACGCGCGAGTGACAGCAATGCGCCACCATGGGGCCGAGGAGCGTGGTCGTGGGCGCTGAAATGCACGTGCTACCGACACGTGAGACAGCCTCAAATCGGTGGTCAGGAATTCAGCATGGAGATCAGCCAGCACTGAGGGATCAGCAGAAGTCTCTGCGGTTACCAAGTGCGTCACAAAATCACCGCAAAACAGCGTTAGGGAAAGTCACGGGCAGAGAGCGCGTCGGGGTAGGGAAGCCTCGGCCCCACTGCGCTGCAAGAGGGGGAGTGACAGAAACAGACCCCGCTGGCCGCAGGCCCTCGCTGCCCCTTCCCCTGCCGCGACCCCACTAGTGCCCTCCCGTGCCTCCCCTGTCACCCCGAGCTAACAAAAGGCATTTCTGTGTAAATGTTTTGAGAGAAAAGTACATTTTATACACATGGTGCAAGGAACCCAATTAAGAAACAACCAAACAACAAAAGAAAATACACTACATTCCAGAAGTGCGCACTCCCCCCTCCTCCTCACCTTCTCCCCAGTAAGACTGGGCAGTGTGGTCCGGTTTTGGGTCAGGGGGCTGGAGGAGAACAGAAGGACTTAGATGCCGGGGGCACAAGCCTTCCCTGGGTGAGCGGTATGTGCAGACACCTGCTAAGAATGGACTCTCCTATTACGACAGTCCCACCAAGTAGGGCTCCTCACGTCAGGGTCCGGAAGGAGGCGCGGGAGAGCCGGCCTCGTGATGAGGTTCACAGTGGGGCATACGACGCCTGCCACGTCACTCTGTCCCTGCACCGGTTTTCCGTTTTCCTTACCACAAACTCCTCCCCGAACCTTCAAATTCTGCCTCCTCCCAGCATCTCGGGCCTCCCTGGGAGTCTCTTCTCCGCACCTTGCAGGGGCCCCGCCCCCTCAGCCCCCCCCAAGGCCTTCAGGAAAGGTCAGTCCCCTAGGTAGCTCCCCAGACACACACCGTCCTAAGAGTTCATCAAGGAGATGTCCCCAGAGCTATCGCAAGTCCTACTCGTGACAGCGGGTGACTGCCAGCCTCTCTTAGGGCGCCAAGCCCTATAAGGGCAGGGGTCACGGTGTCCTGTCCACAACTCCCTTCCCGCACAGGACAAGGGGACTGACACATTTCCTCTAATGTTCAGGATCTTGGGGGAACCTTAGCAGATGACTTAACTGGCAAGGACTATTTAAGAAGCACTGCAGAGACTTGATGTCATCTAAGAAGCTCATTCTCATCATGTCCATGACCAGATAGGTTTCTAAACCCATTTCATACATGACATGCACCACCTAAAGGCGACAGCTAAAGGGGTAAGTTTCACAAGGTCATACCGCGAGCGAGTTTCAGAGCTGACTCAAAGCAGCCTGATCACATTATGAGACGACTCTCTTGTTTCGTTTTGCTGTGTGTGTGTGTGTTAACCATCCCATGCTGGCAATCTTGACAGAACTGGAGAAGAGAGGTCTATTTCCTCAATTCTGATTACTGAGGTCTTTAAAATCGTGTTAACAGCATTCACTGCCTTCCCTTCTAATGATAAAAAGCAACACGTTGTAGGAAATCCAGAAAAACCTGTGCTGTTAGAGCCATCGTTTTTTTTCCTAAACAAGTACATATGTTAAAAAAATGAAATGGGGGACGCTCTCAGCATATCATTTTCAGATCTTGTTAGAGGCTCTTAAATTACAGAATATATGTTTGTCATGAAAACAAACCATGGCAATCCTGAGATATATAAAGAAAAAATGCACAGGATCCATTCACCATCTAAACGTACCCCCTGAGACGTCTGATACTAAGTTTGCTATACGTTATCTACATGATTCTTCATGCTCACACAAGTATACAAGTAGGGTGAGTTCTTTTTCCTTCTGGAAGAACAGGCATAGGGAACACGAGACTTTGCGATTGCTTTTTGCCCGTAGTCACCTATCACAGGTCAGCACGCAGACATCCAGCTCCTTGACAGCCACGCATTTGACCGTTGTCTGCACAGGCCCCTCCTGATGGGTGTTAACATGGCTTCCAGTTCTTGACCATTACGATGACTCACAACAAAATATCCTCATACATCCGTGCGTTTATTCCGTAAGAACGACGCTTTAATAGAATTGCTGAGGTCGATGGTATGTGCCTTTTATAATCCAACAGCATTTTTTTTAGCAAATCATTCTCCCACCAGTAATATATGAGATTTCTAGCTTTCCAAAATATGTCTCATCAGTGGCCATTTCCAACCTTTTAAGTTTCTGCCAATGGTTAAAAATTGGCATCTTATTGTTGTAAAGTACTCACAGCTAGTGAGGTTAAATATCTTTGCGTATGCCTACTAGTAATCTGCATCTTAAAATGCCTATTCAGATTTGTCTTCTGAGAAAAAAAATCAATTTGAAGGAGGTTTTGGTACACTAAGAATAGTGACCTTCTGTGGGCATACTAATTATACTAATCCTGTATCCACCTTATGTGCTGCAAATATTTTCTCATAATTGATTGTGAAGTTTTGTTTACTTTTTTTCCCTTTTTGGTTCTGTTTTCTATGTCTTCTGTTACCATGAGGTTATACAAATATTATGAAGTTTGTTTCCATCATCACTTGACTATGTAAGCATTTGAAATAAAAATGTAATTCATGTGAATGTTTTTAGACCGAAGATATAATACCTTTCTTAATTATTTGACATCTACTTCTTTGTCTTTCTCCTTCACACTTCAATTATTAGGTGTCTGGCGTTGATAAATAAAAGATTTGAAAACACAATTAGTTGTTTATAGTAATTGTTCTATATTGGTCTTCTGATGTCAGATTATTATTGAGCTAATGAACGCCATTATATATAAAAAATCTACTTGTTACCTTGTACTTTGTTTTAAATAGAAAATACCACAGTGATTATGTCAAATATATAAAGATCTAATAATGAAGGTCGTTTTTCTTGCATTTCAATTCTAATTTTTTAATATATTCACTCTCAAGAGTCCAGATTACAGAATAAAAAATAATGTGAAAGAAATGGAAGATGTGGAAGTCTCATGGATATTTTAGGTATGCATGTTTGGATAAATGTCTACATGCCACACACAATAGAAATTATGCCCTAAAATAATAAAGAGGTGACACAGGATGCAAGTCAGAATTTCAGATACTTCATTAATCCCTCTTCTGGATCAAACGTATCCCTACACCAGCTTATACTCACAACCTTGGATCACGTCTCATCCTGCAATGTCAGTTCTGTCTCTGTGGTCTAAATGATTATTTTCTCTCCTTATAAAAATAACCTAGCCAAGGACAAGGGGGCTAGCAGTCTTTCTTCGGTGGGGTGCCTACCCCTATCCCTATTTTGCTTGGTGCAAACACAGGCAAGTTCCTTTGTGGATGGATCATTTTCTAGAGGTCATTCAGACCATAATTTCAGGCCCTCGCCACTATCCTGATGGTCCTTCTTAGGAAATTAGACCCAGTGGGAACGTTTTCTCCCTCTGCTTAGTCTATGGGTCAGCATTTTCCTTGTCTTGTAGTTCTTAATTCCCGTAAGTGGCAATTATTTAAGACACAGTTAGAGAAGGTGCAATCTACATTCATCCAATAAAGCCTAAATATTAAAAAGGACAGAAGACTTCAGCATGGTTACTAAGGATAAATGGGACAGCATTTAGCATTTGAAAGGTACCAACGAAGTGGAATAGGAGTAAATGGATAAAATTAAAAAAAAAAAAACAAGATTAAGAAGAACTAAAAGGGCATACTATGTGTCAAGGAGACAGAGCATCTTAATTATAAAAGGTTAATATCACAGTCAGCATCAAGAAATAGGCAAAAAACCACTCTAATAAATATTACGTGAAAATCCACCAAAGGCAGCTGATTCAGAAAGTCTAAATTTTATATTTTTAGGGAGCATATGATAAAAATTAGTCAGATTAGTACTGTGGTCGAAAACACTCTTAACCGAGACACCATATTAGTGCTAAAAGAACATGATACTTGGGAATGAAATCACCATGTTTGGGGAAAGGCATACCAGAAAACCTATTATCACTGCATGGACATGATACATAACCGCATCCTAAGGTCATAGGTTCTAAAAGAAGCCCAAGGAGGAAGGTTAAGAATTCTGAATATTCTGTGGCTCATTCATGAGGACACCGGTGAAACTACTGGGATGGAGAAAAGAGGGGTTTCGTTAAAATGGCCACACACTAGTGAAGCACAAGGCAGAAGTTCCGACCGAGAGTCCTGCAGGGAACACCACAACACGGCAGGGCGGCTGTGGACACTGGGGGTTATGACGCCGGCAGGCGGGCACGTATGGTGTTGATTAGATATACCACTTCTTCCCATGGTCTATGCGTAAGAGCAGGTGAATACCTGTGAAGTTCTAATAACTGACTTAAGTCCATTTATATTCTTGAAGTTTCAAAACTTAATCTTTATGATTTAGTCTTCAATTTAACTCATCATCTGCCTGGTATATCAGAAAGTGGTATTTTGCCAAGAAAATCCAACATGTGATGTGTGTGAGACACGGTAGACACATTAAAAACTTCTGGGCTGAAAGTGAACTTTCACCCAGAAAACCGGACTCATTCTCCTAGGACCACTCATAAGGTTTTAAGTTCCACAAAAGGTCTACTCTCTACAATAAATCCTTCCGTTCTTTAGCTCCCAAAATGGTTCTGATTCTGTGATGGAACCCTGACCGATGAAACACTTCTGAGATGGGGACATTTCCGCCAAGTATCACGCGTGACATGGCCACCTAGCGTAAAGCAGCAGCACCAGGGCGGTGGCCCCGAAACCAGCCGCTCCACGCTGCCTTCCCAGATGTCAGGTCTGGTCAGGCACTTCACCTCACGGCCCCCTCACCAGTCAACGGGGAATAACAGTAGCACAGGGTGGTTTTGGAAATTAAATGAGATGATACTCTCAAAAAAAAGCCCAGTCATTTGGCAAATTGAGTGCTCATATGTAATCGTTACTATCGCATATAATATGGTCAACTATTTAGATTAAAATGGAATGAATTCAATGTTTCTTTTTAGATCTTTCCTATACTCTAAAGAGGAGAAAAAAATTATTGTTAAAGAGGCTTAATAAGATTAAGTCAACTAGAAAAGTATTATGACAACTCACTGGCTTCCAAGGTTCCTCAAATTCACTATTTCCCTCTTGCCTGGGGCCTGGAATGTTTTCTCCCACTTCACTCATACCCTCTCTCAAGACTTAGCTCTAAGGCAGGAGTCTCACCTAGTGCCTTACGCAGATCACTTCCCCGCGTGCCTTCCCCAAGCACCTTCAACCTTTTCTCTGTAGACCTTAGAGAGCAGTTGGGTATTTATAGTTGGTCGTTCAATTAATGTCTATTCTCCACTAAATCAATAACCCCTACTAAGGCAAGGACCAAGCCTGTGTTGCTCGTTCTTTTGTCTCTGACGCCTATAGCACAGTGCGCTGGGCACACCGTGGGCGGACAAAGTTCTGCATTTGTTTGGTGGCAAGCTGGTGGGCCCGAACGCAAAAGTAGTCGCAAATTGTCAAACGAAATTAATCTCTAGTCACTTCAGAACTTTAAAAGGGTGTTTTGCAACACACTAAGAAGCAAAAGAATATAAATCTCATGAACTCAACGAAGTTTACAAAACCTGCCCACTAAAAACGTTTAAAAATTACCGATTTAACTGTTCAAAGATATGACTCAGAAGTTGCCAGCAGAGAGAGTGAGAACGCTTTTCAGCAACCATGTGGAGCTATTCAGGAAAGGTTAGACCCCTTCGATTCTGATATCGGTTGGTGCCTTACTGATCTGGTTCTACGGGGTGAAATCCCATAAATGGCAGCAGTGTGGCACAGCTTTCTAGAATTCTATGGTTTAGGGTTTTACATCAAGATTCATATCAGAAACAAGACTTGTGGCTGGCTTAGCAACAGGGGGAAAGAACCACACACTTGAGGAAATTTCACAGAACTCCCATTTGCTCAGGAGGCAGAAATAGTGGGTAGGGAGGCTGGTCGTGCCCTTCACTGCATGGAAGGTCAGGACTAACTTAGAGGGACACCGATAACAGCACGGACATACAAAAATGGAACGTAACTAAATATACACACGAATCGAATGCCTGCATAAATCAGTGGGTTACACTTTGAGTGGAACTCAAAACCTGTAGGCCAACCACACTCAATTTTACCTGTATTATTATGATAAACTGTTGTTTCTTATATGTTGAGTGAAAATGATTATACATAAAAACGTAATAGGTGAAAATGTAGACATCTTAACGCCCAGAAGATGAACACACCCAAATAGATTCTGCCATAAATAATAAAAATATACAGCGCTGGATTTCAAATGTCTTTTTCAATGTAAAAAAAAAAAAAAGACATTAAAAATTTGGTATGCGCAAACTGAACATAAAACATCTTAAGAATGTCTTTCTAACACATTTTCTTAGACACAGATAGAGAAATTGGGGTAAAAAAGAAAATATGTTAAGTATTACAACAGAATCATATCTAAAACCAGAATTACCTCTTTGGTAAAAGATTCATGACGTAAAAGCATACATCGTGGAAAACTTTCCTCATTACGTACAGGGGAGAGGTCAGAAATACAGACAAAGACGATGTATTAGCGTAACATTAAAGTCAAACAGAAGAAACCTGAAGTGTCGCTGGGCCGCTTCCGAAGGGCCGGCTTGTTTCATTTCTCTCCACCTTCGGCATCTCGCGGCACATTCTCTGCAACCGGCAACTCCCCTCCCTCCCAATCCCCTTCGTGGACCCAACGCCACTTCTGCCTGCTCAGCGTCCAGCTGTCTGGCTTCTCACCTCCGACTCCTCAGCTCTTACAGAGCCAAGACTCTTCTACTCGCCTTCCCGCACCTCAGGTCAATCACGACAGCTGTTTACACCACACTTGCACAAATCGTGGCGCCTTCCCATCCCGGTAGCAAACACGAAGTTTAAGAGGAAGAGCGCTTACAAGCTGTGAAGTAACAGTACGAGTAAGTGTGCACAAGAGGGACCACATCTGGCACCTATCCTCTCTGGTCCTTGGTGTAAACGTGAGATCTGCTCTGTCTGAATATCAAGGCTCATCTAACAAAGCTGAATCCTGTCGACGGGTTATCTGTAAAACACCGAGAAGTACCACAGTTCAGTGTTGACTGCATGCGCCAGAAAAATGTCAATAGATTCAATAAATAATTTATGTCGAGAAAGAAGGTGAAAATATGATACAGTAACTGCCTGATAATGAGAAAGGTCATGAGATTGGTACCTTTTAAAGACATAAATACTATAAAAATAAACAGTGCTCTAAACTTTCAAGAGAACTACCTGAGCATTTTCACATCTCTGTCATTTTATATTAAGAAAGTCTTTAAAGTAAACAGTCTATTTATTAGAAACAGTCTTGTTTCTAATCACGAGACTAAGGTATATAAATGTGAATACGTAAGTTATGCCATCAATCCGGGTCACCTGTTAATATAAAATATAACTTGGAATATCCACTCTTGTCACTCAAGAGCAGCACCTACTGGCACAATTAAAAAGAACCCAGAAGACACAGAGTGATTTCAGTTCAATACTGTATTAATTAAATACTTATAGAGAACTTAATATATGCCAGGCACTATTTTAAGTACTTTACAAATATTATTTAATCACTGCAAGACATTTATCACTAAAAGAGATTAAGTGACATAAACCTTACTCCAAGATCCAAGGATCTACTTTGGTAGTCGGAGACACAGATTCTATTTAAAGCCAACAGAATCCAAATCTGTCCCTGACCAACAGCTGGAAAGAAGACAGTAGGTAGTACAGTTCATTCTAACATCGTGAATCAGACAACAAACATGGAGGAAATCCTGAAAGGCAGTTCCCCCTCAAAGGAGTTCTCTCCCCTAAAAAGAAAACACAATTTTATATTCCATGCAACATGAATAATCAATACTAACTGCAAAGGAGTCTTGCCTCTTCCTTTTATAAACAGGAAGTCACTTACATGAGGTTTTTATTTTAAGCATGCATTAAAATTATGATTTTTCATAAGACGAAAGAATGACTCTGTGCCAATCACCCTGACATGCTACTCAACAAATGGCACTAATAGCTGTGACAAGAGTGAACCTGTCTGAGCAGAGCTTTTTAAGAAGTATCTAGACCAGCCATCAAAACTATGATTTTATCTAGCTGGGGCGCACGCTATATTCTGCTGCGATAAAAGCTATTAGGTGATTTAAGTGACTACTTTACTATGATGGATTTTCATCTATTAAAAGAATGTATTTAAGTGTTTTTAACCTTAGTTAGAAATAGAAAAAATGGAAAAAAATTAAAAAGTGTAAGCATGTCTATATAAGCTAAAATATTTTGCTTCTTCATATTTTTCCTGAATAAATTAACTTCGCAAATTTATTCAATTGATTTATATAGTTGAGATGCTGATTAACATGTATCACATGACATCTTTTTGGTCTATTTAATTTGAAAGTCTCACGCCAATTAGCATAATTTCTGTATTAACTTCCCCATTTTCATTTTCCCATCCCCATCAACTCCCTTCCCTAATGACCCCTCACCAACAGAGACACCTCTTTAATATTTTCTACCATAGATACATGTAGGAAATAGAGAAAAGATAAGAAGAATTTTTTTTTTGTATTTGTAACTCAACACAATTTTTATCTGTGGTAAAATCCGCAAAGTTTACCATCTCAACCGTCTTTAAGCGTACGGTCCAGAAGTGCTACGTATATTCCCAGTGCGGTACAATCAGTCTCCAGACTTGCGCACCTATCGAAAGTGAAACTGTACAGACTAAGCAACCCCTCACATCCCTTCCCCCCCAGCCCCTGGCAACCATCATTCTAGTTTCTGTCCTCAGGAACTTGACTAACTCCATGGACAGGGAATTACACAGTATTTTTCTTTTGTGTCTGGCTTATTTCACTCAGCATAAGGCTCATTTACGTTGTAGCAGGTGTCAGAATTTCCTTCTTTTTAAGTCTGAGTAATATTCCAATGTATGTATTATATTATATATTTTATATAATTATATGTGTATTACACATGTTTTATAATATATAATATATATGTATAATAACGTATATAATATAACATATTTTCTTTATCCATTAATTCGTTGATGGGCATTTGGATTGTTTCTAACTTTTGGCCATTGTAAATAATGTTGTTATGAGTGTGATCTGCTTTCATTTTATATATACACAGACACACATACACACACACAGACACACACACACACTCAGAAGTGGGAATGCTGGATCAAATGGTAATTCTATTGTTAAGTTTTTTGAGGAACAACCATACTGTTCTCATAGCAGCTATGCTAATTCTCTACATCCTTGCCAATACTATTTTATTTTTCGATAGTAGCTATTCTAGTGGGCGCGAGGCAGTAGAAATAAATTTTTAAAGTGGCTTCTTAGCTAGTAAGAAAAATATGGTGAACTCCTCTAGGATTTTGATGGTTTCCTGTCTCACATTCATGTCCTCCATCCATTTTGAGTTTATTTGTACGCATGGTGTAAGAAAGTGGTCCAGGTCCATTCTTCTGCATGTCGCTGTTCAGTTCTCCCAGAACCATTTGTTGAAGAGACTGTCTTTCTTCCACTGGATGTTCTTTCCTGCTTTGTCAAAGATTAGGTGACCATATAGTTGTAGGTTCATTTCTGGGTTTTCTGTTCTGTTCCAATGATCTATGTGTCTGTTTTTCTGCCAGCACCACACTGTCTTAAAGACCACAGCTTTGTAATATAACTTGAAGTTTGGAATTGTGATGCCTTCAAGTTTTGGTTGCCTCCAAGATTGCTTTGGTTATTTGGGGTCTTTTCTGGTTCCGTACAAGTTTTAGGACTGTTTGTTCTAGCTCTGTGAAAAATTCTGGTGGCATTTTGATAGGGACTGCATAAAAACTGTAGACTGTTTTGGGCAATACAGTCATTTTAACAATGTTCTTCCAATCCATGAGCGTGGAATGTTTTTCCATTTCTTCGTGTCATCTTCAATTTCTTTCATATGTCTTCTGTAGTTTTTAGAAGACAAATCTTTTACCTATTTGGTCAGGTTTATTCCTAGGTATCTTATGGGTTTCGGTGCAATTGTACATGGGATCGATCCAACCTCCTTGACATTGACCACAGCAAGTCCTTACTAGATACGTCTCATAAGGCAAGAGAAACAAAAGCAAAAATGAACTATTGGGACCTCATCAAGATAAAAAGTTTCTACACGGTGAAGGAAACAATTAACAAAACTAAAAGGCAACCTTTGGAGTGGGAAAAGATACTTGCAAATAACAGATAAAGGGTTAGTATCCAAAATCTATAAAGAACTTATCAAACTCAACACCTAAAAAACAAATAATCGAGTTAAGGAGTGGGCAGAAGACATGAGCAGACATTTTCCCAAAGAAGACATCCAGACAGTTAACAGACACATGAAAAGATGGTCAACATCACTCATCATCAGGGAAATACATACCAAAGCCACAAGGAGATACCATCTCACACCTGCTAGAATGGCTAAAATTAACACCACAAAAAACAAGAGGTGTTGGTGAGAATGTGGAGAAAGGGAAACCCTCTTACACTGTCGGTGGGAATGCAAACTGGTGCAGCCACTGTGGAAAACAGTATGGAGGTTCCTCAAAAAGTCTGAAAAAAAAGAACTACCCTACAATCCAGCAATTTCACTACTGGGTCTTTACCCAAATGGCATATACATACTAATTCAAAGGGAATATGCACCCTGATGTTTATAGTAACATTATCAATGAGAGGAGCCAAAGTATGCAGAGTCTAAATGTCCATCAACTGATGAATGGATAAAGAAGATGTGGTTTATATACACAATGGCACATTACTCAGCCATAAAAAACAATGAATCTTGCCATTTGCAACCACCTGGATGGAGCCGGAGTGCATTATGCTGAGCGAAATAAGTCAGTCAGAGAAAGACAAATGCCATATGATTTCACTCATATGTGAAATTTAAGAAACAAAACAGATGAACACAGGGCGGGGGGACAAAAGGAGAGAGGGAAACCATAAAGCAGACTCTTAACTACAGAGAACATAGAGTTACTGGAGGGGAGGTGGGCAGGGGGATGGGTTAGATGGGTGAAGGGCATTAGGGAGGGCACATGTGATGAGCACTGGGTGTTGTACGTAAGTGATGAGTCACTAATCTACGTCTGAATCTAATATTACACTATATGTCAACCCACTGGAATT
Source organism: Panthera tigris (assembly GCF_018350195.1). Taxonomy (NCBI): domain Eukaryota; kingdom Metazoa; phylum Chordata; class Mammalia; order Carnivora; family Felidae; genus Panthera; species Panthera tigris. The sequence continues at coordinate 89,827,974 of NC_056671.1, read as the reverse complement.
TAAATCAAAACTTGAATCAAAAAAAGAAAAAAGAAGACACAATATGAAACTATCTATCATGATGGCAAAACTAACCAGAGAAGAATTCTATTATAAGCAAAAAGTGAAGGGCCTTTCTTATTCAATAATATAAAGGATCAAGGAACAATAATTTAACTGGCCACTATATATTCTGTATATAAATATGCATATCTCCACTTTATTTGTTCATAAGGTTTTTTTTTTTAAATGATCGATTTTTGTAAAAATACCAGGCACAGTAATCTACCCTAAGTCATACAGTCATTCAGGAGAAGGACAAGATGGTGACAAATCAGAGAGATTGTCAATGAGTTTATGTTAGATTACAGAGGAATAAAGAGCTTGGGTATGTGAAATCGAAGGAGAATATATATATCCAATTATGGGAATTTTAGGATAAAATTTAAGACACATCCACGCATAATTTTAGAAACTGCTATGGTAGTAGAGAGGAAACAAATAGACTCAAAGAAATACTGTCAACTGATTTTCATCAAAAGTGCAAAGGCAATTCTATAGAAAGAGGGTAGTGTTTTCAACCAATGTTGCTAAAAAAAAAAAAAAGAAAAGAAAGAAAGAAAAAAAAGACACTTCTATGAACACCAAAACCCTCACGTTATCCAAAATTTGACTCAAAATAGATCACGGATGTGAATATAAACTACAAAAACACAAAGCTTCCAGAAGAAAATACAGGAGTTAATCTTTGCAACTTGGGTTAGGCAAATAGGTTTAAGATACCGTATCAAAAGGACAAACCGTAAGGAAAAACATTAATAAACTGGACTTCGTGAATAACGTAGTCCCCTCTTAGCCACGGGGCGTATGTTCCAAGAACCCTAACAGATGCCTGACACCACAGATAGTAACGTACATTTTTTTTCCTGCCACACATACATACCTGTGAAAACATTCAATTGATAAATTAGGCGCAGTAAGAGATCAACAACTAGTAAAAGAGGACAATTACGACAATATATTGTGATCCCAGTTGCGTGAATGTGGTCTCTGTCTCTCTCTGAAGGTCCTACCGCGCTGTCCTCGCCCTTCTTGTGATCACGGGAGACGGTAAGACGCCCGTGCGATGAGAAGCAGGGAGGTGCGTGACGCGGGCGCGGTGAGGCCGCGCGAGGCTCCTTCTGACGCTGCCGCAGCAGGAGGGCCACTCGCCTCGAGGCCGCGCTGACCGCAGGCCAGCGAAACCACGCAAAGTGGAACTGCAGGTAAGGCGGGGAGGCTACTGCCTTAAAAACGGTTTGTCGGCGAGAGACAACGTTAAGAGGAAACAAGGCAAGGCACCACCTGAGAGAAAATATCTGAAGATCATGTATCTGACAAAGGCCTTGTGTCCAAAATACATGAAAAACTCTTAAAGCTCAGTTACCCAATGAGACACTTCAAAAGACACGTCATCAAAGAAAATATACAGATGGCAAACAAGCACTGATAATCAACATCATTAGTGATCAAATCAAATTAAAACCATGAAATACCACGAAACTCCTATTAGAACGACTTAAAAAAACCGACAACTGTAAGCGCTGGCGATGAGGCGGGACAAACGGAACTCCCACGCATCGCTGGTAGAAACAGAAAATGTGTAGACGCTTTGGAAGTTTGACAGTTTTCTTTAAAAGTTAAATGCATACATACTGTATTGTCCAGGCGTCTCAATCCCAGATATTTACCTGAGATAGATGAAACCTTACATTTACACAGAGACTTGTATGTGAATGTTAACAGCAGCCCTGTTTATGTAACTGCCAAAAGAGTAAACAACCTAGACGTGGACTGTCATCGGGGTCCTGATTTGCATCACCCTGACAAGTAATGATGTTGAGCACCTTTTCATGTGTTTCCTGGCCATTTCTATTTTTCTTTGGAGAAATGGCTATTCAGGTCCTCTGCCTGTTTTTAAATTAGGTAATCTCCTTTGTTACTGTTGAGTTCAAGGCATCTTTATATATTCTAGATGTAAGTCCCTCATCAGGCAGATCTGCAATTTTTTTTCCCCATTTTGTGGGTTTTCCTTTCATCTTCCTGATGGTATGGTTTGAGGCACAAAAGTTGTTAGTCTGAAGAAGTCCAATTTATTTTTTCTTTTATTGCCTTAGCTTCTGGTGTCATATCCAAAACACTATTGCCCAACTGAAGGTCACAAAGATTTGTTCGTATGTTTTCATCTAAGGGTTTTAGAGTTTTAGTTCTTCTACTTAGGTCAAAGACAATTTATGTTTTAGATAGATCGATAAAACTGTGTATTTATGGCAATGCAGGGGTTAGTATGCACACATACATTTCCTACTTCTGTCTGCTGAGAAAGCCCACAAGCCAAGGGTGCATGGAAGCAATTAGTACACATAGTGTGCATACCTTGGTTTCTAAATACCATTCTCCAATAAAAGAAACCAAAGATCCTTAAAGAAGAGGATGATTTTAGGATTAGGGCAGGCAGAACACCAGATGACCTAGAGCACACTGTGGGGCTCTAGGGACAGTCGGAAAAGGATGGAGGCCATCAAAGGACACAGAAGCCCAACCAGGAGAGCTCGCGGTGGCCAAAGCTGGGGCAATCTGAGCAAGAAAATAAATAACGACACTGAATCGTAAACCACAGAGTATAATAAATTCATACTGGTAAAAATAAATTGAATAAGAAATAATTGGGAGTGAAAGGACAGATATTCCTTAAAGAAGAATTCCAATTAAACGTGGAAGGAAGGAGGGAAAGAGAATATTACTGCTAAAACTCCAAGGTTCCTGTGATAGGCAAGATCCACTAATGAATGTCAAAATTAGTGGGCAAATGCTTGAGGAGAAACAGGTTATTTTCATAATCTGAAAGTAACTCCCCTGAGATGTGAATTAATTAAAAAGGAGAAAACAGTAAGTTTGTAGTGGAGAAATATGGAGAGACCACCTCACTCAATGGATCCAGTTTACATCGCCCACCATAACACACCCTGACGTGCCAGACGTCTGCTCTGCAAGACGCTTAAAAACCTTAACTGAGGGGCGCCTGGGTGGCCCACTCAGTAAAACGGCCAACTCCAGATCTCAGTTCAGGTCATGATCTCATGGTTCGTGGGTCTGAGCCCCGAGTCGGCCTCCACACTGGCAGTGTGGAGCCCGCTTGTGATTCCCAATCTCTTTCTCTGCCCCTCCCCCGCTTGCTTGCTCTAAGTAAATAAACAAAACTTAAAAAGAAAAAAAAAAAACTTAATTGAATCATGAGTAACATCAGACTACTGCAATACAAGAACATTCTACAAAATAACTGATCCATATTCTTTAGAAGCATCGAGGTTATCAAAGATAATGAAAGACTGAAAAACTGGCATGGACTGGAAAAGACCAAAGAAACACAGTAAAGGGCATGTTGGTTCCTGAGCTGAGTTCTGGAACAGAAAAACGGAAGGAAAACTGGTGAGCTGGGAACGAAGAACGCAGCTTACGAAATGGTCTTGTGCCGACACTAATGTCTTCGGTGTTGGTAATCACATCATGGTCGTATCTGACACTAACATTTGCAGAAGCTGGACAAAGGATATTTGGGAACTCTGTACTGCTTTTACAACTTTTCTTTGAGTTTAAAATTATTTCAAACTAGGGGCACCTGGGTGGCTCAGTGGGTTAAGTGTCCAACGTAGGCTCAGGGCATGATCTCACGGTTCATGAGGTCGAGCCCCGTGCTGGCTGGCCTTGGTGCTGACAGCACCTGGAACCTGCCTCGGATTCTGTGTCTCCCTCTCTCTCTCTGCCCCTCCCCTGCTCACGTTTTCTCTCCCTCTCTCTCTCTCTCTCTCTCTCTCTCTCTTTCTCAAAAATAAACGTTAAAAAAGTTTTTTTTCAAATTATTTCCAAAATAAAAACTCAAAACAAGGAAAACCCGCTAAATGGCAATGTTGCTCAATAAAAAAAAAAAAAATCGCAAATGATTGATAACATGTATTTTACATCTTCTCAAGTAAATTTCAGTACTAATGAAAGAGCACAACAAAATTTCCCCCATAACCCGAAGAACCTGTACATTATTTTCCCACAGATGGTTTCAGCAGGAACGGTAACAATTATGCCACATCAGCAGGAAGACCTGCCCACACCTACCTCGTTTCCCTCGTATAAAACTGCATTTTACTCAGGGTCAAGATATGAATGTGAGGGTGTGCAAATTTTTTAAATATATAAATTATATTGAATTAAACAGTTGATAAAGGTCTATATAAAAATAAAAGCCACATCAATTACCTGATAAAATCATACCGTACCCACTATAACTTTGTACAATCAATTTTTTCCCCCTTAAAATTTTGATAAATGAAGTTGTCAGGGGGGATAAGATCACAATTTTGTTTTCTCTTTTTTTCTCTTTAACTATTTTAACTTTCAGAATTCAGTTCGTGAATGCTAGCCAGATAAGATCACAATTCTGCTTGCTGATGAGGTACACACACTGTCATGTGCCTGTATAACCTTGCGGCAGCAAGGAAAGAATCCCTAAGCAGAGTTTTAATGTGGCTCCGAATTACACAGCTAATTATACTTAGCGAGGCCTCCCAAGAAAGAAGAGAGTGGAGTTCTCACTGGAAAGAAATTAACCACTACTTTAAAACTTCTAAGATCACGCAGGTAGGGGATGGGGCTGAGTCCTGTGAGGGCCTGAGATCTATCACAAAACGACGAATGGATTGGATTTACATGAATTTTAGATTATCTCCAGCCAGTTGTATGAGGTGTTACTATTCTGACTTTATTTTAAATGTTGTGACTGCCTTTGAGGACTTCACAAAACATTAAAATACATACTAGAAAGGACATTATTTCAGGATCATATGCTTTTTTAAAGACAGTTTTAAAAATATAAAGCATAATAAATAAGAATAGAAATAATTCAAGTAAGTTAAGTGGTAAGTTTCTATTCTGAAAAAAAGCTTTCTATCGACCTTTTCGAACCCTCACTGCAGACGTATGTTCAGACTGTCCTGCCGACATATGGATGGACCGCTAACACACAGGCACATCCGTGGCTGAGACTCGTGACTCAATAGCAACTTGAAATAAACGCGAACAATCATTTCAGCCCTTTCCCTCTAACTTCCTACCATTAAAACAGCAATAACAAACCCCACTACCTTTCTCTTTTAAAGAAAATCTCAATATCGCGGTGCCTGGGTGGCTCAGTCAGTTGAATGCCCGACTTCGACTCAGGTCATGATGTCACGGTTCGTGAGTTCGAGCCCCACGTTGAGCTCTCTGCTGTCAGCACAGAGCCTGCTGTGGATCCTCTGTCCCCCTTTCTCTCTGCCCCACCTCTGCTTGCACTCTCTCTCTCAACAATAAACATTTAAAAAAGTTAAAATAAAGGAAATCTCAATACCAGTAATAATTTTCAAAGCTCTTTCACAGGCATGATTTAATCTGATATTCAAAAGAAGGGCTAAACAGTGTTACTCATTTTCCCGTGGAGAACACAGACCCAGAATGGTTGAGTGACTTCATTAGAGTCCCACGTCTGGATAGTCAGAGTCAGGACGCTAACACCAAGTTCATCTGGCTGACACTTGCCCCCACTGTCTGCCGGGCTCCGTGCTAGGCAGCAGAAGTACGACTGTGAAAACATTTACCCCTGGTGGTTCTGTTTATGCGTTATATTATACCATCTTACTTCCTAGTTCCTGCTTTCAGATTATCTGAAGTCTTAAAACTCCAAAATTTTAAGACTTCACGATAATTTCATTAACTCACAGATGCCGATTCTGTTTCGAGCTCCTGTCCGTGCAGGATTACGGAACTGGAAAACTCCCGGGAGGCAGTCAGGCATGGACTGTGGTCGGCCGCACTGTCGTTACTCAGCCTCCTTGGGCAAAGTCAGCATCTCGGAGACCCCATTTTTAAGAAATCATTACGCCGGGAATAACACCTATAAAAGAGCTTTGTTTTGAATTAATGGCTCGGCGAAAAGTTTGGTTTCTTCGTCACTGCAAAGTCACAATGCGACAGTGTAAAGTAACAGCATTCTTTGGTACCACGCACTGGCCACCCCACACAGGAAAGCACGCCGTGGACAATCCGGATGCGTCTCCAACAGTGAGGACGCCCTACTGCGGGAGGGCGGACCAGAGAGGGAGCACGGATGTCCCCAGCCCTGCTCCGCAGGGATAAGCGGACAAAGGAAGTTTTCAGACGTACCGAGGAAGAGTCAGAACATTTATTCCTAAGCAGACTGAATTAAAAAACATTTTAAACTGTATAGTTTTGAAACAAACTATTTCAGTATATTATTCAATAAAAGAGAGACAGCCATGAGTTGAGAGGGTCTGCTTATCAGGAACAGTGCGTTTACCGACAAGCAGCCACAAACGAGCAAGTCTCTTACTGGAAAAGGCTGGTTGACGAAAAACACTGCTTTGGCATGAATCACCCACTGACTATACAGTATGTCGGGGAGTCAGTTCTAAACTCAGGGAATCCGACAGGGCTGAGAGTGAGAAAGACAGCAAAGGGAAAAAGCCAGTGACCACAACATCAAACCTGTCCTGCAGAGAGGGACGTGGTGGACATCACCTTCCGGAAGGCACCGGAATGTGTAGACAGGAGTTAGAAAGGAACAAAGACATTTAGCAGCAGTTAAGAAAAACAGTAAATTAACCCATGGGTGATGTCTGAGGTTAAAGAATCAAACTGCTGAACTGTTAATTATTTTAGGAAGTCTTTTGTTAGTAGTGAAATATCAGGAGACTGGAAAACAAGGAATCCAGTCTGAAGGTTAAAAAGAAAGAGGGTAGAGGCTGAAAATTATAGAGCTGCTAGTCTAACATCTATATTAGGAAATAAATTTGAGATGATACTTATGGATGAGCTTAATGATACATTTGGAGAAGTACAATTTAATAGGAGTGAGTCAGCATGGATTTACCAAAGGCAATCATGTCAGAAAAAATTTCGTTCCTTTTTAGGTTGAAGTAATAATTGGTTTATGTAAGGAGAACCAATGAGAAACTGTCAGGATTTTCTAAGATTTTTTGGACCTCTTCATAAAATGAATTATTGTACAAAATGTCATGACATGTGTCAGAGCACCAACTAACAAAAGGGGCTGAAAGTAATGGGGTTAAAAATAGAGGCCCCACAATCTGGGGAAAACTACATTCTACAAGGCTCTGTACATCAGAACGCTAATGTTTTTAATTAATGATGAAGAAAATCTTTTATACGAGAAAATCTGAATATTCCGCTAAATGAGAGGGAATGGTTAAGGTACAAAAGGCTACAGATGTTTTATCTTAACCGTGATAGATTAAGCAAAGGGGCTCCAGGGTGGAATATGAAGTTCAATCTGCCTAAATATGCACTGATACACTTGGAGAGAATTAAGGAATCAGTTAAGTATAGTTTAACTGGTACCGCATTAGTTAGCATTAGAAAGGAAAGGATTTGGAGTTTTGATAAGAGTCAAACTTTCACATTCTTATTCTTTATAACTGGGTAAGAGGAAAATGCTATGGAATGCAATTAAATAATACATGTTTTAAAGAATTAAAAAAACTGATTATCTTAAAGAATAATATGAAAATCCCACTTTGTGAAGAGAATAGATCTGTGGGCTATCATATTGCACAGGTAATAATCCAATGTACATTTTTAAACGATGAAGTCTTAATACATATATAAGAACTGATGAAAATCACATCAATTTAAATATGATTTGTTTAAACACCCTACAATAAGCAAAAACTAAAGGAATTAGAGACAATACCATGTCATCACTTAATGTTTAATTTCTCCTGAACAGAGAACATCACTTGATCGTTGTCTTTAGACAACATGTAAAACATTTACACACTTCAAGCCCCAGCTTCTCAGAGGAGATATGAAGTGACTCCATGGATCTCACTGTCATGCCGCAGAGAGTGGCTGTGTCGCCACCCCCGGGCAGGGAGTGCCACTAGAGTGGCCACGCCACCAGGACGTCCAGCGGGCGCCCACCCCCCCCCCCCCCCGGGGCAGGGAGCACCGCTGCAGAACAAGCGGGCCCCGAGAGCTGCAGAGGCGTAACTGTGCATCTGTCACCTGAGTTCAGGAGGAAAAACCCTCTTTGTTCTTGCTCGGCACAATCACGAGAGCTACGCGTGCTTCCCTCTACCTTCCCATGGTCTTCTCCATCCTCTTCCTCCCTGGATGTTGGAAGTATTCTGAGACACAATGACCCCCGTCCGGCTGGAGGTCACTTGTACTGCAAGCACAGAGCGTGTTTAATTCCTGCTCAGGGTGCAGTGGGTGAACACCACGCTTAGTCTTGGGTAACAGATGGCAGACGGGCAACTGCTAATACAGAGGTCAAATAAAGACCATCTTGGGGGTGAAATGGATTCCACTGAACAGAAAAAAAATGATAATGTACGGTGACAGAAAGAGTTCTGGAGACTTTTAATTTGAGGTCGATTTTGTGGGAAGTAATCTGATTGCAAAATCTCATATCAGATCTAGAACGAGTCTCTTTAGAAATACGGGAAGCAGGGGCGCCTGGGTGGCTCAGCCAGCTGAGCGTCCGACTTTGGCTCAGGTCGTGATCTCACGGGTCGTGAGTTAGAGCCCCGTGTCGGGATCTGTGCTGACAGCTCGGTGCCTGGAGCCTGCTTTGGATTCTGTGTCTCCCTCTCTCTCTGCCCCTCCCCTACTCATTCTCTGTCTCTCTCTGTGTCTCAAAAATAAAGAAATGTTAAAAAAATTAAAAAAAAAAAAAAAAGAAATACGGGGAGCAAAGAAATCCCATTTAAAAAAATTTGTATACAGAGAAGTGCACAGCTCACAGGCGAGCTTGAGGGATTTTCTCCAATTGAGCACAATCATATCCCAACATCAGGAGTGAGAAACAAGAGTATCACTATTCTGGATGGGACAGAGTGACTGTTCCTCGTCCCGGTGACTGCTGCCCCCGAGGGGGAACATACCCTGGTTCCTAACAGCACAGATTAGTTGTGGCTGGTTGTGTATTTCGTAAGAAGAGGACTGCAAAGAATCCACTCTTCTGTGTCTGGCTTAGTTCATACAATACTGTGACTGAGGGATTTATCCATGCTGTTCCTTTCTCCTACTCTGTACGTCCTCCCTGCTACAGAGGGTCCCAGTAGGTGAACACAGAGCCTATGATACATTCTACTAGATGGACATTGGCTAGTTTCAGGTTTTGACTATGAGGAAGGTATCAGTAATGATATAAAGTATAAATACTAGAGTAAATGACTATTTCCAGTAAAAAGAGTAAAATTGCCCCAGCAGGTAAAAACCCAAATGCAGCTATATGCTGCTTATAAAGAAGCTGATGTAGCTACACTAACAGGAAACACAGAATGATGGCAAGAAGCATTACTATAGATAAAAAGGAGCATTTCTTAATTACAAGGGAATACATGTATTTTCTTTATGATACCTGGGTAAGTGTATAAAACAATCTTAAAGTTCTGAGTAGCCAGTGATAGACCTTCAAAATACGTAAAACCAAAAGTAAGAGAATGTAAAAAAAAATGGATAAATCTACAATCATAGGACGCAACTTTACCACAGCTGACAGAGGTAGCATTAAAAATATAAGAATATAGATAGTCTGAACGGTGAAAAAACTCAGAGTGATGTACAAGGGAGCACAGAATACAGCACCAAGCAGCTCCATTATTTACATTCCATTCTAGTACGTCTCAAACATTTACCAAAACTCACCAAATTGTGGACTTAAAGAAAGCATAAGTAAATTTCAAAGCACTGAAATAATTCAGTATTATGTTGTATAAGCACAGTAGCCAGAACCCAGAAGTCCATTTACATTACTATTTCCATAGTTAACAAACAGATGACTAGAAAAATCCCCAAGGGCCTGGAAACCAAATAATATGTATGTAAATAATCAACCTTTATTTTAAAAATAACCACTTGTACCTGCTTTTCAAACAAAGCTATAACCAAAATTAACGCTCTCATGGAGCCTTTAATTCTCTGGACGGTGACATGAGAAATGATACCAGAATCGTTCTCCTAGTTCCCCAAAATAATTGAGAGAAAAGACAAAATGACTCATCACCAGAGTCAACGGAGAAGAAAACTGAACAGCCACGGACGCCAAGTGTTGCGACGTCTGCGTGTAGCTCGCCTGTCACCGGTTTTAGATCGTAAGAAAACTGTGTCGCAGCCGTCACTGTCCTCGTCTCACAGAGGGGGAAACTGAGACCCACAGAACTGAAACAGCATTTTCAAAGTCGTTCAACAAGGGGATGGGGACTGGCATTCAAATCTGTCCTGCCCTACAGGCCTGCCCTACAGACGCAAACGCAGATCGCTCCTGACTTTGCTGATGAGGAATCTGAAGCCTGGAGATGTCCGGAGACCGGCCCAGCCTTGCAGACTGGCACAGCAGGACGCGAACCGGTCTCCGGGGGGGCTCCGGCTGACTTCGTCACCAATAACTGCAGCTACCTCGCAATGTACACGAAGCCGGGGAAGCACACGATCACGGGACGGGAAAGCCTCTTTCCGCAGCACTGGTTCCCACAGAGCAACCAGGTGCCTTACTTCCACATGTGCATTTCTAAATATGGTCTCAACTGAAGTTTACACTATCCCAAATGACGCCGGGTACAGTCTTTTCTGCGGCTGCGGCTCAGTGCGTCCCTTCTGACGGTCTTTAGCTGGTTGATACACGTGGGAGAGCCGAGTGAGGACCACGTGATCTTGGGGTGGTTTCAAAGCCAGCCTTTTATTAAGAGAACCGTGTCCTATGCTCCCCTGAACGCTGGCCTGCAAGATTCTCGGCACAGGAACGGCGCAGACGGCGCACCGCACGGCCGGTGGTGTCCCCCCGGACTGGGCCGTCGGCCGCTCTCTCGGAGGACCGTGACGCCGCCGCGGGACCTCGACGGTGCCCACCGCCCACCGGGGCCTCACCAGCCACGGTGCCCAGTCCCACCGCCACACGGCACGGAATGCGGAGCGGCATCTTCCTGACCCTGAGGAGGGCTCCCTTGGCGCATCCCCAGACGTACCGCAGGTGGTTGACAATTACACGGTTAAAAAGCCAGTCGACAAAAGTCTAGCTTTTTGAGGTTTTCTCGTAACCGAGCGACGTCTGCCAAAGCAAAAGTACCACCAAAGAGACGGTGGCCACGCACGGGAGGGACCGGCAACCGGCTCCCCGTACCGCCCCCCGTGGGTCTGGTTTGCGAGCAACTGGGACTTGCCTAGAAAACGGTTTCTAACAGAATTATGGATACAGACCACAAACTAGGATTACACCCGCATGAGCATCACACACACACACGGGAACTAGAATACTGGTTCTGGAAGCTCGTTTTACACTAGCAGTATTTCAGAACACCTCTCCAAGGCACACACGGTGTTGCTTCTGCGGCACCGGCCCGTCCTTTCTGCACAGAACGGAAGGAACGCGTGTCTCTGCTCTGCAGTCAGCTTCCTCCCCTCTCCCTGGTGTTCATCGGCAAGTTAGAAATACGTTCTTTTAGGGAAATAACCCGGTTTTCAATGTCTAGCCGGCGCAGCGAGAGACGGGAGACACTGATATCGCGCCTTGAGAAGCAGGCACAGTACTACCTTGAAAGTAGGTACTTTGCTGGGGCGTCTGGGGGGCTCCGCTGAGAGGAGCTCAGGTCATGATCTCACGGTTTCACGAGTTCGAGCCCCGTGTTGGGCTCTGAGCTGACAGCACGGAGCCTGCTTGGGATCCTCTCTCTCTTCGCCCCTCCCTCACTTGTGCAGTCACTGTCTCTCTCAAAATAAATAAATAAACTTTAACAAAAATGGTACTTTGTTGATGGCCCGATATCAGCGGAGGTCACTTTGCTTGGCCATCTCCTGAAGTACCTCCGTCCACAGGCAGTTCTTCTGGCAGCTGTATGGTCAGGGCTCATCTGAGGGAAGAATCCTTAGGTGATGAAGGCCAGAAGATACTTCAATTTGACTTCATCTGTTTTTGTGACTAAAGCTTTAAACTGTCCAGTCTGAAACCTTTTTCAGTAACAATCTCACCAAAATGTGAGGAATACTGACCTGTGTTTCTGTTTTTCAAAAACAACCCTGGATACAACACAGAGAAAAAATAAGACGTTCTACCATTACCTTAAAAGGCCAATCATAGCAAACACGAATCGAAAGAACACAGCAGCAGAAAACACAAGACCTTATATGCAGACGTTGTCAAATGTATTAATAATCGATCAATAAGAATATTATTGATCAAATAACTCATTAAGTTGTTTCTTTCCACGTACGTGTTGCCTGAGCAAAGACGGTTTACGTGTTTTGCAAACGGGCAGGGTTTCCCATGACTTTTGCACTTTGGGCAGGGTTTGCCACAACTTTCAAACGCTCTGTCACATCTCCAGCGTTACCTCCGTGACCCACCGCCCCCTCTGCGCGGCTCTTGCTGGTCAGGTACGAAAGGTACCGAGCTAAGAGCTTCTTAGCCGTTAGCTGTTTAACTTCTTTACCACCGTGTAGATTTACACACGAGACAGCTGATGCAAGACGGAGCGGGCCTGCCCGAGGTCACGGGGCCGGGAAGAAAAGGCGTAGACAGAGTTTGCATTTGTCTCCAACTGATCCCAAAGCGTCTGCCTAAAACACCCGCTGTATCAACTGCTACTATTTAAATACAGCACCGCTTGGGCTACATCTCAGAACTTACTCTAAATTTCCTTCGGGCAAGCACTTCCTCAAGCAGGTACTCATACTCTCGTCCATCACACTGCTGTTCCGCACAGTAAGGATTCAGCACTTAAGGGAGGCATTCTTGCTTGTCAAAACGCTGGGCTACACACAGGAACGGTCCTGCTTACCCCAGCAGCTGCTGCCATGCCCCTGACCCCCGCAGAGGGGGCTACCCGACTTCCAATCCGAGGAGGCTACAGCACTCAGCAGCCACCTCTGCCGCCACCAACACGGCCCTCACACCATGGACAAGGCCCTCCTAACTTCTGGGGAGTGAGCGACACCATGGTACCCCGTGCCAAGTCGCTCAACTCACCGTCCTCGGTCACATCCCTCTCCAGGTACTCCTCACAAGACGGCGGTACACAGGGACAGGGCGTAACATTTCAATTCGCAAACATGCTTTGAAAAAAGTTAAAAATGTTACCCATCGGTCGGAACATGAAGTTCAAACGACTACCGCTGCAAACAAACGTTTCACTGCCTGTCGGCTATTTGTGGTTGTAACGTTACCCTCTGGGGCAGGGGCGGGGTGGTGGTTACTCTGTCACATCTGCTCCTGGTGACACAGAACGCAAAAGACCCGTTTCCCTGGTCGAGTGGGAGGAGCCTGGAAGGCGCCGTTCGTCGTAGTCTCGAAGCAGCCGCGGTCACACACTCCACCACATTCCAGTAAATGACGGGAAGGGACCGACAGCCTTCTGTTTTCATAAGCGGAATGAGACCCTCCTAGAAGCGCCAACTACCTTAAGGCCCCGAGCCCCTTACCGGCATGCAGGTAAGCCAGGTCCGGGTTTTCGATGTCCGGGTGCTGCTCTTTCAAGTGGTTCCGGAACTCCACGGGCACGTTCGTCCCGTAGTCACACTTGGGGCAGTTGTACATCTTGACCCCCTCGTGTTTGCCGGTGTGTAGAATGTGTTTGCGGATATTTTCGGCACAGTTGGACCTAGCAAACAAGAAAGGAAAGGAAACCGAGTTAAGGTCGAGCACCACAAACACGGACAGCGGCCAGAGCACGCATGTAGGCCTTACCAGGCACTAGTCCAAGTGCTGGACTCAGACGCGAATCTGGACTCGTGCAATTCATTAATCCCACGGGGCTGGCAGCTTTTGGGACCTTGGTGCCGATTTTTAAGTTGGCCTTTTACCTTAATTCTATGCACAACTGGAAGCACAAACTCTCAGGTTCTACGATTTTCATCTCAAATTATTCTGGTGCCACTTGAGGGCACTGAAGGAGCTTCCTTCACCCTGAGAGCACACCTTTGAGGAGGGAGGAAAGGTACAAAGGGAAGCACTCTTGCCTCCACTGAATTTAGAGCATTAAAGAAACAAAGAAGCTTTGGCTTTCACGTCCTACCAAGTGAGCCGCTTCGAAGTCAGGCTCTAAAACAGTCTGGAGACAGAGAAGCATCGGTGTGGTGAGTGCCTGTGAGTTCTCCATGTTGATGTAGGTTTCTGAGCATCACGGACCATCGCTGAAAGATACAGCGAGGGCCTTGGATGCCATACGCCAAACAGCCCTGAAAACAGGGAGAGATTCCTCTCACGCTGTCTGCCGACAAACCCAGCAAGGTGAGGCCTGAAGTGCCTGGGTACCGGGGAGCTGGCCTCTGCTCCCTGAAGCAAACTCTTCCACTCGCTCCTTCATCCCTCTCCACGTCTTTGCATCAGAGACGGCACACCTAGACCCTTTCTGAACACACGCACGGCCGCTTGCTTTGTCAGAACAGTAACAAAATGAGCGCCACACAAGTTCAAGCAGGCCGGGGCGGGCCGCGCCTAACTCGAAAGGAAAAAGTATGAGGCTGGCCTCAGGTTTCCCGCAGAGCGAAATTAAGTGGCAGAAGAAAGTCGAGCGACAGGATCATCAGCTTTTCTTGAGGGTATTGCCGAAGGACAAAATCCTGCCGGACGCTGTGTGAAGCGAAGGTTCCGTGACCGGCAGGGCGGGAAAATGGTAGCTGGCAAACACGTGTCACGATGCGACGGTGAAGGCTGTGCACCGCCCTGACGCTTCCGAGTTACAGGTGCATCGTGGATGAGCCACGGCACCGCCACGTTCGCTTTCGGGAACGCACCCTAGGAAACACTGGTGAAGAATGCAAAGAGGGTTCTGACCTCCCAACTTTCCAGTAGCTGCGTTAGCACTCACAGGTAAAGGCAGCCGATGACGTTAGAAATGCAGAGACCCGGAAAATACACTATCTATTCACTCACGAGGAGGGGGGATGGAAGAGAACCATGAAAGCGAGGCACAGTCCATGCCAATGGCCTTAGGAAGAGCACTCCACAAACGGGACAGGGACATCGTTTCCTGGAGAGGGCAGATGAAGCGGAAATGCAAATACCGTCCTCGTGAATGAACAGTCCCCCTGCATTGTCACGACAGTCTTGTAACTGGATCCAACGTATTCCTCTGGAAGAGCTGGGCCGCCCCCCTCCCATCCCCTGGCAGAGTAAGTCATCAAATGCGCATGCCCAGCTGCGTGTGTCCAGAAAGACTGAATCGGAGAGATCCCTCTATAGCTAGACTCGAAACACCTCAAAATGTTCATGCAGCTATACAGCAATGCCCACTTCTGTTTTCCAAATATACTTTAATTGTATATTAATATTTACATTAAAAACCATTTATGGGGCACCATGGGGGCTCAGGTGGTTAAGTCTCTGACTCCTGATTTTGGCTCAGGTCATGATCTCATGGTTCATGGGACCAAGCCCTGCATCGGGCTCTGGGCTGATAGCCCGGAGCCTGCTTGGGATTCTCTCTCTCCCTCTCTCTCTGCCCCTCCCCTGCTCACACTCTGTCTCTTCCTCTCTCTCAAAAAATAAACAAACATATAAGAGATATTTACAATAACAGCAAACACCTTTAAAAATAAGAAAAACTGGAACAACAGATATTTTTCAGTTATTTTCAGCTTTGCCTTCGGCAAGGGCTCTGCCAAGCTTTATGTTAAGTTTCTCTTAAAATCAGACTAAATGTAAGTTTGTGAAAATATGCACATACAGCTAACCTCTTTCTTGCCACTACTGAATCACCAAACTTGCTGCTTATATAAATCCCCAGAGCTAATTAATAATCACAGTATTCGGTAAAGAATGAATAAATACCGAACGTGCTCCCTGTGCTCTCACTGACCTGCTCCTTTGAGGGTATCACAGGTCCCCTGGAGGCAGAGACAGTGAGAGATTCTCCTAGAGATTTTTTACTAGAGAAGGTAGGGGCCATCAGGAGATGGGCTGACTATCAAAGGTCACAGCAGCTAGAAAGTGGTTAAGACCTCCTTCCTTATATATTTACATATCAAAGATACTAGACAGGTTCTAAGAAAAGGGTGGGGTTGTGGAGTCTCTTAATCCTGTAAATGTCCTTGGGCTAAGAGCTCTACATCCTGGGGACACAAGTAACACAGGAAAACATCTGAAGGTGGATGAAACACATGTCCACTTTTATCATTAAAAGGAAAAGGACCATTTTTTGGATTCCCTGATGAGCTGAGTGAACTGTTCCAAATTACTCCCTTAATTCTACAGACCTCCCCTTTGTTTTCCATGGCACCGCAGACACCCCCTCAATTCACCAATGTTTACTCACACCAGGGAGTGAGAACAAAAAGCTCCCACTGTACTTAGTTAGTACTGTTATTTGAACTTCCCACTCTTTGGTGCCACCTACATTACTTCCTTATGGAAAAAGCTAGGCATTAAGAATCATCTGAGACAATCCTGATCAAGTGAGGAAATGAGAATGACCAAAACCCACCAACTTCGACACACAATGCATACTTAGGTACAAGAGAGTTTAAAGCAATGAACCGTCATCTTCAGTGAAGGTCTTAGATGACATGGAAAACAGAGTATTTTGTTTTTAGGAAGGGTGTATCTTGGGCAAAAATAAACTAACACCTCTTAGGACCTAAAGAGCGTGCGAAAGGTAACAATCAGGAGACTAATGATGAACAAGCATAGGAGGGGAGGGGAGAATTTTAAAAGGTGAAAGCCTTTCTATTTAAAAATAGACAAAACAAGAAGTCGTGTGGAGCTTGATACCGTATAATGTATTAAGGACTATTTCGTGCACATGTATTTACAGATACACATATCTTTATTTATACTATATATACCATTCATATGTTTTATGCATAATACATCTATATATGTATTTTTATAATTTTATGCTTTATACAATCAGGTAAGACACATTAAATACATGATCACAAGAAAATAAAATAGGAAATGTCTGTCTGTAAGAGATACAATTTTATGCATTTCATGGATGACAGGGTATTTATACGCAATCAAAATCTGTTCTTCTGCATTTAATGTTATGCAATATTAAACTTTTTAAAATACTGGGACAGGGGAGCCTGGGTGGCTCAGTCAGCTGAGTGCCTGACTCTTGACTTTGGCTCAGGTCATGATGTCACAGTTGGTGGGATCAAACCCCACATGGGGCTCTGCACTGACACTGTGGAGTCTACTTGGGATCCAATCTCTCCCTCTCTCTCAGAATAAACACTAAACAAATAAAATAAAATATTGGGACAAAAACGAGCCTTTCCCATCTGCAAAATCAAACTACTCCGATCAAAGCCTAAGAAGTAAAAGCTATGACATATTATGTCAATACCATTTAAAGCAGAAAACCTGCAGTAAGGACAAACTTTGATCCCTGCACTTGAGAGCACGACATAACATACTGTTGCGTGAGTAATACTCTGCGTTCATACTACGAACATGGGGTAATGTCGCAAAATTTGGTGAACAATAGAGACCAGACACCTTCTGCTAAGTGATTCTGAATGTTACTCAGCCTGAAAATGATCATCCTTCCCCAAAACAGAATTTACGAGTAGTAATTAGAATGGTAAAATGAAGTGGGGCCAATCAAAGATGGGACGTAGGGGAGAAGGAAGGACGTTCTAAGATATTATTTCTAATAGTGTCATATGTAAATCGCCAGGCATTCCAGCAGTTAAGGCCACTGGGCATACAATAATCAGAAGTGAGTGACTGAATAATGTCTTCACTTTGACACCCCTGATAAACAGCTTATTTTTGTCCCTTGTTCATAGATTGGAGGACTTAATATTATTAAGATGGCAATACTCCCCAAACTGCTGTACAGATTTAATGTACTCCCTGTCAAAAGCTCAGCTGGATTTTTTACAGAAATCGAAATGCGATCCTAAAGTTCACACAGAAATGCACAGGGCCTAGAAGAGTCAATACAGTCTCAAAAAAGAACTAAGTTGGAAGACTCACACTTTGCCAGCTCAAAAGTCACAGTAGTCAAGACAGGCTGGTACAAGAGAAAGGACAGATAAAGGGACTCAGCCCAGTTCCACCAGTACGGGGATTCAGGACGCGTGCAGGAAGTGCTGGGACCACCACCGGCAGGCACCGTGTTAGTGGGAAAGTTATAAGGAAATTTAGACCTAGATTTTGGAATATGACATGATGAAAATCTTGCAGCTTACTATACATCCGTGAAGACATTAAAGTATGATGTGTTATGTAAAATACAAGCTGGGCAACAGCAAAACGACCAAAATGGGAACGCATTTTAAGGCTTCTTAAATTACCTTACAAAGGAAATATTTTATTCAGTTCGAAGGCAATGCTTTTCAAAATAATAAGCAGAACATCAAAAGCACTTCTAGATCTCTGCAAAATTATTTCTTAGTACGACTTACTAACTCACTACCTATTAACCCCCCCAAAAAACACATTAAGTTAAATTTATGTTACATTTAACCTAAGGAAAAGGAAGCTTGAAAAAAATTCTACAGAATTTTTTCCTCTTTTGATGTATGTTATTTTGGTTATTAAAATGAAAAGCACCAGTGAGGCTGTGGAACAAACATCCATTGCAAACAAAAAGTCTAACAATGGGTATATACAATAAAAGTCTGCCTCCTACCACGGCCCCACTCTGCCTTGATAACTCCTTCTCCCCCAGGGAGATACAGTTTATAATTTGTGAGCCATCTTTTGGGAGAATTAAAAACGACTTTTTCAAGCCACAGATATACTCTCTATCCTCCTGGTATATAAACTTGCTGCCCTAACATAAGTCCGCGTCTTGCTTACCTCACCTAGCAACACAGCTTGGGGTCTTTCCACACCAGCATGAGAGAGCCCCCCACCCCCCGCCCGATGCTACCTTCCACCCTCCCTACGACTCGCTCCCTTTCTTCTCTGCCTTCTTTTTCTCTTCTAATGGCCATGCAGTATTCCACATTATGAACACAGCATACTCTGTTTCAGTGATGCTCTACGGACGGGCATTTAGGTTGTTTCCAATCACTTGCTCGTATCAACAAGGTGGCAATGAATCATCTCGTAAGACACTTTCGATTTCTCAGGATGCCAAGAGAATCTCAGGATGCCCAGTGGAAGTGTTTCAAGCATCAGTGGGCATATGGTTTCATAATTTTGACAAATTCTGCCAAACTGCCCTCCAGAGAAGTTGTAGCAATTTACACTTCTACCAGCAACGTTTGAGAGATCCTGTTTCTGCACATTCTTGCCAATGAAGTGTGTTTCCAAACGTTCAAGGTTTGCCAATTTGGTAGGAGAAAAAAACCGCAGCTCACTGGAGTTTCATTTTTTTTAGGTTTTACTTTACATTTCTCTTATAATGAATGAGGTTAAGCACCTTCAAATATTGAAATGCCATGCGTATTCTTTTTCATGCAATGTTTTCATATTTTGATCTGCCTTTTTTTTTTAGTGTTATTAGTCATTTTCTTATACATTAAGGAGATTGACTGCCTACAACAGAAGCTGCAAGTAGTTTTTCCTTAGTTTCCCTTTTCTTCTTTTGACTTTGCTTATGGAAAAGCAGAAGGTTTTAAACTGTGTTCTCTGACTTCCTCATTTGGAAGTTATAAAAGAAGTGTCCCAAATTTGTTCTAGGACCTGTATAGTTGCATGACCTTACATTAAGTACCAGATCCGTTTCGAAACCAATCTAGAGCGTGGTGCACAGGGTAGATCCAGACTGCTCGCTGGACCTGCCAGTACCATTCATGAAGAGTACATCTTTCCCCCACTGACCTGAAATGCCATCTTGCTAATACCTTTATTTGTTCCAAGCAAATTCTGGACTTTCGATTATGGTGAGCTGGCCAGTCTGTGCACGTGCCAACCTTTTCACTAAGCCAGGCTGCAGCAGGCTCACATCCGGTACAGCTCGCTCATCCTTTTGCCTCCTAGATCACAGCTTGCCAGCCAGGCTATCATGGAGGCAGTCATGAGGCTGTGGTCTTCAGCAGGTGTAGCAAACACCTTGAGTTAATATAGAACCGGAGAGACCTGGGCCAGTAATAAATTAATAGCCTTGACGCAGTTGAGTATTTCCTATGTATTTACTAATATGTACTGATAATATGATCTTTCTGATAAAGAAGCCGAAACAGAGAGAGTGGCCCGGATGCCGTGTGCGGAAGTGTGTGGAGAGTGCCTGCACACGGAGATCCTAAATAAATCTGGGTTTTCTGTTTCCCCAGGGAAGCTACACAACCGCCTCAAGACTCCCAAATTCTCTTGTGTGAAATTGATGATGGTCCTAATCTTTTGGTAACAATCTGGCATGTTACATATGTGAACTGATATAAAAAATTCTGGAAGTTCTACTTGAAGAAACATGTCAGCTTTGCTTAACACCTTGATTCCCAAACTTCCTGACCATGGAGAACTCTTTTTGTTTGATGGGAATAATATATGTATCTCATAAGGCTGTCAGGAGAATTAAAGTAAATCACATTAAACGTGTTCAGAAAACACAGTAGGTACTCAATTCTTTTTTTATTACTGCTGCTAGCCTTTCTATTAAACGCAAGACACTGCAACTATCAGGGTCATTATTAGCAATTTTCTTACTGTATATGAAAAGTAATTTCAATTCATCTGAATAAAAGCAGAGTCTCAAAATAGTTATATAGTGTATATATGTGTACACACTGAGAAGTGAAATTTCTTCTTCCACCTGCTTTGGAATATAGTCTTTCAACTCCTATCCTTGAAAATAATTACTCTGTAGTTAAGTTTTATGTATTGGAACAAGTGCATCAATACTGTGCACTATAGTACTTATTTAAAAGTTCAGTGGAGGGGCGCCTGGGTGGCTCCGTCGGTTGAGCGTCCGACTTCAGCTCAGGTCACGATCTCGCGGTCCGCGGGTTCGAGCCCCGTGTTGGGCTCTGGGCTGATGGCTCAGAGCCTGGAGCCTGCTTCCGATTCTGTGTCTCCCTCTCTCTCTGCCCCTCCCCCGTTCATGCTCTGTCTCTCTCTGTCTCAAAAATAAATAAACGTTAAAAAAAATAAATAAAAGTAAAAAAATAAAATTTCAGTGGAAAGAGTTTCTACTATATCTTTATAAGAGTAGTTTAAAATGACTAAGGAAAAATCCAAAGAAAGTATTTATGTAAATCAAACTTAAGAAGTTAATCATGTATTTTTTTAACCAGTAGTATTTAATTATAAACTTACTGGGCAAAAAACCAGTCTGAGCAAAACAAGATGATCTCTGGGGGAGAGGACAGAAAGCTACCGAGCCACTGCAGCTTGGAGGAATGTGCTCCAGTGCACAAGCTCAGGGACCGCTTCACAGTGCCCGTGACACGGCCCAAGGTACACGGTCCCTCACTGCTTATGTTCTCACGGAAGGGCCCGTAAGGAAAGAGCGTGATAATTTTAGACTGCAGAACATTTGTGCTGCTTAAATTTAAAATTGGTGAGAAGTTATAAGAATAAAGATTTTCATATTCCTTTGCCTAAAATGAAACATTTTATCGATGATGTTCAGCAAATGAATGTCATTTGGAGTGTTAAACCAAATACATCACCAGAATAGGAGGCACAAAGATCCATGTATATAAGGGATAAAGATGTCATTTTGGATCAATAAGGAAATGATGGGTTTTTTATAATAAATGGTGTTGAGTCAACTGCCTTCTGTATGGGGAAAAACAAATTACATTTCTATGGCCTTAACTGTGTAAAAATAAATGCCATTTGGATTTTAAGATTAACATAAGCAAACTAAATTATAAAAGTGCTAGAAGAAAATACCAGAAAATATTTTTATAATCTTGGTTGGAAAGAGCATTCCTAAATTTTAAAACCCAAATGCTACAAAAAGATGCAGCAAAATACTCTTCATAAAAGTTAAAACTGCTACATGGCATAATACATTATAAAGTTAAAAAACAAGTCAAAGAAATGGAGAGAATATATGCAACATATATAAAAACAAATGCTTAATACTACAAAATGAGTAACTATGATTAATAAGAAATAAAGATAAATATCTCAAAAACTGAATGAAGAGCAACAAAACTAAAAGGCAACCAACAGAACAGGAAAAGATATTTGCAAATGACATATCAGACAAAGGACTAGTATCCAAAATCTATAAAGAACTCACCAAACTCCACACCTGAGAAACAAATAATCCAGTGAAGAAATGGGCAGAAAACATGAATAGACACTTCTCTAAAGACATCCAGATGGCCAACAGGCACATGAAAAGATGCTCAACGTTGCTCCTCATCAGGGAAATACAAATCAAAACCACACTCAGATACCACACCTCACGCCAGTCAGAATGGCTAAAATTAACAAATCAGGAGACTGTAGATGCTGGTGAGGTTGTGCAGAAACGGGAACCCTCTGGCACTGCTAGTGGGAGTGCAAACTGGTGCAGCCGCTCTGGAAAGCAGTGTGGAGGTTCCTCAGAAAATTAAAAATAGATCCACCATATAACCCAGCAAGAGCACTGCTAGAATTGACCTAAGGGATACAGGAGGGCTGATGCATAGGGGCACTCGTACCCCAATGTTTATAGCAGCACTTTCAACAATAGCCAAATTATGGGAATAGCCTAAATGTCCAACAACTGACGAATGGATAAAGAAACTGTGGTTTATATACACCATGGAATACTACGTGGCAATGAGAAAGAATGAAATATGGCCTTTTGTAGCAACATGGATGGAACTGGAGAGAGTTACGCTAAGTGGAATAAGTCATATAGAGAAAGACAGATACCATATGTTTTCACTCTTATGTGGATCCTGAGAAACTTAACAGAAGACCATGGAGGAGGGGAAGGGGAAAAAAAAAAAAGTTAGAGAGGGAGACAGCCAAACCATAAGAGACTCTTAAAAACTGAGAATAAACTGAGGGTAGATGGGGGGTGGGAGGGAGGGGAGGGTGGGTGATGGGCACTGATGAGGACACCTGTTGGGATGAGCACTGGGTGTTGTAGGGAAACCAATTTGAAAATAAATTTCATATTTAAAAAAAAAAGAAATCCATAATGGGGGATCTATAAAAGGTTATGTAAGCATTAAAACATAATCAATGATTCTAGTAGCTAAGGAAATAGAAATTAAAGCCTAACGTAACAGAAGGAAAAATTTAAGAAGACTGGCAACATTAGTTGTTGGTAAGGGAGACGAATATCACTGGTGACCGTGTCGGCAAAGGCTTTTGGAAGACACTTGAGGATTGCCTAAAAAATTAAGATACACACACACACACACACACACACACACACACACACTCTTGGATTTAGGAATTCAATTTCTAGAAATTAGCCCCAAAGAGAATTGTTAAGCCATTATTTATAACACCTAAACACTAGGAAAAATTTAAAGTGGATATCTGTTAGCAGAGGAACGGATCATTACTTGACGGTGATCCACACCATGGGATTCAACACGGCTGACAGGTAAGTTAACTTGTGAGCGTGCTGCCCTGTAGGTTCTGTAGGAACCGGTACCCCCACAGAGCTTCATGGTAGCCAACTTCACCCTGGTAGAGCACTGGGCAGATACAGCCTGACTGCAGTGAAAGAGAGGGTCTTCCCCAACCATTGCTTCGTGGTGTCAGAACAAGGCAAGAGGCCTGGACTGCCCGAGCACAGCCCTGAACACGCACCCGTGAAGAATGGTACTCGCCCAGTGGTGCAGCGGAGAAGCTCCACAGTCAAAGGGCCAGGACTCTCCCAGCCCAATGTCCAACACCATGAACTCCAAGTGTTGCCGCAGGGTACAGGAGGCCTGGATGTGGGCAGGGACCATGGCCACACACTGCACTGTGACTTTTTCCCGGCGAGTGTTGTTGAAAAAGGCCCAGTGCGTATGCTGTTCATCATTCATCCTTATTTGTTGGACAAAAGCCATCAAGTAAAATGAGGCAGACCTTATGTCCCACCATGGAAAATTTTCCAAGACATAGTATTAAGTCAAAACAAAAATAAGGCAAGTCCCAGAAAAATCACATACATGGCTCCTTCCAGCTTTTTAAAATTCTATATACATAGTCATATAGATATATAAATGCATGAAATGGGTAGAAGAAGGATGGCCAGCAAACTATTCATGGTAATTATCTTTACGGAAAAGTTTCCAAGTCAGGAAACTTGTATGTTTGCTTAGCGTATTTTTGGATTACTTGGATGATTCACGAGAGTATCTTCTAAGTTTTATTCATGTAAAGCATATATGATCAGAGCATGTATCTTAAAAACAAGTGGATTGTGCAGTATTGTATCAAATGTAAATGTTATAAACAATAAGCAGTATCGCGGACATAAGCTGAGAATGGACATGGAAATCTCTAAATGCAAAGTTTCTCCTATTTACATAGGACATTTCAAACTGATGAATCATGTAAAGATTTAAGTAGGGTAAGTCAAGTTATAAGGGTAATCACTTGGATTACCAAACAGAATATTATCATAAGAACAGGGAAGTAGGAGGGGTAGAGTGGAAAACAGGGTAATTGAGCTAACTTTTGGATATGGTAAAACAGCCAGATGCTGTGCATAAACAAAGAAAGAGAGGAATCAGCAAAGTACGTAGGTTATCTCCAGCAGGACCAAAATATGAACGCTTACACGTAGTTATCTCAGGGAAACGGGGTGCAGTAGGAAGACGCTGACTTTTCAAGTGACAGGGTTGAAACAGTAAAAATAACGTAAAATGGTAAGTTTTATGGGTATTTAAGTAAAATACATATTTAAAAATAATGGCATGTTTAATTACTTACAAAATTATCCAAAGCCTCTTTGTTGTTGGTTTTTGATAAGATAAAAAGAGTTTATAGATATCACAAGTAATCACGAAATACAATGCCCTGAATTTTTCCTACAAATTTTAATTGGATAGTTTCTGAATCACCTCGCTTTAAATTCTACAAACTTTTTCATTTTTCCCATTAACTAACTGGTGGTTTCTATGGATAATTCGTACCAGATCACCTATATTCATGACTTTCCGCTGTTCATAAATCCCAATTCTTCGAAATCAATTGCTATGGCCACAAGAATTCATGTACGTTTTCCCTATTTCTCAGTTATAATTATGTTAGCATTTGCTATGTGATATCAGGCGATGTGCATCATCTGACGCTACAACAGAGCCACGTGTTCTAAGAAAAATGAATTTGGGGGCACCTGGGTGGCTCAGTCAGTTAAGCACCAACTTTGGCTCAGGTCATGATCTTGTTCATCAGTTCGAGCCCCATGCCGGGCTCTGTACTGACAGCTCAGAGCCTGGAGCCTGCTTTGGATTCTGTGTCTCCCTGTCTCTCTGCACCTCTCCCCTGCTTGTGTGCGCATGCTCTCTCTCTCTGTCTCAAAAATAAAATAAACATTAACAAAAATTAAAAAGAATCTGTAGGTTAGCACAGAAATGGATGAAAGCTGATGCATTACTGACCATCTCGCACTACTCCTGAGCAGATAGACATGTGCGGGTTCCAGGTTATAACCCTGCCCAGTATTCACAACCACGTTCCGAGCAAAGCTAGGACACTAACACGTGCTCGTGGGGAAAGGTGCCCAACGTCAGCCACAGTAGCAGCCTACGTGTGACCCGCAGGGGGCCTCTGTACGTATGTCTGCACAGTGGGGGCTGGTCTAGAAGCCATGGGAACAAGGCCAGCCTTCCAGACCCGCCCCCTGGAAGGCACTTTCAGAACAGAAGTCACGGATGCCCAATTACTGCTTTAGTTCATATGGAACGTGTACAGTTACAAGAAAAATCTGTTTTTTACCTGTATTGACTTATTATTTTCAAAATGAATGTATTCAACATATATTTAATTTTGTGCCTACCTCACACAAAAAAAGAAACATAAAGATGAAACATTTTGTTTCCGCCCTCAAAGACAATACAATTTGACAGAGGAATCACGTATATCAATAGCCATAACTCAAGGCTGTGCTTCGTGATATGAAACTTAACTCCGAACAGCGTTTGAAATCTCACCTGTCCACTGCTGCACCCTCCCCCCTCCTTCAGTGGCATCTTTAATTGATAACGGCCTAAAATCACCTCGCTTTCCACACTACTCAAAATGATCTACTGATTTCACCTGATTGCATGCACACTTCTGTAAGGACACAGCACCACCTGTGCCACCAGGCCCGTCACGCAAAGACTTTCGTCTCCCACTAACACTGCTATTTGTGTTCCCAAGAGCAGGCACAACCTCCACCCACTCTTCAATGTGCATGGTCCCACGGTCATGTCCAATTACATCACTTCTCCGTTCAATCTGCTCAAGGTATCTACGACCAGGAAGGGGAAGAGTTGGCTTTAAACCTAACAACCTCCTTCCCGCCTTCCACTCTACTGGAGAACAATGCAAATCCCAAGGAAGAAAATGGTAGGAAGCGACACTGAACTCTGTTAGAATCACAAATTATTTGTTAGCATTTAACACCTCAAGAATAGTCCCCTCACATGCCCTGTTAAGTGAGAAGGAGACAGACCTAAACGTGAGGCCAGACTTGTTCTGTCCTCCGTGTCATATGGAGGGGGGAGGGCCCGCCAGTAAGGGCAAGCCCTGAGGAACCTTGATTTCTCCTTGACTCTTCTTCAGATCAAAGAGAAAGAATACGTTTCATTAACTGTTTCAATCCTTAATATTACCTGCTGTGTTGCCGGGTAGGAAAGGAGGGAACTTCTACAGCAGGTGCTCTGTGAGACTACAATGTGCTGTTCATTAGGAGTCTAACAGGGGCGGACACGGGGAACGCCGTAGAGCGTGTTCCTCAAACTTATTTGGCCACAAAAACACATTTTCCTGGCTGAGCTAACAATACGGCTTGAAGATCGTGATTTGCGAAAATCAAAACGTCAAATTAGCCCTACAAATGGTTCCACCTCCTTCCACTAATCTTCTGCCTGGCTGGCGGACGTTCTCTGCAGCGTGGTCCTGCGGCTCTGCTTGTACTGGACCTTCGAAAAACACAGCCCCCACCCCTCTCTTCATCTCTCGGCATTTATTTCCTCACAGGAGCGTTTTACTCTTTCCTTTTGTTCACCAGCTAAGCTTGGCCAAGTGAAATGCTGTAAAACCAGGAAAGGCATGTGGATGAGAAGCCTTCTGAGAGAAAGGATGTGTACTAAGGAAGAACAGGAAAGTGGGGCCTGGCCATCTTTCTAGGTCCACGCAATCACCGGACTCGTACTATGAGACAGGCCAAGGTGGCAAAACAGAGTACAGAGACACGTTCACAAAGGGGCCCGAAATACTGGCACTTGAAATAAGTCACCTGTTAAAAAAAAAAAAAAAAGGCTACTTTACAAATCACGTTATACACACAAACATACATACAATTTACTGGAAAGTTTATAGTTGAAAGCTTTTTCAAATTTAAGATGATATAAGTAAAATTTCACTGAACCAAAAATACTCCACACTACTTCTGATACTCTAGGCCAGAGCTTGGTTTTGCTTGGCACAATCTAATAATGTTAAAGAGAAGAATAAAAAGACTCGATTTAAAACACCAACAAGTTCCTGCGTGTGAGCCTAAGAGTACAGCTGATCAGGTGGTTTACAGACCCCATCTCCTAAATTGCCACATGCCCAACAGCTCTGGTAGTCTAGTGGGGCTGGGGGCGGGGAGGGTGCAGGCTGCCCTAAATTTAAATACGAATTCTCAAGTGGCTAAAAGGAGACTTCGTCCCCCCCACTAGCTGGCATACTGGAGGAACTGGCCAGTAATCCACCCAAGGCAGGATCAGGGAGAGGAGGTGGGACAAGAGAGAAGACAGAAAGTTTCTTTGCTGGTCCCTCTCTCCAGGATCCTTACTGCGCTGTCACAGGAAACGATGAACTTGCCCATCTTTGAAAGTGTTTTGAAAGAATCTTCCCTGGCTCTAACTCTGTTCCCTACAAAGCTCTCTGAGTTAAGTGTGTATTTGTTTGATAGTAGATTTCAAGTGAATACGTCATTCATTTTGTTAGACTGAGTCTTACCAAGGAGCGCTGAAAGCTTTTCCTAATTCTGAAGTTACATATATGATTACTTTTGAAGAAACAGTTAATACAAAATAGTCACTGACGACGCGGGGCCACCGGATTTCTTTAATAATCTACGTCCATTTTTACAAAATGCTCCACGTAGTGCATTTAAAAATAATAACCGGTTCATTTCAGTCTCTGCACACAATGCTTCCCTTTGTCCCTTGTAAGTCTCTCAAATGTCTTATTTTAAAGGAATATATAGTACTCCCGGAAGACATTTTCCCATTTCTATTCTCTTCGACTCCTGCGAGCCCTTGTTCTGTGTGATAAGGCAATCCCCTCCGGGATCAGAGCTGTGTAGTTTCGCACCACGAGTGACAAGGACTCGGCTTGAATAACTGCTGTGCGCAGGTTGTAATTATGTCAGCTGGAGTGTTGAACAAGGGGACTGATTAATGTGAGCGCCGGCCCAGGCGCAGGCCCTATCAAAACCTCCACGCAGGCCAGCAGTGGGGACGGGTTAAAGCGGAAAGACAAAACATGCTGTATCGCCCATGATAGATGAATTGTTCCACCAGTCTTCAGGCAGATGTTCTGGGACAGTATAATATACAATTACTCTGCCTTATCACTTTCCCAGGGACAATAAAGCTTCCTCCTTCTATAGCTCATGTGAGTGAAGGCAAAATTCGTTTTACTTTTACAACACTGACTCACTTATCATGGTGCCTTGATTGTGCTTTTACAGCTAAAGCAAACATATATTCCACTTTTAAACTAAAAAAACCCCCCAAAAAACAAAACAAAAAAAAACTTAAAAATAAAACTGGATCCTTGTTTTGAATCTCTTCTATGTCAGAGCACACAATGTTTTAAGAGACTGTTCCGTTAAAAACGGACGCGAGGAAGGTGATATATGTGTGTGTGCATATTAGTTA
This sequence comes from Panthera tigris, assembly GCF_018350195.1. Lineage (NCBI taxonomy): Eukaryota > Metazoa > Chordata > Mammalia > Carnivora > Felidae > Panthera > Panthera tigris. The sequence goes on along the minus strand of NC_056671.1, from coordinate 89,799,018 downwards.
AAAACAAGTATGTATAACTCAAGAAGTAAGATTTGGATTGTACAACCATTATATTCATAACATCATTTTTCAGTGGCCATACAGAAATCATTAACTGAAAGGAACATGTAATTAAAAATATATCTATGCTGAGATCATCCATATACCTCTCAGGCCCAGGCACACGACTCCTTGAGTGTGAGAGGGTACACTCCCAATGACACACTTACTACTGCCATTCCCGCTTGGGGTCTCCGGTCCCTTCTTCCCCAAGGAAGCCGAGTGAGTCCAGGAAAGGGATGCTGCCCCGACCATGTCAAGAACGCACCGCAGACAATACTGAAACGAACCTACTTCGGGACTCTTCCTACTACCTTCACTTGTACTCACAGAAATGCTGCCCCAAATTTGTGGCAAGATGTATAGAACCATCTCAATTTGCAAAGGGAAACGAATGCACTTTTCATCTGTAAAGTTAAAAAACCAGCTAACACCAAGAAACTGAATGCTGCTGTACCCATTTTGGGATAATCATCATCTGCAAAGAAACAAAGCAGCAAGAGATCCAATAGGATCAAAGGACATCCACACACAATGCTCCTGAATGCAAAAACAAACAAACAAAAAGCACACGCCAGCCTGCGAGACAATAGCAAAGACTCACTTCCACTGCAGGGGTACGGCGACCCCGACACGGCACTTACGGTGCACCCTACGCTATGTACCCTCTCACCCTAAGGAGGGATCTATGCGCTTTCTCTCTTCATACTATACACACACCGACCCCACTATCCACATGACCCTTATTGTTACATTTCTCTTGGGGGGACCATTCCGGTAGAGTCCCAGGTTTCTAAGAGTATGGCAATTTGACGAAGGCACGGGGTCAATCTGAAACAAACAGAAGTTTCAGCACAAGCGGACACAGAAGGCATGATGAAGTCCACAGCTGATAAAAGGGCTAGGCCATACCTACAATCCGCTGGACGAAGCCACACAAACAACACACAGGTAAAAGAAATCGAGCGAACTGTAAAACATGCGGGAGTCCGGTGTCACCGCAAAGAGTGCTTGAACTCCTCCACTGGCTGATGACGTCACTAGAGTAGCCTGTTGGATTTATTGGTCTGAGAAGAACCCCGAGACACTCACAAAAACTGCTTAAGTCACAGGAAAGATGTCACATTTTGAAAGACTGCATTTAAAAATGAGTGTTTGTTAAATGACTACACTGAATCGTTAAGCGGGTGCCAAGCGGATTTCTGAATTGCATACACGGGTGAAACTAGGACGGCCTTTGTGGAAATTCTTCCTATAAAACAAATAAAATCCCAATGTTTGGGGGGGGGTGAAGGGGAGGGGGGGAGGCAGAATAACGCCCTCACACCATCTCCACGTTCTCGATGCAAAAGTTGTAACGCAACAAAGGGAAGAGCGTGTGCGGTGCAGAAACACCGTGACAACAGCTGCCCGAGCAGATTCCGAGCTTCTGAAGCTGGAGCTCTCCGCGGACAGGGGCTCCCACGGCGAGAACGCGAGGCGCCGCCGTGACTCGGGAGGGCTTCTGCCAAGCCACGGAGGCCTACTCAAACACACCACCGGTGCCCCCCACGCGGCACAAAACCAGGACGCCGAGCCTCACGTGCCCCATCCCGGCCCCTGGGTAGGAGACAGCACTCACCCCGGCTGCTTCACTTGGCTCTCTCACCCTGGCACGTAGGCACCCACAAAAACCCCAAGCGGCGATCTCTAGCACACAACTGAAGACAGATGCACAGGTGCAAAGCGCACCTGCCCGTCTGCCCTCCCGGCTCTCACCGTCTCCCAAGCGTTGTCTCGGGGCGGGCGTCGGGACAGACCTTCCTTCAAGACCAGCCCACCTGCACTCTTACCGTCTCCTCACTTTGTGCACTTCCCTGGTCTCTGTCCCCCGCCCTTTACTGGCACTGGTCTCCGCGAGAGAATCGGGGACCTCTCGGTGACGCGGCGGGGGGACTACACCGCCCTTACTCTGTGAAGCGTCTGACAAGCCTCGTCCGCTGCCCCGAGGTCCCTTCCGTTTCTGGGAAGCTGCTTCTCAGTCCCTGTTACACTTGCAATCTGCCCCTCTGCGTTTTTCCCGTCCCCCATTTTCAAGGGAAATGTCGCTCATATCGATGCCTTCCAGTTGTAAGTCTATGAATTCTGGTTATGTTTCTCCTGACATTTTCCTCTAGGACCGCACACGGGCATTTCAGAGTTAACACATCCCGAACCTCACTCACTCTGCTGAAGGGACCTTCCTCCTCCGGCAGCGCGGACCTCGGAAACCGTGCCGCCATCCACCATGCAGCCCTGGCGTCTAAAGGGTGGCATGAATCTGTCAGCCTGCCCTTGAATCCAGTGATTTGATCCATGCAGCCCACCTCCTGACAAGCCCTGGGATCCGCATGCCGTTCTATCCTGTGCCCAGTGTCAGTTTAGGGTTAGGGACTTACTATTTCCACCGGGGGCCTTTGTAGGCATCTATTACGTGACCTCTCTGTCCCCTGTTGTGTCCCTCCTCAGGCCCCCCCTTTGCACTGCATCAGTGAAATTTGAACAACAAAATGTATGTCCCTTTCCTTCTTAAAATTCTTCACTGGCCTTTGGGGTAAAACTCCAGCTACCCAGGCGGACTCTCGCTGTCCCTCACCACCCGGTCCATGTGCCCGACACTCCGGGTTGGCCGAAGTAACCAGATAAAGTCAAATGAAAAGTATAATTTGGGAGTAGAAAACCGAACAGAATCTTAAACTAAAATTAAAGCTATCTGAAGTTTTTAGAACAAAAATCTATCAAACTTAACTGTCAACCACTTCTCACCCCCAATAACACAATCTCAGAGACTGATTTACGCACAACAACTAAAAATCTGCCACATTTTCTCTCGGTGGGAAAATTCTAATTTGTTTTATGACATTTCATATGTTTGTTACACATGTAACTTAACGATGAAGAAACAAAACATATCGAGGAAAGAAAGAGCCAAGCACAGTCAACTAACATACATTTGAACCTTACTCAGTGAGAGATCTCCAAAAGATATGAAAGGAGGGATGTGGGTTGGTTAGCAAGTTTCAAGTTGAAATAATGAAGAGTAAGGAATTAAACTTGAAGGGGCATAAGTAAGGGTTAACATTAGGTTTAAATTCCCTGTGTGTGGGGGGGGAGGGGTGGGGGGGGAAGTATCAGGTTACACATTATGTCACAGAGTAACAGATTCTACAGAGTAACAGGTTTATTTCTACTTCAGCTGGCTGGTAGCTCCGTAGGAAGGAAGATGGAAGTTATCGCTGTCTAAAAGAAACTTTACGGGTATTATTCATTCTAGAACTTCTCACAAACCTGCTACTTCTCACAAATAGGAGAAAGCCAACAGTTTGCATCACATTCTCTAATTAAGAAAATACCGACGTCGTCTCATTTGTAGAGACCTTCTTAAAGTAAAGGCAGAGCGCACGCACGTACGTCCTTCCGCACTGTAGGCCAACACCCTCCTCCACGGAGGCGGGTTCAGGGTACAGAAGGTACGCGGATACAGGAGCCAGGTTACTTGCGCCTCATAGAAACTACCGCATCACCCCTTTCTAAATGTTTCAAGTCTTTCTTTCTCCCCCACTTGTTTATACAGGCCCTAGCACAGCAATATTTCAGAATCTGTGAAAACAACAGAAAATGATAGAATGACTGTGTTATCATTCCCGTTGAACTAGTGACCCTGGTCCAACTTCCAGGCCCTTCACAGCTATGTTAATATTGTTTGGTTCCTTTCTCCTCCAGCCACAGCTGAGTCTGTGAAACCCAATACTACGCTGGAAGATGTGCCTCATGTTCTACTGACTCTTGTCAGCCCCTCCTGGTGATTACAGAGTTTTCCCTAATCAGCTACTGTGTGTGAGCCTCTGATGCTAGGAGATATAGATAGTTACACAGCAGAGTGTTTTGTTGTGTGATAATAGCTCTAATGTCTGAGGAATAACTTATTATGCAAGAGACTATTGCCCAAAAAAATATTTTCTATTTTTTTCATCTCGAAGGCCTTACTTTCTGCCACAATATATACACATATATCTAACTACCACCCAGGGGACTGTCCATAGTAATTCCTTGTAGAAAGACCATCCCCAAAGATAGCTTTGGTCCTTTTATAATGACTGGATTTGGGATTCGGCAACAGCAGGTTAGATAAACATGTTTGTGTAGATTCTACTTGAAGAGATAGCAGAGGGAATCTGTGGTCACTTTGTGTTCAAAATGGCTCTTCTAATTAATCTGCGATCTCAATGCTTATTTCAGCCTCATCCACAAACAAAACAACTTACTCGTATGATAAGCAGAACAAACTATCTCAGTGTTTTTCCCCCTTTTAAAGACATCTGAACAAAATCGTAATTTTTAGTGCTATGGAATCTATTTGTTTAAAAGTCCACAGATTTTCTCTTACTCGAATGAGCTTTGTTAGATGAAAATTTACCCACATTAACTGAAGGCCTGATATAAAAAAAAGACTCGTGCTGCCTCGGGACAGGGCCTGTCAGGCCGGAACGAAAATTTAAAAAGCCTATGTGCTTGGGTGCTACCGGGCAGGGAAGGAAAGTCTGAATAACACACGCTGTGTACAAAAGTAACACCAGACCTAAACAGTACAGAAAATACAAAACCAAATCAAGACCACAATTAGAACCACTGAGATTAAAAAAGAGATCACTAATAAAACGGTCATGGAAAAAGAGAAGATACTTGTACAGAGAGAATTCAGTTCCTGCCGAAACAGATAAAAACAGTAGGCAAAAAAAGAATACATTAATATAGAGCGCAACTTTCTCAATCCACTATGGAAAATCTGAAAAGAAGATCCATTGAGGTCATTTCGCAGGACAAGCCCTCAGAAGCCCCAGGTAAGCTTACCGCCAACATGGCCTCCATGTGAAAGACAGTACAAGCCCATCACAGCTGTCGTCTCGACATGCGCCACGAGGAACCCCCCAGCAGCACCGATACTTGCCCCCGACCAAACATGGCTTCACACACCAGCCACGCCGCTGACCTCTGCCTGTGATTAGCTGAACTGTGCGGAGTCACCGGGGCGCGCTCGCCTTCCAGGTCAGCACACGAGGAAGAAAGCCTTGCAACTGGCATCATGCTACGAAAAGTCTGCGAGGTCGCTGGACTTCTAGGCTCCCAAACGAGACTTTCAGTCTAAGTACCTTTGTGTTTTAGTCCCTTATCTGGATCAGCAGTTACAACAGAGTAGAATATAGAGACGACCGATTTGAGGTAAATGAAATAATGAGACAGTATTCACCAGTACTTTTTTTTTAAAAAATAGTACTTTTTAAAAAAAATTTTGGTGAGAACATTTAAGCCCTACTCTATTAGCTAATTTCAATGATACAACAGTCTTATCAAAAACAGTCGCTATGTTTTACGTTAGGTCCTCAGACCTTCCTCTTCTTGTAACTGAAAGTCTGCACCCTTTTAAAAACCAGTCTCTGCCCACTTGTATACCGCCCCCCGTGCTCAGCCCCCGGAAACCACTTTTCTGTTCTCTGTTTCTACGAGTTTGTCTTTTACTTTTTTCTTTTTTTTATGATTCCATATATAAGTGATATCATGCAGGATTAGCCTTTCTCTGGCTTAACTCACTGACAAAAACAAAACAGTTTTGATTTAAAGTCTGTTCCGATATAGCTAGGCTTGTGGCATTAATCAAAGTTCTGTAAATATAAACTTTATCCAGTATGAACACTAGATATTTTCATTTGATCACATTTATGCAGTGTCGTTATTCTCTGAGAACGTCACAGTCACCCATAAGGAGCGAATGCTACCTCTGATTTTTCTGACGAAACAACGCGCGCTGTTCGTTGGGTGTGTACCACTGCACTTCTCTCTCGCTATAGATGATGTTCGGCTACGTAGACCAACACCTGCCTTTGTTTCTTGTCATTATTCAGGGCAAATCCAAGTTTGCTCTAGCCACTGCTTCTCCTGGTACAACCTGGGAACCCGCACAGGAAGCCAAAGGAAAATTGAGACTCTCAGAAGAGATCATCCAAAAGGAGAAAATTATCCCCTGTGGAGTTGGCCTCCTTAGCTCAGGATGCTGCTGGAGTAAGTCGAAGGTAAGAACAATGAGAACCACTGCACACTGAATTCTTAACGCCACGATAACCAAGGTAGTCTGTCTCATTATTTAATTATGCGTAATAAACATAAAGTATTTACACAGCAACATTACATACAAATGCATAATATTATCTAAGACCTGAAACAAGTTTTCATAACTGAGACTCTTCATAGAAATGCATGTTTGAAAAATTAATTCAAACTTTAAGGGGATATAATTATTATGAATACAATCTTCTGTCCCTGCATCGTAAAACGACCTAAAAAATGCTTCCAGCATCTTGTAAAATTAAGACAGAAATCAACTAAAAATATTTTTGACGAATATTTTCTAAGACAGAAAACATATTTCAAATGGTTGTGACAAATGGCGAGTTCTCTCTACTCCAGTCACATGTGTGAAAACTTACTGAATTTAATTATAAAAAATACTAAGGAAAATATTTGCAGGGGTAATAAAAGAGATTTTAAGGAGTTTCACAAGAAGCCCATTTCTAGTTGAGATACCACCTCGTCCTTGGTTAAATATTGCATTAAATATTCTGAGCCTCGCCCTCACCCAGACAGGAAAGAAAAATCTTGAGATCAAAATCTTATGTATTAATGACTTCTATGGGGTACACTGGCCAACATGTAAGTAAACCAACAAGTAGGGGTGAAAAAATCCAAGCGTATTTGCTACAAGTTTAGCAAACAATAGAGTGATCTTTAATCTGAGGCAGGAATTGTAGATTTTATTCCACAGCAACACGATATATCATATTTCTATTAGGATTATAATTTTGAGTAACTTAAAAAATAATAAGAATAGTAAATAAAATGAAAAACAGAAGAATAAAACATTTTTTTTAAAGACTGTGTGTAAGACTAGAAATCTACATTATACAGTTGAGGAAAACTCTGGCCAAAAGCAATCATAGGGAACACTTAAGTTATTCCAAGATCCGTTATAGGGACACAATACGTAAATGATCAAATTGCCAGAGTTTCACTTGACGTTTTAGTTTTCTTTAATTTGCTAAGTGGCATTTAAAGTATAATATATGATTATTCTTAATATTTTTAATACTGCAGGTAGCCTTTTGTCTTAGTTCTCATGACTTATCAGTGGTTTGATGTTTAGTATACATTTATTGTATTTCCCCCGCAAATCCTAAATCAAAAACAGAAGCCAATGAGAAGTTTCACATAAAAGAAAGCCCAATAATAGCCATCTATTTTTTTTTTTTTGTGAGAGCCAGTCTTACCAGTGAAACAGAACATAGTTTGATATTAATAAATTCTATGGGGAAATAAGGATTTATATTTTTAGAAACAGTACTTACTGTAACATTTTAAAGGTTTTCTATTTTGTAACACAGAAGTGACAACTAATACCTAACAAAGGGAAATAAAAATACAGAAAACTGCTAGACTGTTTCCATTTAACGTAGAAACACATCTTAAGAATTTGCTGCATAGATAACATGGCAGAACAGTGTGCCATGAATCCAAATTTATGCTCTGAAATTAATGAATAGTAATTAATGATGAAGAAGTTACAGAGTAATGATGGAATATACTGATTTGTAATGGATTAGACTTTTGGATATTTTCAACAGTAAAAGCTTAGGAGAGGAGTACATGTTTACATCTGAATAGAATGAGATGTCATTGCCTAAATTAATAATGCAAACTTGAAAAATAGCCCCAGGTTCAAAAGACCAATTATAAAATTCTTCTGTAAACAAATCTATATTCACATTTTTCATGAATAATTATAACTACAACTATTTCTTCACTAATATTCCATTTATATAATAAAAATATACTTTCAAGTAAAACTCAAATAATAGTTCAGTTTCCAACAATGGTAACTTTACCTGCAAATAAGTGTTAATAACGACAAAGATAGACATAATTTTTTATCTATCTACATTAAGGAATAATTTTTATCTCTCTACATTAAGAATAAAGATCTAAATGGGGAAAAAACTATTGAAGTATTTTAAGCAATAACGTATTATGGGAAGAATCAAGACAAAGATAACAGTATCTTCTTTGAAATATGTGATTATCTTATAGGTATTTTTATTCTCTGGAAATCTACACAGTCAAATTTATCTATCCTGTGAAAAAAGATATTCTCCTTGTTGTTGTAAGATAGATATGGTAAGCATTTCCTACTTACTATGCTATGCAACCAAAACAATTATTGTGAACTTACCTGTCTGATCATTTTTAAGTCTTTTGTTCATCAACAAGAAAACCACGGTATCTGCTGTAAATTTCTGTATTTCATTCATAGTCCCTAACATCACTATTCATGTGTCTGCAAGGTTTTGTATTCCTAGGCAAGGTTCACTTGTCTTCTGTTCACGAGGGAAAGCAGACCTAACCATATCAAGATTGATAAAACTGTCACACGAACAGAAAGCACTGAAACTACTAACTGTCAATAATAATCAAATTCTTTTCAAGTTTTAAGATGAAACTACCCTTGTATCAAGAATTTCAAACACTTCTCAAGGAAATTTGATAGATCATTAGATTTAAGTGTCCTGAGTATTAATTCACGGGACGGTGACAATATTCTCAGAAAACACAATCTCCTTTTGCACACAGTGGCTGATGGAGGTGTCCGACAGATGGGGCCTGGCTGGCTCAGATGCACTTCTAAGTGGAAGGGATAGGGCGTCGGGGAGGTCACTTGCACACGGGACACGTAGTAGAACTTCAAGCTCCGAAAAGTGTAACACAGTTTCGTATCAAGAAACCTGAAGAACATTGCAATGTTTAAGCATACAAAGACTTAAGAGTCTACCAAAACACAGTACTTACCGGAGAGACAATATTCAAGTCCCAACCATTGTAGTCATACTATTATTGAAAGCCATAAGTCCTACGTCCAGGAATTTGTTTTAAAAGATCATGCATAAGATATGCATAAAGATTTGGGAATAAGCATTTTCAAAGGAAAAACCAAAAATGGCCCAAATGTCTAAAAACTTAATAAAGTGACTATTGTATATTCATCTAACTCAGAGCTATGCCAGTATTAGGTTTATACTAAGAGAAGAGTAATTTTCAAATGAGGCACTTGAAATTCTAAGGTATTTCAGCAATTATCCAACAATTGATTTTGGATTCAATGTATTTTTAACAAATTCAAAAACTGGGGAAAAAAATCCATTATGACATGTGTTATAAATACACTTCAACACACCAAAGACTCTCAGGGCATTGAAACTCTTGCACTGCCTCACTGAACACTATCGTGAGATTACAAGGTGTAACCGTTCAAAGGTCTAATCTGAGACGAGAGGAAACCCGGGGTTCCGGTATCTCAGCCAGGCGCGGCCAGGGAAGTCTGTCTAAGTGCCCCTCCTCTAAATGAACAACACCCCTGCTATTCTCATTACCCACATTTGTGAAGGAGCAAGGGGCAGCTCAGAGGTGAAGGATGTCCGTGCCTGCTGGGTCAGTTCCTCTGGAGCTTGGCTCTCGACTACACCCTCCTGCTTACCCCAGAATGAGGACGTAAAATGGACAAGGCTAACCCAACAACTACTGCTGAAGTAACTCCTCTGTCTGAAATGTTTCTGCTTGTCAAAACAGTATTGAATGATGATTTTTTAATATTGTAAGTAAATATTACAGATTTAACTATGAAATCTATTTATAAGGGGTAAAAAACACTCTTATCTATTTTATATATGGGATGTGAACATGATCCTGTTTGAAATAACAGTTCTGCTACCTACAAGTAACAGTTTGAGGGGCACCTGGGGGGCTCAGTGGGTTAAGGGTCCGACTCGTGGTTTTAGCTCAGGTCATGATCTCATGGTTCATGAGATCAAGCCCTGGGTTGGGCTCTGTGCTGACCGTGCGGAGCCTACTTGGGATTCTCTCTCTCTCTCTCTCTCTCCCTCTCTCTCTCTCTCTCTCTCTCTGTTTCTTCCCCTTCCCTGCTTGCAGTCTCTTTCTTAAGATAAATAAAGAAAAGTAACAGTTCGAAAACCACAGTTATACTAGATGAATGAAACAGAAAGGTAGTTACAATTTGTTAAGTATGAAAAATAAAATTTATAAGAAACAAAAAAAGCCTCCAAAACAACTCAAATCTAACGCATACAAACTATAAAGATATAATACTAATAGCTAAAAGTGATAATTAAGGGAAATTTTTACAGTTTTTCTAATTGCTTTTCTGTGTTTTACAGAGAATGCAACTACATAGTATGACCTCTTAAATAAGGGAAAGAACATTCAAAGTGCTTATTTTTTTAAGCAACTCCTATCACCACCTTAAAACGTGTATGTCTACCTCTAACTGGATCTCTGCTTTACCAAACTTCCAAGAAACACCAATCCAGTGCTAAGCAAAGACAGAACTCATAAAATGTTGGATGAATGAATAATTAATGAATGAAATATATCTGTAATATCTCTGTACTATTAAATGACCTTTCACATAAAACTTAACGCAATAATGAGGGAAATAATAGAGATTATGGCAATATATTTACTGAATGCAGAGGCTACATCCACAGGAATACAAAAGTGTCTTTTTCAACGAAGGCTTCACCTCAAGGTACACGTGCTAACGCTTAACACAGCGGGCTGCGGCGCAAGGACCACCCTCAGTGTTTCCGGTCATCACGCGTAGCGGGGTCCGAGAGGTCCTCGGCTCCAGGATGGAGAAGGCGCTCACACAGTGGCTCCGGCTTCACAGTCCGGCTGCCCGCGAAGCCCGTGGGGTCCGACCGACCACCTAACGTGCCCTGAACTCCCTCCCGCGGGTCCCGCTGCAGGTGGCTTCTCACGCTGCACTCTGCACACACATCTTACGGTAAAATGGGATTATGTGCCGTCGCCCGCATCCGTCTCAGACTTCCGGCATCTAGGCTTTGCGGCGGCTGCAGAGTAACCGTGCAGGGCGGCAGACATCCCTCAGCCACCGAGGAGCCGAGGGAGGGGACTGAGCACGCGTGGCCTCTCTGACGCTTTCAGCCAGAAAAGGCTACAGCCACCCCCGCCTCCTGCACACCGGTACCACACCCACGGGACCGGGACTTTTACCCGTTCTTCGAGCCCTGGGTGAAATGCTCTCTCGAGTAGGGCGTCCTGCTCCTTCTCTAGGGACGCCCCTGGCCTTTCACTTTCCTCAGTGAAATCCGTGTTGTGATTACGCAGACATACTGCCGGCCACCTATTACGCTACAATATGCTTAAAGGCGGGAGACACTGCTCGTCTTCGTCGCCTAAACGCGCTTCACTCATTGGAGACAAGGTGCCACACGCCCTGAACGACCGATTCAACGGAACCGTGCCTCACTTGGGCAAGGAAATAAATCACTTGAAATTCAGATGCACAAAGGATGATAAACCCTAAGTGTTAAGACTATAAAAAACGGACAAGAACTCGGAAAAGAATTTTAAAAGTAGTCACTAGAATTTGACGGTGACATCACCCCCAACCTAAAAAGCTGGGCTAACTCGCGCTGATCAGAAAAACTGTTCTTTCACGGTGAATCTGCCAGGGTGACCCACTTGAGTCCACTTGCCAAGCACTGAAGGCATTACCTGTAGTCGCACCAGGGGCATCTGTAGGGTTTTTCCCCCGTGTGCACCCGCTTGTGTCGAGTCAGATGAGACTGGGTTGTGGAGGCAAAGTTACACTCATCGCATTTGAAGGGTTTTTCTCCTGCAAAACATAAAGCAATGCTGTACATGAATACTTATAAAAAAAACTGGAAATGAAAGGCTAAACCTGTCACCGACAATGAAAAAGGAAACTTCTTTCCATATAAATGTTAAGAAGATAGGTTAATCGACTGCTCACACTTGGGACACGTGAATATTCATTCTCGGAGTGAGAAACTTAGAAGATATCACTGATTTTTTTATTTCTGTATTTGAATGGAAATAAGGTATACCTTATGTAGTTCAAATGTAACTTACACAAACAGAAATCTAAATTACAGCCTGTTCCAGCACCGTATTTGGAGTCATTTAAGAAACTATGTTACACCAGAGCCCATCATAAAAATCTCAGTGAGGATGAAACCATGAAAAAGCATGTAACAGAGATATTTTTTGAAAATGCAGCATACAACTTAACTAAAATCTTAAAGTCAAATATGAAGAAAAAAATACAGCTAAAAATTGATACCTATTTAAAAAAAAACTGATAGAAGTAAGGAGAAATTACAGTTCACTAAAGTTGAATAAGAGATCACCTCAGAAAGAAACCTCAAAGAAACATGTAAAATAGTACTTAACAGCACTCCCTTGTGTGGACAGAACAGCTCTACCTACGCAGACATTTTACCCAGCAGATGGTTCAAGGGCTTACACTCCACTCAAGGCCAGTCCTTTGATTGATAACTTTCTCTGTGTTAACCACCCCTCCTCCGCACACACACTCATTCAAAGAAACCATCAAATCTTAGTTTTTAACTGTACTAGCTACAGTGGCTGGTGAGCACTTGAAATGGGGCTATTGAACTTTAATGAATGTAAATTTAAATTTAAAAAACTGATACTGGATTCTCCTGTAGAAAAAATGTTTAAGTTTGTATAGAACACTTTGGGAATGTGAATCTACTTTCTCAAGAGTGCTATCCAATCTACATATGAATCATAAATTTGGTATAAAAATGTAGCCTCTGGATTGAGATGCACTAGAAGTATAAATAAAATGCATACAAAATTTCAAAATCCTAGAACATAAAAAATAAAATGTCACTAATGATGTTATATTGATTTCATGCTGGAATGGTAATAATTGGGATGCATTTAGTTAAGTATTTCTTTGACAGTTTCAGGTTTTTATTTAAATTCTAGTTAGTTAGCACACAGTGCAATATTAGTTTCAGGTGTAGAACTTAGTGATTCATCACTTCAATTCAACACCCAGTTGCTCAACCCTACAAATGCGTTCCTTACTACCCATCACCCACCCACCTTCCCCTGCGGCAACCCGATTTGTTCTCTTTTGTTAAGAGTCCATTTTATGGTTTGCCTCTCTTTTTCCCCCCACTTTCATTTGTTTTGTTTCTTAAATATCACAAATGAGTGAAATCATACGGTATTTGTCTTTCTCTGACATATTTTGCTTAGCATAATACACTCTAGCTCCATCCACATCATTGCCAAGTGGCAAGATTTCATTTTATTTTATGGCTGAGTAATATTCCATTGTATATTTGTACCATATCTTATTTATCATTCATCAGCTGATGGACATTTGGGCTCTTTCCATAATCTGGCTATTGTTAATGGTGCTGCTACAAACATTGGGGTGTGTGTATCCCTTCGAATCAGTATTTTTGCATCCTTTGGGTAAATACCTGGTAGTGTAATTGCTGAAGCATGGAGTAGTTCCGTTTTTAACCCTTTGAGGAACCTCCATACTGGTTTCCAGAGTGGCTGCATCAGTTTGCATTCCCACCAATAGAGTAAGAGGGCTCCCCCTTTCCACAACCTTGCCAACACCTGTTGCTTCCTGTGTTAATTTTAGCCATTCTGACAGGTGTGAGGTGATATTTCATTGTAGTTTTGATTTGCATTTCCCTTATGATGAGTGATGTTAAGCATCTTTTCACGTGTCTGTTACCCATCTGGATGTCTTCTTTGGAAAAACGTCGATGCGTGTATTCTGAATTTGTATGGAACCGCAGAAGACCCTGAAGAACCAAAGCAATCTTGGAAAAGCAAAGCAAAGCTGGAGGTATCACATTTCCCCAGACTTCAAATTCAATTACAAAGCTGTAGCGATAAAGACAGTATGGTACTGGCACAAAAACAGACACACAGATCAACAGAACAGAACACCCAGAAATGTACCCATAACATACGGTCACCTAATCTTCGACAAAGCAGGAAAGAACATCCAGTGGAAGAAAGACAGTCTCTTCAACAAATGGTGCTGGGAGAACTGGACAGCGACATGCAGAAGAATGAACCTGGACCACTTTCTTACACCGTATACAAAGATAAATTCAAAATGGACGAAAGACATAAATGTGAGACGGGAAACCATCAAAATCCTAGAGAAGAACATAGGCAGCAACCTCTCTGACACTGGCCAGAGCAACTTCTTACTCGATGCATCTCTTGAATCAAGGAAAACAGAAGCAAAAATAAACTACTGGGACTTCATGAAGATAAAACGCTTCTGCACAGCAAAGGAAACAATCAACAAAACTAAAAGACCACCTACAGAGTGGGAGAAGATATTTACAAATGACATATCAGATAAAGGTTAGTATCCCAAATCTATAAAGAACTTATCAAACTCAACACCCAAAAAACAAATAGTTCAGTTAAAAAATGAGCAGAAGACATGAACAGACATTTGGTTAACTTAAAAAAAAAAAATCTCATCAGTTACTTTTTCATTTAAAAAAAAATTAATGTTTATTCATATTTTGTTTTTGAAAGAGAAAGAGAGAGGGAGCCAGCGGGGAAGGGCAGAGAGGGAGGGAGACACAGAATCCGAAACAGGCTCCAGGCTCCAAGCTGTCAGCACAGAGCCCGACGCGGGGCTCAAACTCACAATCTGTGAGATCGTGACCTGAGCCGAAGTTGTACACTTAACCGACTGAGCCACCCAGGCGCCCACGTTTTCATTTTTTAATATGGTTGCCAGGAAACCTAAAATGACAGGTGTAGCTTGCATGAAGGACATTTCTGTTGGACACCGATGAACTAGAGAAAGCTTCACGACCACTTCCTTCCCCAAAGCAGTTATTATAGACAATAATACTCTTCTCGGGAGACATCCTTTCTGAGAAACTTTACACAGAGAACGGATTAATTTTACATACATTCAATAATTCTACTTGCCACTTCTTAATTCTGATGTTTTAGAATACTCTTGTAAGGATACTGACTTACGCAGAAAACAAAGGATGAACTAGGTTGGTATAAAACTACGTAATTCAGGGAGCAACAAAACTGTGTGTGTCTTGAAATCAGAACGTTGAGAAACTTGTCCCCCTGTTTATAACGGCCTTACCCAGAGCTGTGGTGACAGCGAACTGAGCGCATCCACGTCTCGTCTGACAGTGTTCTATCTGTTCCTGCAGCCTCGGGTGGCAGAGTCAGAAGAAGCCACATGGGTTGCAGTCCCAAACCAGGTTTTGCCACATTTCGCTCCCTACCTGTCAACTCCCGGACAAGATCAGAAGGGTAGAACCACCAAATGAGCGGGACACATGTGAGGATTAGAGAAGACAAAGCAGGTGGAAGGGACTTAGGATGCCCAAGGCCTTGCTTTTGCCACCCTATAACAGGAATGCCTGAACACGGGTAAGGGCGCGCACTGGCCTATCACAAAGATGAAAAAGGTGCACACACACCAGTGGTTCTCATCAAGCTCTCCCAATCAGTAAAGGCAAAGCTTCTTAGATGCAAAATAATTATGTGGTTTCACACAGATCGTCGATTTAATGTAGAGATACCATTTAATAGATCCTAGAAGGAAATATTCGATTTATTCTTGTAAAAAGAAGACCATATGGAAAGAAGAGCAAATTCTTGCAGCTGAGAGGCATTTTTGTACCTTTCAGCCATTTGTTCTTAGGATAAGGCTCAACTATAACACCCAATCCAGTGGTCACGCAGGTCAGCTTGGATAACTTTGTTCTTGGTTTCCAAACTGCTGGTCAAGTCACTTAAATTGGTATAGACAATGCAACTATACTGAAGTGACTTATACAAAGATTCACTTTCATGATGATGGTGGGTTTTGCTTTTATTTGAGACGGTATACGATCTTCATCTTACGTAAGGCTAAAGAAAACAGGTCTACCTCTTCAAATTTGATACAGGAATATGCCAGGTCGTAAAAACATCGACACCTCCACAAAAGGGTGTCTGAAAACTTTCACAGTCATTGTAAGAAGCCAATCGAATCGCTCAATGAATTCAATGCAGAGCATCTTGACCGCACACGAGGGTCACACGGCAGTTCTCACGGACGACAGAAACACACAGTGATGCACCATCTGCGTTAAAACACACGTGTTGTTAACTGTTTCACCACTCTGAAGTATCTACGCTGACCATACCGGGCAGAACGCAACTACCACCACAGTCAAGACAAGGAACACAGCCACCCTTCTGCCAAAGGTTCCTCGTACCCCTCTCTCTCTTCTGGCGCAGAACATCCTCAAGCAAACTCTCACGTGCTTTCCGCCACCGCATATTAGCATTTTTCCAGAGGTCTATACACATGGAGACATACAGTATGTGCTCTCTCTCGTCTGACCTCCTGTCAGCGTTATTTTGTGACTCACTCGTGTTACTCCAGGTGTAAATATTCGTTTCCGTTGCTGAGTAGTAGAGTAGCATCCCGCGGTATGAAGGTGCCTCAATTTGTCTCTCCATTCGAGGACATTCGAGCTGTTTTCATTTTTGGGTGTTACAAACAAAGCTGCTATAAATCCTCATGTGCAAGTCTCTGCTTGGACAGGCATCTCCTTTTCTCTTGGGCAAACACCTAGGAGTGTGCTGCCTGGGCCACTGGGAAGGTACACATTCACTTTGTAAGGAACTGCCAAATTATTTCCCCAAGTGGTGTCTCCCTTTTACACTGCTGTCAGTTGTGCAGGAGAGTTCCCACTGCTCCAAATCATCACCAGGACACGGTATCATCAATGTTTCAAAACTGTACTTCTCTAATCACGTTGAGGAGCATTTCATGATTCCATGTGCTTCTTTGCCACATATTTATATACTTTGGTGAAATGTTTGTTCAAATCCTTCAACCCTTTATCTTTTCTTTTTTTTTCTTTTCTTTTTTTGATAGGGCGAGGGAGCACATGTGCAAGCAGGAGAGAGGGGCAGAGGGAGAGAGAGAATCTGAAGCAAGTTCCATGCTCAGTGCAGAGCCCAGTGGTGCAGGGCTCAATCCCACAACCCTGGGATCATGACCTGAGCCCAAATCAAAAGTCGGCTACTCAATGAACCGAGCCACTCAGGCACCCTTCATTCAACTCCTTTTTAATTGGTTGGTTGTTTCTTTATAACAGCGTTTCTAACTTATATATTACAAATACAAATCCTTTATCATATTCGTGATTTACACGTATTTTCCCCCAGTCTTTGGTTTGCCTTGGCATTCTCTTCACAGTTTCTTTCAAAGAGGAAAATTTAATTAATGTATAAAGTTATTAACCTGTCAGTTTATAATTTTTCAACTTACGTGTTTTGTTTTTTTTTCACTTACGCATCAGGCTTTTGATGTGATATCTAAGAAATCTTTGGTAATCTGTGTTCACAAAGATTTTTCTCTTAAATTTTCTTCTAGACTTTATTTAGTTTTGAGTTTTACATTTAGATATGAGTAGTTTTGAGTTAAATTTGTACATGGTATGATATGTAGAACAAAGTTCATTTTTACTGTGGAAGGATAGCCAATTATTCCATCATTACATATTAAAAAGATTAAAATGCCTTTTTTCTTTTGTAAAAAAAAAATCTATTCACCATGTAGATGTAATCTCTATTCCATTCCACTGATAGATTTGTCTTTGATGATGCCGATGCCAGAATGACTCGATTACTGTAGCTTTATAAGTCACAAAGTCAGGTAGTATAAGTCCTCAGGTTTGTTCATCTTCCTCAAAGTTGACTATTTCAGATCGTTGATTTCCATATGAATTTTAAAATCTGCTTGTCAATTTCAGAACATGAAGAAGCTTGATGGGATCTGAGTCTCCTGACTCTATGAACATGGTATATCATCCTACTTGGGTCTTTAATTTCTCTTGGCAATATTTTGCAGTTTCCAACGTAGGGGTTTTGCACATCCTTTGTTAGATTTATCTCTAAATATTGTACCTTGGTCTCAAACAAGTGACAAATACAGGCATAGATCTCTTCTGTTCCATTCATGTATCTGTGTACCTTTATGCCAATACAATACAGTCATGATTATTATAGCTATATAATGAGAGGTCAAGTTAGGTAGCGTAAATTTTCCACTTCTAACATAATGGATTCAAGTGGTCAAACTACTTAAAGATTTTTTTTCATTAAGCACATACACAAATATATCCTGATGTCTTCTTACTCCATTCAACCTAGTGTTTGAAAATGTGTGGCACCATAACTCACTGCTAACTTGTTTATTCTAATAGCCTTGGTAGGCATCTTTAACCTAACCATTTTTCATCGAGTTGGCAGGAATCTAGGAGGGTAAAGGGTGATACTATGGACTCACTGAGTTCGTGGTATAAATGAAAGGTCATCTTTAAAGTTCATTTTCTTGGTTTGGAGGTTTAACATAAGAACTTAAAAAACATGGTTAATGTAGCTTATTTCATTTAAATTTTTATGACTTTTTATGTGACATGATTTAAACTTAAAAAAAAAACACTTTTAAATGAAAATGTCATAGTCTCTAATATTTTAATACCTTGAAGTTCATATTAAGCAAGAATTATACTGCAGTGAACTATGAGTTGTCATTTCATACCCAACTTGACAACACTGAGCCACTGTAGATCAAATTGTGTAATACTAAGAAATTTTGAGTTCTATACAGGCCGACAGAAAAAAATATAATGCTACCAAAATATGCTACATAAAATATTATGCT
This sequence comes from Panthera tigris, assembly GCF_018350195.1. NCBI lineage: Eukaryota > Metazoa > Chordata > Mammalia > Carnivora > Felidae > Panthera > Panthera tigris. Next base: position 89,780,297 of record NC_056671.1, on the reverse strand, counting down.
TTAACAAATAAGTAAAGAAGGCTCAAGCATGTCTCCTCTCTTGGTAGACAAACTCCATGTCAATTTATACAAACTACAGTGAAATCTGTACATAATGCTTAATTTGTAACTCATTCATCTTGTTACATGCCCAATGCTACTGCTGACATATGTTAATTGGCATTTTTTTTTCAATCCATAAATGATAATTTCTTCAGGTAATTTCAGGGAATTTCTTCAAGTAATTTCTTTTTTTTTTTTTTTTAATTTTTAATTTGAGAGAAAGAGAAAGAGAGACAGAGCATGTGTGGGGGAGGGGCAGAGAGAGAGAGGGAGACACAGAATCCGAAGCAGGCTCCGGGCTCTGAGCAGTCAGCACAGAGCCCGACGTGGGGCTCAAACCCACGAACCGTGAGATCATGACCTGAGCTGAAGTCGGATGCTTAACCGACTGAGGCACCCAGGTGCCCCACCTTCAAGTAATTTCTTTAGGAAAATATCCTTCTGAAATACAGATACAGAAGTAGTTCTTTCTTATTATTGTTGTTGTTTTAGTCTCAATATATAGCCAGAGAAATAAATGCACCTTCTAGGTTGTAAAATTTGAAGACAAAAAAAAATCTACAAATTTCAAATAAGAATTCTAGCTTGCTAATACTTGTTAATGCCTGAAGTGAGATAGGTACTGTCATACACTTGTTAAGGAGTGATCAAAATGATTTAGTGCATTGGGAACAGTCCTTCTGAATCCTTTGTCATTCTAACTCCAGAAGGATGAGTAAATCCAAGAGTAAGGCAATAAGTACTCTTGAACAGTGCTATCTCTAAGTCAGTAGGGCTCCCTGTCTACACCCTACTCAAAACAGCAGAACAAAGTGAATGTCCTTTCCTCTTATTTCCCCTTTTATGACATAACAGTGCACGCTGAATTGTGTTGCTATTCACCCTCTCCTTTATGAGCAACAATCTTGGCCAAAATAACCATTAAGGAATGTTCTGCATCTTAGGTACCTCTGACGGGGAAGTAAAAGAACATCCGAGGGGGAACACCAGAACGGCTCTGGATATAGAGCACTGCCCTTTGTGTGTCAACAATCTGTCAAAAAGGCTGCACACTCCTCACGGAAACTCACACTTTGCGTTCCTTTGGGCAGGCTGGTGGTTATTAAGCTGGCCAAGACTCTTCAACTCCACGTGAGGATTTGCTCCTGTGCCCTTGAATCAAGGGTCTCTGACAGGTGATAAAAGTAAATCTTGAAATGGAAGATGTTTTGTGTCAGTCCCTGGACAGTCTGTATTGCAGCAGGGAATTATTTACGCCATTTGGAACACTTTTGATACCTATCCCTTTCCAAGCTGATTGTAATTTGCGTGGGCACTCTGTGCTAAAAAGGTAAACCATGTCAAAGAGGAATACATCGGAGAAATATAGATTTCAAATGCACCACACAATTCCGGCCTTGGGGGAAAAAAAAGTTGCATGTTGCTTAAATATTATAAATCCGGCATAAAAGCGAAGGGCGTAGACGGAGTTGTACTAAGCTGTTTGGCTGAAGCCAACAGTCTTAAGAACTGACTTTGGTATTAAAGAATCATGTTTGATTTGTGCCACAGAGGCAGATAAATGCCACAAAGACAGATGCCTCTGTCTGTGAGACATTGTCCTATATGGTATAAAGTTAATAGCAAAGTAATAAGGAGCCTCTGGACCTGACATAAAATATAAAGTTGTGCCTCCTCAACGCAGGCTTCGTGATCGATCACCTGTAAGCGCCTGTGATCACAGCACGACTGTCCTCACTGCAGGGGGTGGGGGGAGTGCTGCCAGGCTGGCACAGGTGGTGCACAGGAGGCTCTCCTGGTCCCCAGGCCACAGCGGGGTGTGACCGGCCGAGCAACAGTGACTCCGATAGGAACGTTTCGGGCACCGATAAACACGCTTCACCGCATGTGCACGCTTTCAACTTCCAAGATGGCCACTGAGGATGACTGCCATCCACAGGGCCCCTTCTGCCATCTCTTAAGTCACTGGATTAAAAGAGTAGGTAGCTGCAATAAACTTGAAATGGGCTTTCACATTACAAAGTTAAGTGTGTGTCTCCAACATCATGTGAAACACTGGAAATTACACTCAATACTAACTCTAACCTCATACGGAGACGGAAATCATAGAAACTGAAGATCTAGAAGAAATGGCACTAATTTTCATTGATCTTAAAAACACTATCCTGGGCATTAAAGCTACCTACGGCTTTCCGTTAAATATATTAAGATCCAACATGTACCACAGAACGTATTTTGTGTATCTTCATTTCACGCCAGCGGGAGTGTAACGGCCAAACCACCCCTGTCATGGCCCCCCACACAAAAGTACATTTAGTTACAAACCATGTTACCAACATGATTTATCATCTACACGAGGTCACTTTTGATAATAAAATAGTTCTATTAATAACTAGAAGGGACAGGGGCTGCTGGGCGGCTCAGTCGGTTAAGCATCTGACTCTTGATTTTGCCTCAGGTCATAATCTCACAAGTGTGAGATCGAGCCCCACGTCTGGGCTCAGCACAGAGTGTGGAGCCTGCTTTTGATTCTCTGTCCTCCTCTCTCTGCCCTTCCCCACCTCGTGATCTCTTTCTCTCAAATAAATCAACTCCAAAAAAAATAATAAATTAGGAGGGAAAAGGCCATAACAGTACTGTCCCAGACACATAGAACTTATAATTATTAACATAAGTACTTATAAATCCGAGTAAGTAATCAATTTTACTAAATATTTAAAACTGTTCATTCTTAAGTGTTCCTAACCAAGGCATCTATTTTATTTTGCTGAATCATAAAGAATAAACATCATAAAAACGAATCCTCTTGAATGTCACGATCTACTTCTGTTGCCCTCTCTGTTGCTGTCCCTTCCTAACGGCAAGAACAGATACGGTGATGACCCTACAACCACACCCACTGGCCCCAACTGTAGAGGGACTGTGGGCTCCAGGGTCCAGGTGGTTAGGTGGGCGGAGATGTAGCCCAGAAGGCGGGGCTGCAGATAAGCAGGTAGCCAGCTACGGGGTAGGGGCAAGCACAGGAAAGTCGGAGGGAGACACTGAGGGGAGGGGGCACGTCTGAGAGCAACCAACCCCCAGCCTCACCCCCAGGCAAAGTCTCGGCTGCAGGGAGGAAGCCTGGTGCGTCCGCACTTTCCACGCAAGTTCTCTGTCCTCCTACCGAACACAAATTTACAGAGGGCCGACTTTTCACATGCAAAAAACAGGTGAATTCACATGTTACTCAAAGAGAGTTTTCAGGAGACCCTCAAGTACACGAATTTTCCAAAAACCGAACAGACAAGCAATCGAGGGCCGCGGACGGACGGACGGACGGACGCCCGAACTGACCTGTGTGCTGGCGCCGGTGCTTGGTGAGGGCGTGCCGCGTGCCGCCCGCGAAGCCGCAGAGGTCACACAGGAACGACTTCTCGCCTGTTGCAACAATAAACAGATGAGGGACTGCGGAGGTCACAGATCATTAAAACATATCTATCAAGGCTTTCAGGGTTACTAATTCCTCCAATCAAATGTTTCCATGTAAATATGTCAAATGGGAATGAAATTACCACTGCGGTTTATTGACTGTGATAAAATCTGAAAAGCACCACTGAACATAATTACATACTTGTCAGACCCATAAAAATTAGCTTTATTATCAATGGAATGGTTTTGTACAACTTCATTTCTGGTAGATGTCTTCCAGATGGGGCTGCTTTATGCACTTGAACAGTTTTTATGCATATCCTGATTTTTTACAATTCCCATACATCTGGCCTTTCTGAGCTGAGTAAAGATTGCTTGGAATAGTTAATATACAGTATCTATGATTCTGCTTAAATAAAGCATATTGAATTTTCCAACAACTGGAGGAGACTGAATTGGTTTTACCTGATTCTATCAGGTTCTTCCTTAATGACTTCCTACTTAATAATATGAATTAAATGGTTTCCTTGAGCATACTGAAGATCCCAAGTAACAATAAAATCTGCATTACTCAGTACCAATAACAATCCAGGGCTGTTTATGTTTCTCAAACTTTCATGGCATAAAAAAGGAAGTCTAGGGATTGCTAAAGAAACCGTACAGAAACTTCAATTATTCATCTTTAATGATAATTCTGGACTGAAAACCTCTGCAACAACTAGAGACAGATTTGGTAGCCGCAGTA